>NC_134468.1:4271865-4673194 GCF_964194025.1 Convolutriloba macropyga
CGACAACCTAGTAGCTGATTCTCGTATAATGACAACAAAAAGTGACTGAACTGCTCTATCGAAGGCAATGGAATGTCCAATTGACTGATAATTTCTGCTATCAGCTAACAACGACATGCGCAGTAAAGCCTTCTTCAGAGTCTTCGACACACCGCCTAAAACTGCGATTGCCAGAGGAACGAACAAAATTCCTTGTTGAGCACACCTATTTTCAAAGTGATCATATTTTCAATCTTTAGCAGCTTCAATTGCAAAGCCATACTTCTCTGCCGCATGAAAAATAGTGTTCGGTTGCAGAGAGGAAGTCATGAGTATGTCTAGAGCAGCAGATTGGACAGGTTTCCAAGAAGGCACATAGATGTCTCCTGGGTATGAGTTTTTTTGCGCAATGAAGCTATATGATTGCGTGCCCTGAAATCGCATCTCACCTTCAATCACAGGCAACTGCATGGTCACCAAATGTTTCCAATGTACCTGGGCTTTTCTTTCTTTATCATAAACCGCACTCCTGAGCCTGTACTTGAAACTGACTTGAAATTCCTCAGCCAAAAGATGTAGACCTAGAGAGGGAAATGGAGGCGCAGCAAGCCACGCGCCAGAATGAGGCGGGCATAGTGGTTGGAGTATTGCTTTTTCCTTGGATGACGTGTGATTTGTTATTAGGGCAGCAAATTTATCCTTACCAAGTGCTTCTTAGATCTTTTTTTGCGTGTGCGAATGTAGATTGAACGTTTCATGACTCTGGTATAATTCATTAAAAGTGTCCCTCTCTGAGGGACGCCTACGTGTTTTTTTAATGACCAGCTCGTCTGAGGCTATAAATGAGCCCACAAACGCTCCTTATTATTGCTCAAGTGACTGTCAGACGCCTAGTCCCGACACACTGAAAGGTAACGAAGATTGTTTCTATGCGTCATCACCAATAATAGTGCCAACAATTTGATCCAAAATTTCCCTTTGGCCGTCATCGATAATTTTCAATACTGCGAGCATCTCGTTTGATGGAGTGTTAGCTCGTAAAGAGTATACTAGTTTCGGTGTTCCCAAACAGTAACGAAGGATACCTAATTCACATTGAGGATCGTTGAGGTGTTGTTAATTGTCCAGTATAGATAAAATTTGTTGCGTTCTCCTCTTCAAACAAGAAGCGACATATTCGCAACCAACCGCAGCGCCCCGAACTTCAAACTCGTTTCCCAAATTCCTTTTTACTGTTTGATCAGCGGAGTGTAAATCCTTAATTGACCACAGCTCACATTCGTCTTTTCTCAAGATTAGACCTCTATGAGGACCTTCGTTGGCTAGGATTTCAAGTGTTTGCTTGATCTGATCTTCAGACCCAGCAATAATTCCATCATTTAAGTACCAAGAGTGCTGCAACAAACTCGAAACTGAAGTCTTGATCTTTTGTATGAATGGCCATAACGTAAAAAGAGCAATAACGGTCCCAGCGAATCATCCTACTGAACACCCGATTCACTCTGAATGATTGCATTGCTACAGAAGAGTGGTGTGTTGGGAGTAGCAAAAACTGGTGAAAGCGACAACTCCAGGAAAATATCCACAAGTTGCTTTTCAAAAGTGTGAACGCTTGACTGAGTTAAAAGCGTTTTGGAAATCTATTTGAAGCGAGCCTTCTTCCGAATGAGCATTAACTATGTTATCGTATGTAATTTTTGACGAATGATTCACTGACTCAGCGCCTCCGCTAACGCCAATTCCCAAATGCAGACTATCAAACAGCTCAATTGCTTCTGATAAGAGGCATTTTGCCATGAGGCGTCGCAATACTTCGCCAACTGCTATCAAACGCATCCCACCTTTCTTTTTGGATAGAGCCGTGAGTGAAGCGCAGCAGAGTGCTTTGGAAATAAAAGCAGGAAAAAGCAGGAAACAGCTTCTGACCAAAGCCTTCCATTTTCACCGGCTTTCAAACGACAAAACGTTTTGCGAGACGATGGTCTTGATGGCGCTTTTGTTTGCGTCATTGGTTACAAGCACGTAGAACGCATTTTGAAACTGCGAAAGTTTTTGACAATTTTTCTCGTTGTTTACAGCCTCAACACATTCAAGAAGATTGCTTGATAGCAATTGAGACCATCTGAAATTGATTATAGCAAAGCGACAGGTTGACACGTAGGAACTCAATATTGTCAACAACTCGGGCAATTTGTTATTTTCAGACTTTATTGAGGGATCAATGCTTTCAAAATATGACTAACTGAACTGACTGGATCACAGGAGACCAATAGATTGTCTATTTTATTTGCGAAGTCTGCGTTAATTTTCCGACGGCTGCCCATCATTTAAATACCAAGAGTGCTGTAACAAACTCGGAACTGAAGTCTTGATCTTTTGTATGAATAGCCATAACGTAAAAAAGAAAATAACGGTCCCAGCGGATCATCCTGCTGAACACCCGATTCACTTTGAATGATTGCATGGTTACAAAAGAGTGGTGTGTGCTGGGATTAGCAGAAACTGGTGAAAGCGACAACTCCAGGAATATATCCACAAGTTGCTTTTCAAAAGTGTGAACGCTTGACTGAGTTAAAAGCGTTTTAGAAATCTATCTGAAGCGCGCCTTCTTCTGAATGAGTATTAACTATGTTATCGTGTGTAATTTTTGTAGAATGATTGACTGACTCAGCGCCTCCGCTAACACCAACTCCCAATTGCAGACTATCAAACTCTTCAATTGCTTCTGTTAAGAGGCATTTTGCTATGAGGCGTCGCAACACTTCGCCAACTGCTATCGAACGCACCCCACCTTTCTTTTTGGATAGAGCCGTGAGTGAAGCGCAGCAGCGTGCTTTGGAAATAAAAGCAGGAAAAAGGCCCCTGCTAGTCCCCATGGTTTACAATTTTCTTATCGCTTTCAGAGATAACACAGACCGATCAAGAGCAGTGAAGTCTACTGCGTGCTGAAGATGTTCTGGAAACATCTTAGATCGAACGGCTGCAGTGTGCTTTCTGAATATCTTCAGTTCTTCATAAACTACATTCTCGCTGAATTGGAACGCAATGGATGCAATGTCGTCAAGTATACTGACGCCGGGTAACGGTTCTTTCGGGTGTAACTTTTCCAGTGCTTTGAATGAAGCTTTGTTATCGGCTGCGAGACCTTCAGAGGCAAAAACTTTACCATTTCAGCCAAATTGATCTTGTAAGCACAACATTTTTGCCCTGACCGTTATTTCTTCAATGCTGTTTGTTGTCTTCCTTTTTGATTTTTTCATGGAGACAGCTTCTGAACAAAGCCTTCCATTTTCACCGGCATTCCAACGACAAAACGTTCTGCGAGACGATGGTCTTGATTGCGCTTTTTTTTTGCCTCATTGGTTACAAGCACGTAGAACCCATTTTGAAACTGCAAAAAGTTTTTGCCAATTTGTCTCGTTGTTTGGAGCCTCAACACATTCAAGAAGATTGCTTGATAGCAATTGAGGCCATCTGAAATTGATTGGAACAAAGCGACAGGTTGGCACGTAGGAACTCAATATTGTCAATAGCTCGGGTAATTTGTTATTTTCAGATTTTATTGAGGGATCAATGCTTTCAAAATATGAGTTATTGAACTGACTGGAATCACAGGAGACCAATAGATTGTCTATTTTATTTGCGAGGTCTGTGTTAATTTTCCGACGGCTGCCCAACTGCTCTTTTTAATTTGAATACGCCCAAATTGATTTGGAACTCAACCAAGCGTCGTGCTCTGACCCCAACCAAGATATCTTACTTTGGTTTACTTTTACTGATCGTAGTTTTCTAGTACTTGAACTCAGTAGAGCTTATCTGCGGTATCTGGCAGAAAAAACTGTTCCTGGAGCTACGTGAAAAAACTCTTTAACGCTTACATTTTAAAACTCCTGAGTCAAACACGTATGCATGTCTTTGCTGGAGTCAGGATTTTGTGGTTGACTTCGTGTTCCTACGTTCTCTAATTGAGTTGCACCACTCTCGTCAAAAACTGTATTTCTTAAGTTGTATTTCATTTTCTTTAGTTAAAAAAATCTCTGCTTGGGGGAACTAAATTTGGAAAACTACCCCGAAGAACAAAGACTGTATATTGAAACGATCTAACCGGTTGGGACTGACATTATCCTCGTAGTCTTTACGGCTCATATAACATCCACCAGTATAAAGAATAAACCACGAGTGTAAACATCCACCATAAAGTTATATGGGTCCTAATTGTTTTTTATTACTTTCAGATATTTGATGATCCAATTTAAT
This sequence comes from Convolutriloba macropyga, assembly GCF_964194025.1. Lineage (NCBI taxonomy): Eukaryota > Metazoa > Xenacoelomorpha > Acoela > Convolutidae > Convolutriloba > Convolutriloba macropyga. The sequence continues at coordinate 4,276,102 of NC_134468.1, forward strand.
TCAATCTCCGCTACCAACCGGAGCACGCGCTTAACAATAGGGCAATGAAGGTAAAAAAATGAAGGTAATGAAGGTAAAAATATCAAAAGGGCTGTCATCAAAAGCGAGAACAGATCTGAGCTAGACAGCCTATATTCCTTACCAACCAAGAAAAGTACAGTACTTAAACCTACACCAACAACTATCATCTCTACCTGGCTTCCAGGTAACCAACAGACGCATCGTTTGCCCGAAGAGAGGAACATGAAGAATTTTGCAACAAATCAACCCAACAGCCCTAAAATGGTCAATTAAACTCTTCTTAGAAACAATAGATTAATACGGTGGCTCTAAATGTCTACATTAAAAAAAGCCCATTCTTCGATTGATCCGGAATGACTAAGAAACGATAGATAGATAGATAGATAGATAGATAGATAGATAGATAGAGAGAGAGAGACCAAACATGGGTACGACTTTTTGTCTGTCTACAAGATCATGTCGACACAACCATCTATCCGAATCTGGAAATCAGGTTTGGATAAAAAATTTCCACCTGGGCCAACTCCAATTGCAGTTTTGAGATTCCATAGGTTGCATCAGAAATCATGGTCTTTTTCATTCCTAACTTCTTCAAACTTTTCTCAAGAGTCGCTCAAAATTGCCGAAGATGATTGACTTGGCCGAAATATGTTTCTATCACTTCCCAATGTAATAATTGCGCCCTTAATATTCTTTGTAAATGATTGATTTTTGAATATAAACGAAATAAGTTGGACGAATTGCTCTCAGATGCCCGATTAAGGCACGATTCTCTTGTTGCCTGCAGCAATATGTTAGGCTATATGAATGTCGAAAATTGTTCCTACCCCACTTTAGTAGGAGAGAGGAACTCTATAACTCCACTGAGTTTTAATCAATCAAAATTAGCTGGTCGATATATGCAGATTTTTTAAAATTTTGTTTCTTCCGGAGATTTATGGAGGTTAAAATTTTTGTGAATAGTAGAACCATTTCCACTGTTTTGTAATTTTCAGTAATTTAAGCCCAAATATTAGAGATTTTTTTCTAAAATGCGTCAAAATTGTTAACATTAGTGTTACTTTTTACCTCTAAAAATAGAGCAGAGCTGCTGAAATGTTTGACACAAGTTTTTTTTCCAATATTTTTGCATTTCAGACCTTCAGACCTTCTCGTCAAAAATGGGGCCAAATATGCTTTAGCACAAATTTTTTAAGTTTGCCAGAAGTAGAGACCTGAAAATTCACACAATCTTCTTAAACTCTAAAAGCGGGCTTCTTTTGTTTCTACTTCCTGTAAAAGTCTTCCTTAATTAAAATACTACCCAATGTTTTGATAATTATCCAAAATGTACCATTCATTTTGATATGTTGAAATATTCCAATCATCATAAAATCTATTTCGCAAATATTTTGAACAATTAGGTGAAATAGTTGGAGGCGTAGCTAAATCAGGGCTGGTTTGTTCTCTTTTTGTACACCTACAATAAGAATTTGGGTCGGATTGTATTGGGGCGTGATCATTGATCATTTTTTTCAAAATTTTTGTCGCAACTTCGTTTTACTTTTTATGTTACTTAATGACAAAATTGATTTCAAAAAAATTCAATTAACGCAAGTACCCGTTTCAGAAAAATGGGCTCCAATCATAATACCATATTAGCTTTTGAATATGAGTTCAGAGTAAAGTGTTTTAAGAATATAAGTTGAATTCTTGTGTTTTGCTTGCTTTTTTAATTCATTTTGCAGTCTCATTACTTAGTCCGACTAAACAACCAATCGAATTGGCATCTTTAATTGGCTCAAGTGAAACATTACCGTGTTTGCAATTGATATTTCAAGACTCTAATGAGTTTGTATATATTTAAATTTTTAAAAAATCTGTGAATTTTTGAACATTAGTAATATGAGTAAAGACAGCTCAATTTTTTCAATGTAAAAAATTCAATATCTCTATTGGTTCTTTTCTAACTAGATTATTTGATTTGCGCATTGGAACTTAGTTTACCTATGTTTTTGTTGTTTTTTGAACTCGTTCAAATATTCTAAATTATGAAATATTTGAAAGCGTTCTTTTGAATGTATGACTGAACAACTCAATAAATTCATATCATAGCTAATGGTTTTAATTCCTTTCAGAAAAAACATTTCAAATGAAAACTCTTTAAAGATTTTTCCCCTGTGTTGTTCTTCATTGAGCCAACATCTAACATGTTTTTTTGTGGGACATCATCATGTTTTTGCTGCACCAAAGAGTAGTCTTTCTGTTGACTAAATCTTTTGACTGATTTTTTAAAACTCAGACAACGTTTTGGTAAAAAATTTAATGAGTTTTCTAAACCGTCAATATTTCAAGTCTTTGACTTTTTCATATAGGTTCTTACACCGAGGACCCAATGAGAATAAAACGAGATCAGAATGAGGATTTAAAATGCTTTCACGTTACCACATTTTTTGACGGTTTTTGATACCTCAAATTTCAAAACACTAATTGTTTAGTTTTGATTTCCGTCCGTGTTTATTGACTTAGTCTCAACAAAAAACAGCCCAATTGAATAATACCTAAGGAGGCTAACAACTAATCTACTTTTGTTTTTAATTGAAAACTTTTGGTATTTTTAATGACTTTTAATGACCAATTTTTGCTTTGAAAAAAATACTACTTTTAAGCGTTGTCATTTTGTCTTCCTGACAGTAGGTAGCTTACTCTAGGAAAAGGCAGTTCTCATCTTCTTTCTCGCTAGCCAAATTCCGATTATAGTAACTATTTAATTTTTTTTAACTAATGGTCTCTTGGCTTTAATACTACGGATCTTCATTTTTAAAAAAGCGATTTTGGATATCTGCAAATATGAATTTGTTATTTAATTCGTTGCCACCACAATATCACACTAATGGGTAAGTTCTGTCGACGTCGAAAAGTTCCGCAAACCTCCTAAATGTTTTCTCAGTGAGCGGATATGGCTGCAACACCGTTTATTTGCTAATTTATATTACTTGTTCATAAGAAATTCTTGCCTGTTTTGTCGTTTTGCTGGTAGTCGTATGCATAATTTCGATAACTACAGGTCCGCTTTGTTTCTTTAAGAGTTTTTGTTTACCAGATTTCATTTGCTTCCTCAATTCTTTATCAAGAAGTATGAGTGAATCTTCTTAAAGGTTCCAGTTATTAGCTAATGGTTTTAATCACTTAGAAAGTTGTTTTCAAAAAAGAAAACTCATATTTGAACTTTGCATTTCGTGCTGTCTTTTTTTGAATTGTTACGGAGTGTCATTAAGGACAGTTTCAGATCTTTTTAGTAATGTACGGATTGGTTTGTTTAGATCAGATGTAATTGATTGCAATTTTCACTGTTTAAGTTTTCTTTTTGTCGTACACAAGAAGAATTGTGTACTATGCTAGAGCTTGACAACTGAGTCAGCCTTCACGTCTTCAGACAGCTGTTTTGCTTGGCGTGTTTGCTTTACTACTGTAAGCGGAATGATTCGCTAGGCAAATCTTCTCACTGAATCTTGTCTTCTAGACTTGGGAATGAAAACGACTTGTAGAATTATTGAATTAGAATGTGGCAACTGTAAGCGAGAAGCAAAAGTAAAGGAATTAATTTCAGTAGTTACTCTAAGTCGTGGACAAATAATGATTCCCAATGCGGGAAAATGAACAGCAGACATATGGGTGAACACGACCAGTTAACTTAGGGTGCAAATGAATTAGACATTACTTATTTTTGATAGACCATCAAATAAATTAAGTAAATCGTATTTCAATTTTATTGCTTTAGATTATATATATATGAATTAGCATTACGATCTTTCCCTTTTTTCGACAAAATTTTGTAAGTGAACTAATGTATAAATAAAGTAACAATATTGATAACATATGTATAATTATTTACCTGTTATACAAAAACTAAAATATATGTACTGGTTATGATAGCTAGTAATATTTAGTCAAAAAAGGAAGTTCGTTCCTCTATACACAGTTTTCAATCAATGTTGGTAATTTCCTCATTTGAATCAAAGTTGTTATCAGGACTGTGATCCGCAGGGCGAATTCTTGGGTCTGTGGGTGAGGCAGTACAATGACGGGCGAAGGGAACCGGTTGGTAATTGTTTCGACTTGAGCCGCTGCATCTACAATTGATTGGACAATTGGTGGCAGAAAAGAATCGATATTGCCTGCACGTCTGTTACGCTTGGAGTGTAGCCAGTTGGGTGGGCATGTATTAGTGGACTCCCCAAATGACTCATCTTTATCTAGTCCACAAAATTTGGGGCTTTCTCTGGATCGTTTACCAGATCATGTGAGAATTTATTGAAATGCTTCCTGGGCTGCCGATGCAAAAGGAATTTGTAAACTGCACTAGATTAAATATAAGAATTAGCCTGTACACTTTTAAATATAGACATAGAGTATTCACTATAATTAAAATTTGTTTTATCTGACTTTGACGTTTGTCTGGTCTCTTAGTGTCAATAATGACAGGTTTTTTTGGCCATCTAATGCGGTAATAGTTTATTCCTTCAATGGTTTGCTGAACAAAATATGAATTTTTTGAAAGTTTTCTTTCTCTTGCTCATTTGCTAGAACTTTAATTTAAAAAAACGGATGAGTGCAATCGGAACATGTGCACTTGCATTTTACCGAGCCACCTTGTTGTCTTTATTAGGAGCTTAAAATGACGTCTTTAGAGGTCAGCGTGGAACCGATGTTTGGCTTGTGGTCGAAACCATATTGTTACGTTGTTGCAAAGTAAAGCAGAAAGGGGGCGATTCTTTACTAGGTACCAAGGGGGAGCAATTAATTAAATTATCGTTCAACTGCCTTGTGCTTGCAGCTTAACAACATATAACCTGACTAACGTCGGATGAATTGCTGTCGAACGACAGGCAGGTGCATTTTAATTTAGAGGGGATTGGGCTTGCAAATGTTTTATAGGTGCAAAAAAATAAACGAACCACCCCACAGTGGTTCGAATAAGTCACCTTTAGGTTCGCAGTCTAAAATTTAAACTACTCGGCTACCAGTCCTTTCGCTCACAATCGCTTTTACCAACAAACTTTATTTCAGAACGAGAGCAACTTAGATCACTCGAAAATGAAGAACTAAAGTGTGAAAATGTCTCAAAAAGTCAAAGCATGTTCTAGAACAAAAGCGGAAAAACCGTCAAGCGAAATTGTTTTCGTGATAAGAAACACGTTTAAAATAGTTGCTTAAAATTTCGTTCGAGAACAATTTAAAACATACCCGGCAGATTGCCGGAAAATAGCCGCCGTTGATTCCAATAAGCATGATTGGGATTGAAATAACAGAAGATATTGAAAAAAAAAGATTTTTGTACAAAAACATTTTTTAAGTCCGATTTGTTTTGATGGCATTTCGTAGTTGAATATACTTCTGTTTCGTAGAGAGAGGCTACAGGGGCTACTATCAATAACAATAAGCATTAGAGAGAGGTAACTAATACTTATAGGAACGACGTTCAAATAGCGGGCATCTAAAATTGGGCTTTATGGGTTTATCCCGTTTCTATTTCTGACTTCAATTTTTTATACTGACTCTGTTCATTTTGAATTGCTTTGCTGAGCAACTGATGTTCAAAATCACTTTTAGCAGAATGAGAGAAGAGAGAAACTAGCCTAGAGAAGTCAAAAAGATTTCACGCAAAATAATGAAAAGGCGGCAAAATGAGGTAAAGCGAAACATTTTTTTATTCGACGAAGTAAAAAAAAATAGGAGCGCTATAATAGCCGGCTGAGAAGATGAGGGCGGCTATTAAAAAAGTTATTTTAGTTGTAACTCCTTTAAACTCGGCAACTGAAACTTTTTGTGTGCACTTTGATTGTTGAATTTGACCTTGTTTTCTACCCGCGTTTCCTTACAGTGCAATGGTATAAGTGGGATAGTTCAAAAGCAAATGAATTGACTTCTCATTGCGGCGACCTCTCAACCTAATTTCAGATTAACTCCGTCAACCGTGAAATTCTTTTCTTGTTATCCGAATTAACCATTGTTATACTGCCCTAAAACATTGTCCTATTTACATGCATTGAGCATGGTTGTTTATTTCTCCTTGTTAATGTATAAACATACCCGGGAGATTGCCGGAAAATAGCCGCCGTTGATTCCAATAAGCATGACTGGGATTGAAATAACAGAAGATATTGAAAAAAAAAAGATTTTCGTACAAAAACAATTTTTTAAGTCCGATTTATTTTGATGGCATTTCGTAGTTGAACATACTTCTGTTTCTTAGAGAGAGGCTACAGGGGCTACTATCAATAACAATAAGCATTAGAGAGAGGTAACTAATACTTATAGGACCGACGTTCAAATAGCGGGCATCTAAAATTGGGCTTTATGGGTTTATCCCGTTTCTATTTCTGACTTCAATTTTTTATACTGACTGTTCATTTTGAATTGCTTTGCTGAGCAACTGATGTTCAAAATCACTTTTAGCAGAATGAGAGAAGAGAGAAACTAGCCTAGAGAAGTCAAAAAGATTTCACGCAAAATGTTGAAAAGGCGGCAAAATGAGGTAAAGCGAAACATTTTTTTATTCGACGAAGTAAAAAAAAATAGGAGCGCTATAATAGCCGGCTGAGAAGATGAGGGCGGCTATTAACCATAACAATTTTAAAATTGTTTACCAAATTAGAAGCTGGCACCTGGAGCACTATCTCTACGTTAAGTTACACCGAGTACAAGACTATACAAAAAAACTGTTTTTTTTTTATTTGAGAAAAAAATCATTTGAGCCAAAAATGAAACCTTTGAACGCTCATATCTCAAAATATCCAAAATAGGGTTCTCAAATAATCCCACAACATCTCTTACGATTCATAAAGATAAAAACCATTTTCGGGTGAACAGTACTATTGTTTTTCAAGCACAATTGTGTTGTTGTTGTCTATAGGTTTACTTGACTCTGATGAAGTCGCCGATAAAACTGACATTAATCGAGAACCACGCAGCAGTTTGAGATACAAGCGAAGTGACTCCAGCAGGAGTCACATAACCTAGCTTGAAACACGAATTTGCCAGTTCGAAATCTGACACTGTATACAGAAAAATCTGGCCTCGAAGTATAAAAAAACGCGAGAAGTTGTCTTGAACAGTTTCAATTCTCCATCTGCAGTTTGTTGTTCACAATTGAATAAATTATTAGCTTGAGCCCAAATTTAGCCACACTGTTTTCTGCTGCATTCAATCATTCTGCGCAAATCAACTGCACCACCAATTATCACGAATCTATCAAGAATTTGTTTGTTTTTCTAAATGCATCACTGTTGTAACTAATTCATCACAAAAATAATATTTCCAGCAATAAACTCAACTTATCGATTCATAAAATATGTGTCGTCATCGAAAGCGCCTCATTCTATCAAAACAAATTAGTACACATCTATAATGCCATTAAGGAATTAAAGCAGGTTGCTAGGAAATAGGATGTCGCTTTCTATTTCGAGTGGAATTGAAATTTACTAATGACCAAATTGTTAGTTTACAAACAGACAAAAATTAATCGCCTTCAAAAAACCTGAACAAACGCATCATTTCACATTGATTTTCATTCAGAAAAAATACGTTCAAAACGAGAGCTGAATAACTATTATTTAGTTCAAAGAAAGTTAAGTAAACAAACGCGATATTGAGAGTTAAAACTCTATAAATAGTTTTAACTTTTCAAAAACAGCCACAAAAAACAGACATATCATTCATATCTTTATTATGCAGAAAAAACTGGCTGAAATGTTAACTGAAATGATGCGTTTTTATTTCAGGTCAAACTCTGTTTTGTTTTTGGCCATTTTGAATTTTCTTATTTTTTTAATATTACGATCAAGCTAGCACATGGAAATTGGTTCGTTTATTACAGATCACAGCACTACGAATTGTTTGTTTGTTTGTTTGTTTCTGTATTTAAATTACTGTCTACTCAGAACACCAAATATTGGTCAATAAATACTTTTTTGCAGTTTGAGAGTTATATACTTTTTATATCACCCCGTGCATGCTTGTTTTTACATTTTTAATATACCATTCTATATCTTATAACAAAATATAATCAAAGCACATTGAAGTATTATTATTCATTTGCACAAATCTACACTGTATTTTTCAATAAACTTTTCATCAAAAATAGATTTTTGTTTGACCTCTGCTAAAAGACAGAGTCAGTTTAATCGCAAAATAAAAATCTCAAATTGAATGAATTGTCCAGACAAAATAGCACACTTAGTATAATTGATCAGAATTATAATCCACCGAAAAAAGACACAAAAAAAGTCCTGGCCACTTTTCAAATTAAAAATTTAATCCATCAATAGGCTGCAGTCGTTAACAGTCCTTGGGGCTTTAATGAGGTGTTGCTGTTGGTGTTGTTCGTTGTAGGGGGCGAGGAAGAGTCATGTGTGTTCATCATCATGTCACGCGACACTGTTGATGAGGTCTCTGAAGTCGATGTGACGTCATCATCATCATCATCTTCTTCCTCTTCGTAAACATCATCAACAGGGTTTTTAACATCATACACTTCGTCCTCGTTGTTGGGTTGGAACTGGTGGTGATTGTGTTGAGGTGTTTGTTTATCTATGACATGGTTGGAAGCTGTAAAAGAGGTATTTGCACATGGTGAAGCTTGCTTAGCTGAAGAGCATTCTTTCTCGTCCGGAAAGTTCTGCTGCGCAAAACTGTTCTCAACAAAGTCTTCTGAACATCGGCCGCCTTCAGCATCTTCGCTCCAGCAATCCGTGTTGTATGGCGCTGTACAGGAAACCACTGCTTGACTCTGCTGTCTAGGCGAGTTCGCCGCTCTCGAATGTTGGTTGTTGGAATAGTTATGACCAGAGTTATAACTCGAGGAGTTATAATTACTACCGCTACTGCCTCCTCCAGCGTTAACACTGCCACTGCTGCCGTAATAGCTGCTCTGATAGTAATAAGTGTTTCCACTGTTGTTGGGGTTTACACTGTTGCCGTTGATAGACCTGCTTGATCCCAGGGGTGGAAAAGCGTCGCTGTATCCATCGTTTCCGTACCCACACACGTACGAAGATGACGCATAGTGAGGAGTGCCCTGCGGTCCACCATGATGGGTTCCCAAAGGCGTCATGTAATGTTGTCCACTGACATGATTGTTGTGACTTGTATAGAAGTGGTTGTTGTGATGGTAAGAATTCAATGAAGCCGACAGAGAGTTGACATGGCCTCCCTTTGAGTAATGATAATTGTAGTTGTCCTTGTTCGATCCTTTGCTCCTGGAACCTCCGTGCCCGCTTTTCGACTGATGATGATGGTGATGGTGGTACTGGTAATGGTGACCATTACCATGGTGGTAGCTGTCCCTGCTACAACCAGAATGCCGACTGCTGGCATTGCTGTTCTGGTTATGACAATGATTATGATAATGCTGATGGTTCATTGACAGCACTGAATGGTCAGCACTGCCTCTGGATGACGACGTCGCAAAGCTTCCAACAGCTCCGCTAATTAGAGACAGCCCGTGGTGATGGAAGTTTGTTGCATACGGTTGCGCATGAATCAACTGCGAAGTTGCCGCGCTGAAATGAATTCCAGTCGCAGACGCCGGATGCAAGAAAGATCCATTGGCGGGCACGCAAAGAGCTGCCAGATCAAAATGTGCCAGTCGACTTGCAGTCACATTCTGAGCACCAGTAATACCAAAAACCGCAGCAGCAGCTGCTGAAGCAGGACTGGAACTGCGACTGGCATTGGACACCGTAGTTCCGTTCATGGACACTCCTGGACTGGAAGAGCGACTGAAGTGGGAGGGACTTGACAAGGGGTTCGAGACAGTCGAGGAGTTCTCGCTGTAGTAACCGGACTCTGCCATGTCTCCATAAAGCTTTACACCTTCCGCCTTTGCAATGTAAACACGAAGCAGATCTGAGATCATTCCATCAAGAAGATTTAGAGTGCACGCACGCTCGATGTTCATCAAACAAACTGTGCTGTCATCAATTATGCGCCTGGCAATCAACAAGAAGTTGATCCTGTGCTGCTCCAAAGAACCATCGTCCAAACTTTTCTCTTTAACGTGAACAGCTGCTGGCACTGAGATTTGGACAGGACTTGAAATGTTGACGGAAACGTTTTCTTTGTCGTCATTTGGAGAGTCTGCTTGTTGTGAAGCAACAATTTGCTGGTTTTGAGTGTTGGTTGAAGCTGATTTTATGTTTTGAGTACTTTTTCTTCTCGATGATCTCGGCGCTTTTCTCAAGTGAGTTCGGAGATAATTCTGCAGTTTATTCTGCTGAGAATTTGCATCAGGAAAATCAATGAAAAACCTCGAACACATGTATCTCTCCATGTTTTTAATATCAGAATCTGCAATGTTGTATCCATTCAGAAGTAAATTGCAGTACTTCAGAAGTCCACCTCCCCGGATTTCTTCTGGCTTCAAAGTTGCAACCAATTTGTTGTTCAGATGGAATAAAGCTTCATCAAATTTGCCGAACTTGCTCTCGGCCATCACAGTTGGGTAAAACTCTTTGGTGAAATTAACAGATTTTCTATCGTTCAAATCGTAGTAGCACAAAAGCGAGTCCAGCTCAATTTGAAAGGAGTCAACGCTAAACTCGTATTGTCGTTTCATTCTATGAACAAATTTAACTTCAACATTTTCACCGTCATTGTTGTAAAGCGAAATGAGGCTCCAACAGTCATTGTTGTTGGACACCTTCACCATTTTCTGCACGTAGCCATCATCAATGACTCCATCTGATAAAGCACTAACATGACTACTGGGAATCATGACGACATCGGAACTCCTCGAATGCTGCTGCTCTGTGGTAGAGTTCGATTCTTCGGAGGTTTGACTGGAACCCTGTGAGTTCTCGAAAGGTAACAAACTTCGCAACGTTGCATAAAGCATCAATCGGACTACTTCGAAGACGTTCTCGTCATCCGACTTCAGTCCAAATATGAGATCCAAGTCGTTGTATCCGATGTCGTCAATCATCTGGCGCATTCCAATCACGTGACTGGCAGCGCCCCCATTGAGTCTGATCGAATCCAGTGGAACTTGTTCATACTCCAAATTCTTCTTCAATCGCACTACGAACTCTTTCAGTGTCACCTGCAAACGAATCACTTAGTAACATAAAGACAGCAAATTTGGGACACCACATATAAATTCAATTCTATCTTCAGCCAATAATTAAAACATAGCTGGCAGATTGCCAGAAAATAGCCGCAATAGATTCGTAGATCGGCAGTCTAAAAAACAGTAAAAAAGACAGACCAAAATAATTCGTCTTTTCATTGAAGGCTGATCTGTTATATTTTTATTAAAAATCTGTATAAGCTATTGCTGCCTCTATTAGCTGATCTCAAATAACCTTCATTTAGAGTGACACACACCCATTTGACCTTATCTCTTTGAATTAAAGTAAATAAAAGTCAATTTCAACGTAAGGAAGTCATTTTTGAGAGTGAGGTAAGTCAAGTGTGACCAAAAATTTAATCACGCGCATGAACAAAAAAAAAACTCGCTCCGCTAAGAGCGAAAAATGACGTCACACATGGAATTCAGTTGAAGTTGCATGAAAGAATGAACAAAAGGCAGATTTGAAGGGGTTGTGACGTCATATGGTCGTAACAAAAATCATGACGACGAAATAAAAAAAAACCAAGAGAAGTCCAATAATAGCCCCAGCTATCGCTGTGCGGCTATTAAACATAACCGACTAACTTCGGGCGAAATGCTCCCAAACGACCGGCGAGCGGTTGGCTTCAGTAGTAGCCAGCTGGGGCTTAGGGATGCTAGCATTGACCGGAGTGTGTGGGGGGGGGGGCGAGGTGGAAGTTGGGGGGGGGGGGGGGGGGGGTTGGTCAACTGATGGGGGCAGGGTTGCGAAGGCTATATGATAGGGGGTTTAAATTGACAGGCGGAGGAGGGGAGGGAGGATAATGGAGTGTTGAGGGGGGCTAATGCGGGGGGGGGGCTGCTGCGAGGGTCAAACTTTTAAGATTAAGAAACGCCCTTCACATCATAAAATTGTCTCCTCAAAACAAATGTGTTGAATCGCATTCTTAGAGTATAGTAAAGCTTAGGGCTCTAAGAGAACTTAATGCCCTCCAAGCACTACCTAATCGAGGTTCAGCCACAATGCTGATCGCCAGAGATCCCCGGTTATGAGACTCATTCATGACAACACCCTCGGCCCCAGAATGGTTAATTTATAGTCTTGGCTCACCCAAATTTTAGTTGCCCAGTTATTGCTGTGCGAGAACTTGTTTGTCAACCAATGACAAGGGGACAATGCTCACTTTTTTTCCGTTCAACCCGATTGTGTGGCTTGATGAGGACGAAATTTCGTATGAGAGCAATTAAACAATTGCAAACATAACTTACTAACGTCGGGTGAATTGCTCTCAAACGACCGCCAGGCATAGCTCTGGGATAAGTATCTAGCATTAGTGGGGGTGGGGTGAGCGAAGTTTGTGAGCAAACAAACCAATTTCTCTCATTATATTTGAGGTGTGATCTATTTATAAGACGTACCTTGATGTTGGGGAACGTGCCTTGTCCATGGATCTCAATGTCTGAGTTCATGAGATTGTCCAACTTAGTGAACTGTTCAAAGGTGAGCACTTTGTAGCTGGACGAGTAGTTCTTCCCACCCCCTGCCCCATTAGACGAACTTCCATTGGACGATGAAGATGATAATGCAGTTGCTGATGATGAAGAGTTGCCACCCCCGTTGGGCGACGATGCTGGGAGGGTGAAACCGGCTGACTGCATCTCGATAGCTGTCGGGTTCTGACTGTTATGATAACTTTTGCCTTGATTATTGATGATGCTGCTATGGTGAGCCCTGGTGCTGCTGTTGGTGTTTACCTGATGTTGTTTACCTTTAAAGCTCTGTTTGTTGCCCGACTGTTGCTTTCGCTTAGACTCTTTGTTTCTAATGGTTGTCGTTGTTGAGTTTTCTTCGCTGGTCCTGTGATTGTTTGGTGCTGTTTGTTGGCCGTTGCGTTGCTGTCGTCTAGAAGTGGCTGCTGCTGTTGTCGATGTCGCTGAGGATGGACATAGTCGAAGAGGCGATGAGGCTTTACTCGATTGGTCGGCAACCGTTGTCGTTTCTAAAACAACACATACGTGATAGAGTTTACGGTTACATGGCAATGTACCCAAGATACCCAATGTACTATTATATTCCTCTTTGATCTTTTCGTTCAATCATTTTATTACAAATTAGCACTCGGTATTTCAACTATGTTTTCGCATACCTATGCAATAATTTTGAAAATAACTTCTGGCGAATAACAAGAAACGAACAAACTATATGAGTCAAAACTCCAGTTGAATGACAAAACTGACTTTAATATTTTTCAAATAATTGAGACTTCAAAAATACAATATTTCTTCAAACTGCCACAAAGTAATTTCAGCTCACGGTAAAAAAAGTCATTTAATAGTAATGTTAAAAACCGCCATATTTCTCTAAGAATGCAGAAAAAAAGCTTGAAAAAAATTTGGAAAATTCCACAAAAACCCTAATTTTGTGCAAAGAGGCATAAAATGCGGGTCCCAGAGAGTACTCTAGGATTCGTGTACTTGCCTTAAAAGGAAAGAAGCGCTCAAACTGTGCAGAATGGAGATTTGAAACTGTTGCAAGACAAATAATGACCTTCTCGTTGATAAGGCCTTAGTAAATTTCTGGAATGCTAAGATGGATTTCGCGTGTAAATCACCCAGTTGACAATATTAAACTAATCTGCTCAATTTTGCTATTTAAACTAATTTTTCTTGGGTTTTCTTGGTTTCGACAGAAAAATAGAAAGTTTAAATTTATAGACAAACAGTAAACTGAGAAATGTTACAGCGAAAGTAGCAAATTCCCTCTCAGATTTCCAACTTCAATTTCGTTGAGTGGAAATCCAAACTTTAGCAGCCTCTCGAAATTGGATTGAAAGTGGCCGGCAATCGTCTGCGTGTATAGGTACGCGCGGGTGCGAGCGTGTTTGTCTAGGCACGTTTTGGTAATATTTCTGGGCCTTTAAGCAATCCCAATTGTTTAAACTTTGTTATGTACTGACGACGTCTAATGTGTTCCCTATAAATCCACAAAACTGCTAGTCTAATACCAACAGTGGTGTTGAATATGTGGTAAGAGAAGGAAAACTGGTTAAAAGACGTAGGTGTTGGTTAGTATATATTGGTTGCTAGATCGAGAAAGAGAACAACGAGTAATGTTCTCAAACTTGATAATGTATGGAGGAGCGCTGCAGTTATAATTGGTAAGTTAAAGAGTTGGTTGGTCTCGTGATATTTTGCAGATATCTACTCTAGTTATTATGTTAGAGCGAATATTATAAGTTAGAACTGAACTGGAGTTTGCTCGATCGTACGGCGTAGTTTAGCTTACAACAGTTTCAAGTACAATGACGGCTCCAAATTCTGTAACTTTCTAACTCCTTCTAACTCAATTTGTTCGCTTGGTCTCACCAACACTAGCAAAAGCTGCAGTTTATTAATAAACGTGACGATTATTCTTTAAATAATCTCAACTCTTCACACTCTTAACCAGCGCTCCCTTTATTGGAACTATGCTTGTCATGCAAAATTCTTTCTCTTTCTCGAAGCATGCTCGAACTATAACTTGTTCACACACGATACCAACCAATCCCTCAAACTATTACGAATTTGTGGCAATAAGAGCTCTAGTTATCATTTTAAAACCTCATTTGGGTTGTAATAATTAACCTATCTGCTATGATAATGAAATAACTTAATGGATAAACGAATAGATGGTGGACCTTGATATCGAAATTTGAACGAGGACAAACTTATCAAATATGAATTTGGGGCATGTCTACTTAAGTGGATTAATGTTAAACAGAATATCACTGCAATTTTCAACATTCAAATTGTTTGTCAAAACTCACAGACACTTAGTTTTAAAGGAACAAAAAGTTGATTGCATGCTGACATGTTTATCGCAAAAATAGACTTATCACATGAGCACTAACCCTCGCAAGCAAAAAAATACTATTGTTTTCAACTTACAGCAAACTAAACATTATGCATTATTGTCAAAGAATTTGGTCCAAGAAGATTTTTGCCTGTTGTAAAATTATTTGTTCAAACATGACACAATTAAACGTGGACCCACAAAAAAGTCAGTTTCCAAATGGTGTCCCGCTTTTTCACCCCTATTCATTTAACCCCCTATCATTTAACCCTGATTTATTCACCCCTGTATCATTTAACCCCTCTATCTTTTCACCCCTCTATCATTTCACCCCGATTTCAATCTTTCTGGAAATAAGGATTATTAAATTAGCAATATAATCATTTGGCCATGCCTTAGCGGCCCCTGGGAATTGATATGAAACTATCACAACCAACAAACTATCTCACAACGTGAGATTAATTAATCCACTTAATTATGACAAAACATTCCTTTACTGTCGACTGCTAATTGGCGGGATGAAATGACAGAGGGTTGAAATGATAGAGGGGTGAATAAATTAGTCTCAGTTACTGGCTATTACAGAAAAAATGTCTTAAAAAGTCCAAAAGCTGACTACTTCAAAAACCTAAACATAAACCGGCAGTGCGACTGAACATTTTTAGTGTAGCAAGCGGATGACCAGAATAGCTGCAAAATAGACATGTGCTATAGAAAATTAAAAATAGCTACGTATATAGAACCTTATATTTAGATTATTAATTCAAATTTACTACATTAGATAAGACTCCTTTATGTACTTCGAAAATGTTCAGAATATCCTCAGTTGATTACAACATTAGTGTTAGAAAGTCGTTGAGAGAAGAGAGAGGACCGTCTTTTATGATCAAAAACTCAACACGCAATTCAGCTTAAAACTCACGGCCAATTATTTTACGCAATCAAATCAAGCCCATAAAAAGCAAAAGAAAAGTGGAAGAGCAGAATGAAAGTGTGAACGCAACCGCTCTTTTGACGCGTGCAGTGTAAAAATACCAAAAAGACAAGAACGTCAGACAGGAAACAAACAGGAACATTAGACGAAGAAAGAGTACCGCAATTCGTCAAAAAACAGAAAAGTTCGAAAAATATTAAACACTAAAAACAAAACATTAATAATTAACATATGTACAAAACTGCTGGTCAGGAAATTTGATTGATTTATTCAATCACCCCTAAAGAAACGGATAAACATTGGACAAATTACTCTCACGCAAAAAGCGGCAGAAAGGGGGGGGGGGTTCGATTAAATCGTCTATACCGAAGCGGGGGCTGTAGGATATAGCGTCACTGAGCCTCTAAATGATATAATTAGAGTTTGCTGCAGGCAAATACAATAATTTCAAAAGAAAAATATACAAATTTTGGCCGACTTTTAATTAACGTTTGAGAGTAAAATGTGGATAATTGAGTTCATCTGCCTACGAATCTGAATGAGATTAACGTAAACCGCGTTCTTATTCAGAAGAGCCATTTGAAGCACGCAAAACGCAAAACATAGCTGGCAGATTGCCAGAAAATAGCCGCAATAGCTTTGTAGATCTGCAGTCTAAAAAAAACAGTAAAAAAGACAGACCAAAAAAAATAATCTTTTCATTGAAGACTGATATGTTATATTTTGATTTAAAATCTGTATAGTTTTCTGCTGCCTCTATTAGCTGCTCTCAAATAACCTTCATTTAGAGTGACAGACTCCCATTTGACCTTATCTCTTTGAATTAAATTAAATATAAGTCAATTTCAAAGTGAGGAAGTCATTTTTGAGAGTGAGGTAAGTCAAGTGTGACCAAAAATTTAATCACGCGCACGAACAAAAAAAAACTCGCTCCACTAAAAATATCTGGATGAACATAAACCGAATAACTTCGGAAATACGACAGGCGAAGTATACTAATTCAGAGGGGGCTGTAGCACGGGTTCACAAAATCCGACCAAGGAGGGGTTCGATACCCCAGCCTCTAACTGACAGTTATGACGAACTTGCCTCTCTGCTACCCGTGTCTTGGACTAGCCAGGAGTTAGCGTGAAAAAGTCACTCGATAAGTGAAATCAAAATGCTCTATATGTTCCAGAAAAAAATTTTGCATACAAAAAAGACACACACATTACAATAATGTCTTCAAACCTCGTTCGAGAGCAATTAAAAAGACGACCCACAGGACTAATATAATTGCTAGAAACTTAGTTTGCGGGCAATTAGTCATGTAGATATCAGAAATTAAAGCGTGAATTTTTTTCGAAGAAGAAACTAGAACAAACTTAATCAACAACAGACTTTATTCGTTAAGTACTCTAAGTAGGCGCAACTACTGTGAAAATGGACCAGTACTAGTTTCAAACCAGCAACGTTTAATTGAAAGTCATTACACCTACTTTTCTTAATATTTCAAACACTTCTTATAACCCCTTCTCCAGTTCTTTCTTGTTCCTCGAGACTTTATCTCTCTGGCCACGTATACGTTCAACAAGTAGAGCTTCTTGTCAAACTAATCTTATGCACAATCTACAAACAATAGACTGTTCTCTCTAAAAACATCTAACATAAGCCCTTGTGTTTTCTCATCAAATGACAATCAAAACAAAAAAGAAACCTTTATTCAACTTCATGAAGCAACATTAAATGACGGAGTCATAAATTCTCGCAACGCAAGTACTAACTAATTACTGAAAAAGCCCATAAATTTAATCAACAGAAATCCAATTTCAATTTTACAACCCAAAATCTAATTAAATTTTGAGCAGATCCCCACCTCCAAAACAAACGGCCCAATTCCAATGGAACTTCGGACAGAACCATACCATAGTTCATGTAGACACAGTGCCATGTATAACCACATATACACTGCACAGTTTACAGACTACTATAATTTGTCATGAATATGGCAAATGTACTTTAAGGAATTGAACTTATGTGTGGGGCACTTCAGTTCACTAGTTAATAACCCCTTCAAACCAACTGACAGCTACAAATGCATTTAAGACCATATTGCATCAATATTCCCATTATTACCACCAGGGAGTCCAATGTCAACAGAAAAAGAGGAGAACACATGTGGGAAACAAATGAATAGTTAAACTTAGGACTGACAAGCGTCTCTGCTGTGAGCCTAAATAAGAGAATCTTGTCGAGGCAAAACTCAAAAAAATGGTTGGTTGTCTTATTTGTCCAGTATCAAGTAATAAACAATCTGGAATAAGCCAGAAAAAAATCTGAAAAAAATGTAGTTGCTTGATCGCAGTAGAATGGCGTCAAAACATATTGATAAGGTATGTGACACTCAAATACCATAGGGCAGGTAAAAAGAAAATCTATGACCTTTAACTTTTGATCTGTTTTCCGGTTCTGATTTTAAGATCAAAAAGCTCTTAAGGTTAAGTACACTACGCTACATTTTTAGGCTAAATGCACTCAGCTGGCCTTATATTACAAAATTACAAAAGGAGAACAAATTGCAACGATTACCAACTAACTACTCAGGCAAGGTTAATGACTTTATAAGAACATAAACCGACTAACGTCGGACAAATTAACCTTGAACGTCTAGCGGGGCAAACAATCTAGAAGGCGGCATAGGCTAGAGAAACTTTTATGATAAAAACATTTTTGACTAGGGATGGGTTCCAACCCGTGCCCTCCCGTATAAGATTCCTCACCATTAACCACTACGCTACACGCGCCATGTACACTGATCTCTCACAACCGGTTTTATTTTTCCAACAGACTTAATTTCTGAATACTCGCAATTGAAATCATTCAGAAAAAAATCAAAAAGTCAAGCGTAAAAAAGTGACTCGAGAAGTGATATTCAAGCTGAAATTTGCCTATTTTGACACACAGGTTTACAAAAATTGCTTCAAATTTTGTTCGAGAGCAATTAAACACTGTAAAGCAGAAATCAAATCAGAGCAAGAGATATATAATCTTATTGAAACTTATTGTTTTTTTGCTTTTTATTTAGCTATATTGACAGTTTTTCAATTTAACACAATTTTAACTTAATTTTGTTAAATTTATGCCATCTCTTTGAGAGAACTGGTGAGTTATTTATTGAAACTCATTCCTAAAACTTTTTTGTTGTTATGTATGCAGTCTAAGAGCACATATATCCCTCAATTCGAGTAATCCTTATCATCAAACCACCATATTGTCAAATTAAGCTAATAAAAGTCACTAGATATCTAAACCTACAGCGAGAGAATTTTAAAAAATCAAGAAACCAAAACAACCGATAACTGTCGGCAAAATTATGGTGATGGGGTGACTTTGGAAGAAAGCCATTCAAGGCCTTCATGCCCACGAGCTTTACCAGTTTTTTTTTGAAGAAAAATCAAATCTCTCAAGCGAGAGAAGACCCCTTTAGGAAAAAGGGTCATGTAAAAGTTTAGCAGAAAAACACACCTTGACAATAATTGCTTGAAACTTCGTTCGAGAGCAATTAAAAACCTGCTCGCCATCCATAAAGGACATAGTACAAAGAGTTATTATGACAAATATTTCATTTTTAATTCTCAGACACCCACAAAAATTATTTGAAATGTTTTCTTTCTAGTTAAGGTGAAATATGTATAATCAAAGAAGCTATCAGAAAAGTACAAAAAGCGGTGCGGCAAAACGTCAACAACAGAAAAATGATGAAAGAAATCAAAATTTTGGATTATCAAGAGATGACAAGATGAATGCAATATTTGTACGTCATCGTTTCGCGAATTTGTCCTGAGAAACGATAGTTAGCTCTTTGTTTCAGGTTTCAAAAGCTATGTGAATAGAAAATATATTGCAAGATCATTTACCTAACATTTTACCGTTGTTCCCAGCTCAACTTTGAACACCTCGAGGATAATAGATGGTAACGAATTTCCAATTAATAAAGATTAAGAAATCTAAACTTGCAAATAAAGAGAACAAAAAAACCAAGTATTTCCTTTTATGGTACAAATCTAATTTTAGTCGACTACGTAATGCTTCATAGATTACAACAGAACGTAATGTATAAAACAGCACTGAGCTAAATTTAGGCTGCTAAATTCATAATGAGATTACGCAACGGTGCACATAGTAGATATGTGTGACGTAATTGCATCTATTTTTCGCAGTAGCTAAAAAATGGAACATCCCTTGACAATCAAGAAGCTCAAAAAAATAGTTCACTCGATGGCTGCTCTACATGTAACATGTCTGCATGACTGCATTAGATAGTAAAAATGAAGATGAATTTATAACTCTTCTTCATTACACAGACAAGTCGTAGATTAAGTATGAATTATTTGATCACACAATTATTCTAAATTTATAAGTTGAAAAAAGACATGCGAGCAACTGCAAAACGTTGCGGGCGGTCATCACAACTTTAAACACGGCTTTTTTAATGTAGAAAACGCGTACATTTTCACATTTCGCGAAAGTGAAGGATATAATGAAAGTCAAAATAAGAAAAAAAATGATAGTTGAAATTCCAGAAACCAATCCGAGCAGCGAAGTTCAATTTTTTCCAAAACAGTCAACAGTGAACTTGCATGAGTTACAACGTAATGAGCAGTATTTTGTGACGCCGTGTAAAAACACCTTCAACATCTCAAACAAACGCATTTTTTTTCAATTACTCAAATGACATATTTAACAGCTTACTTTAACTTTATTATTTACGTGGGTGCAAAGTGAAACTAATCAAATCAGTTGGCCCAGCCAAGTCTCAATAACTGCTCAAGTGCTCAAAAAGTAATTAAACAAAAACAGACTAAACTGATGCAGTTCAAATGCAAATTATTAATTGACTTGAATTTAATTAGATGAAAATAGAAGCTCGATTAGTTTTTATCGATCTGCAAACTTTTTCTAATTTCCAGTTCATAACTGTAAATAATGCTCCATATACAAACTGCACAAGAAATTTAAAAGAGAAAACATAACCGACTAATATCGGGCGAATTGCTCCTAAACAACCGGCGAACGGTTGCCTTCGATAGAAGCTTTGGGATGCTAGAATAAAGGGGTGGGGTCTCAGGGGGGATCAAGCGTGCGGGGTGGAATGAGACTTAGGGGATTCATGAAATGGAAAAAAAAAATTAAATCGAAATGAATTTTAAAAATGGCAAAAATTGGTCAGAAGTTGCTTTATTTTAGATTAATTTTAATTTTACTTTTCAAAAATTTTGGGCGCTGCCTTACTTTTGACGCTCAGCATAATAAAATCAACTGATATCAGTATTTCGTTGATAAATTGCACAAATTTTTGAAGTACACTGAACGTCAAAATTAACTTAGCACCCATTAGATTCACGAAGTAAAAACAAATTTTTGACGCAATATCACTCCATCTTGCAATCAAATTTCGGAGGAAATTTATTCATCATTGATCCAATTGGCTTAAGATCTTGTATGCTTTTAGAATTTAGATAAAACGTAACGGTAATCGACCAGATACTCAAATGTAAAGTTGACAGACTCCAACCATGTTTCATTGTTAAAAGAAAGTCGTCTCAAAATATGATGTCTTCACGTTTGTTCAACAATGATTGAGTTGATTCAATAGCTTTCTAGAAAAAACAGTACAAAGACAGACCAAAAAATTACTCTTTTCATTAAAGGATGAGATGTTATATTTTTATTAAGAATCTGTATAAGTTATTGTTGCCTCTATTAGCTGCTCTCAAATAACCTTCATTTCTAGTGACACACATTCACTTGAACTTATCTCTTTGAATTAAAGCGAATGAAAGTCAATTTCAAATTGAGGAAGTCATTTTTGACAGTGATGTAAGTCACGTGTGACCAAAAACTTAATCACGCGAATGAACAAAAACTCGCTCCACTAAGAGTAAGAAATGACGTCACGCACGCACTTTAGTTGAAACTACATGAGAAAATGAACAAAAAGCAGATTTGAAGTGGCTGTGACGTCATATGGTTTTAACAAAAATCATGACGACGAAATTAAAAAACCGAGAAAGCCAATAATAGCCCCAGCTATCGCTGTGCGGCTATTACAAAAAAGTTATTTAGTGACAACTTACTTTTTTGTGAGAGTTGGATGGAGTTGATCAACTTTATATTGCGGTGCCTGGCAGTTAACCGTAACGTATTATCTAAATTTCAAAAACAGACACAATCAATAGACAAGGGGATCAAAGGTGTAAGAATTTTCCAAAAACTAATTGCAAGTTGGATTAATATTGCGTCAAAATTTGAATTTTTACTTCGTAAAGCTAGAGGGAGCTAACTTGTTTTGTACGTTCAGTATATTTTTTGAGCAGCCTTTGACTGCAAAGCAGGAACAACTGCAACGGCACGGCTGATTACAAAAGGATGATGCATAAACGACTGCATAAGAGCTTCATAAATAAAGAACTGTGGGAGACAAACATTAATGCAGTTAAAAAATCAAATGTTCACTTCAATAAAAGTTTAACAGACAGACTGATCGTACAAAGAAATTATACCTACAGTCACAAAACACAAGATTGTCACTTTTTCTGAAAAAAATTTTAAAAAAATTTGCCGGTTAATTTTGCTTCAAAACGATACGTAAAAGAGCGGCGATAAAAGTAGAGGATCTCAACCTCTGTCGTCGTTAAAACGAAGAAACGCACCAAGGATCTCTAATGATGAAAAAATATGGGGGCAAATAGAATGGTTATATGGGACTGGGTGCCAAAAACAGAAAAGATCCATAAAACGGTCAATGAATGCAAGATTTTGCCAGATAATCTTTTTTCTGGCAAATTCTGCCATATAAACCGTTTTCTGGCAGAATCTTGAAAGAACATCATTTTTCTGTCAGATATTGGAAGTTAATCATATATCTGTCAGAATCTGACAAATTCCTACAAGATGAACATCCGGTCCCGACTAGGGTTATAAGTTAATTTTTTTATAACTAAAAAGCGTTTTACGAATTGCTCTCAATCGAAGAGTGGGATTAAATGGTCTTTCTCAAATTTGTTCTAAAAGCAAGACAAAAAACTTCACTAGATAGAGCAGGCGAGCGGTTTAAATTGTGAATTTATCAGTGTTCATTGATTTCAATTGAACAACAAATTTACATTTAAAACAGCATTTGAAAAAAAAATTTAAATTTAAATTTCTTTAGTAGAGCGCTTGATCAAAACTGCAGTTGAATAGCTTGCTCAATTAAAACTTCTTTCAATCATGTGCAACAACGATTCGCATAGAGCAAAAATTGAATTTTCCTGAGCCAAAAATAATTTTAAAAAACAAGTCGGTCAGACAAAATTTGATCAGCAAAAATCGCGGATAAAGGACGTACAGGACTAGTAATATTGTGACAATCTTTGAGACCAATTCAGGGTTTTATATAAAGGCCAAGCTTGGCCAAAACAATCTCTTTGCCTATAGTACCGGTACAGAATTATAGACATACATTTCCCCTTCGAAAACAACCGTTAATTTGCTAAAATTTGAGCTCTATTTAGATTATAAGCAGAACTTTACATGCGCCTCAGTTTTTATTTAATAAATATTACAATAAATATATCGTAAACTTTAATATCACCAATCAATTAACTGTCTCAGCTCAATTCTGTTTCCAAATTCTCTTTCTAAAAAGCATGAAAGAAATCTTTTGAAGTCAACGCTCCGCAATTAGTAGCAAGTATTACATTTCACAATTACGTTTTCTTGCCTTTTCTATTCAAATCGCAGTTCCGGACTACAAAACACGCACTTAATACTGTTCCTTTTATATACCTGAAAATAAAAATCGAAAATTGACATAATAGGTAACGCAAATATTTTATTTCACTCCTCGAGGACAAACACGTGACGTATTAACACGCTCGGCGTCATTTCTCGTCTTCTGTTTTGTGTGTGTTTGTGTGAATGAATACGTGTTTTAAGTCAAGAGTATAAATCTGTTTGATGAATTGTTCCTTTTCTGTTCAGCCGAGTGCACAAATATGAAATTTACAACGACGCTTGTGCCTGTATACCAAAGTGCATAGGGGACGCTTACGTCAGAGACAGCTAAAAATAAATAAATTAAAATAACACGACGTATCCTCACAACGTCAAATAAACCAATCTTTCCTCTTTTACACGCTGAAACGACGCGAATCGGAGCAAGTGGAGGGTCGGGGGGGGGGGGGGGGGGGGGGGGGAGGAAACGGAGAATAATTGGAAACTGGAGAACAGAATAAAAATCGTCGTCTTTTTAAAAATTGTATAAAATAATTGATCGTTTACAGCTAGTGGGAACAATTTCAATGGGTATTATGATGGGGTTTTGTAACGACTGAAAAGGCAACAATTTTTCTATTTCAGTCAGGGAGAAATTACTTTTTCACGTTTACAACAATGATCAGAATTTTTTTACTCAAAAGACAAGCGGTGTATTCATACAACAGCTGGCCTATTTTGAACTATATTGAAACGGATCACACGTCAAAACTCTCATATACTGCCAAGAGTTTTTCTCAGCATAGATTGACATGTGAATATGCTGTATAACTCTTTACGCAATCGGCATTTTGCTGATTTGGCAACAAAACTATAATCTAGCTGGCAGAAAATAGCCGCAAAAGCTTCGTAGACTTGCAGTCTCTAAAAGATAGTGAAAAAAACAGACCAAAACAAATTTTTTTACAGGGCTGAGATGTTGTATTTTGAACCGCAAAAGTAAGTATGCACCCCCTATTTTTACGAAGTAAAAGTTCAATTTTTGAGGCGATTTTACTCCAACATAGAATCACATTTTGAAAACAATTTTTACAACATTGATCCCGTACACAAGTCCCTTCGCCTAATTATGAAATATCAGATAAAACTCAACGTTCACTTACCGAAACTCCCAATGCAAAATTGATTAACTTCATCCAAGTTTCACAGTAAAAAGAAAGTTGCGACGAAATCACTTTTTAATAACATCTTTTTCTCTAAAGCAAATGCAAACTCAGCCATTGTTGAACAAACGTGGAAGCATATCACATTTTGCGACAACTTTCTTTTCACTGTGAAACCTAGATGAAGTTCGTACACTTTAAATTGGGATTTCCGATAAGTGGACGTTGAGTTTTATCTGAAATTCGTAGATAGGCGAGAGGACTAGTGTACGGGATCAATGTTTTTAAAATTGTTTTCAAGATGTGATTTTAAGTTGGAGTAAAATTACCTCGAAAATTGAATTTTAACTTTGTAAAAAATAGGGGGCGCTAACTTACTTTCGTTGGATTCGGTAGTAGCCAGCTGGGGATTGGGGATGCAAGCATTGGGGGGGGGGGAGTAAGATTAACAGGGTGTGTGTGTGGGGGGGGGGTCGGGGTGACTGAGGGGGTCAAACTTTTAAGATTAAGAACTGCCCTTTACGCCATGAAATTGTCTGCTCAAAACAGTACGGCCAATCACATAATAAGAACTAAGTAGGGCATAATGCTCTAAGTGAGTTGCTCAGCGACTTGATGCCTTCCGAGCGTTACCTGTTTATCAGGTTTGTGAGGAAGAAAAGTCAAAAGAGTCAGACCAAAAATCGTTCCAGCAAAAAATCGTATGAAATTACCACAGGGCTAATTAAATTGCTGCAAACTTCGTTTGAGAGCACGTAAAAAAATTCAAAGATCAGAATATCTTTGAAAGTCAGTGACGTCAACAAAATCCTTCCATCAACAGAGAAAATGGTCGACGTAGTTTTGTTCTGAAAATTGAATTTAACGGGCCGGAAAATAACCACGATAGACCTCCTTCACTATCATTGGAAATCAGACAGTAAAAAATAGCAGTTTCGAACTATCAGTGTTAGATACGGAGTGTAGTTTTTTATGGCATGAAGGAGCAAAGCACTCGAACAATAAAGCCCTTTAACAAATAATGTTTAAGATGAGCACACTAATGACCCTCATTTGAGGACCAAGTTTGAAATTTAAACTTATCTAGTGCGGATAAAATTCAATGTTTCGAGTAAAGTAAAAACTTGCTCATACAGATTACACAAACGCTGAAGCAACTAATACTGGCAAATGACTTAACGCACCCAGATTAAATTGCTGAGAGGTAAAAGTTACGGAAAAACATCTTAGTCAAATAGTCGCAAAAGAACATTATTCAGACCAATACTACCCTTGCTATAGCTTCGAGGCTCATAAAACTGTTCTCTTAAAAATTGTTGCCAAATAAATTTCTTTAGAGTCTCTTTACATTGGAAATGACCGTATTCTGTCAATTTCGACGCAAAAAAGAGCAAACGCTTAAGTTATTTTAATTTAGTTTTCGAAAAATTATCTTAAAAGTTAAAGCGGATTCATTTAAGACTGTGATCTGTTGTCTGCTTCTTTAAAAAAAAGACCAACGCTCAAATAAAAATTGATTCCTTTCACCCAATAACTAACCAAACCTTTCCGACATAAAAAATGCTCGCAAGACCATCGGGCTTTACGATTTCTACGTTTGAACGTTAAAAATGATTAAGTGCCGAGCAACTTTACGTAAAATTTAATTTTGGTCTTAAAATTACAACAACTTTGAAAACACATAAATTTTGAATGAAAAATGCCTCACTGTTACTGACACTGTTACCTTTAACTATCTAAAATTTGAAGCAACTGTGGCCTCTCTATATTCTTAATGTAAAAAATTGGCTCCATTAAATTTTTGCAGTTAGACGATACATTCGTTAACGGCAAAAGCAAGTTAGCAACTCCTATTTTTACCCAGCAAAAGGCCAATTTTTGAGGCAATATTACTCCAACTTAAAATCATATTTTGAAACCAATTTTTTCACTATTGACCCGTACATTAGTCCTCTCGAATACCTATGAAATTCAGATAAAACTCAACGCTGACTCACCAGAAAGCCCAATGTAAAGTTGATTAACGTCATCCAAGTTTAACAGTAAAAGAAAATTGTCTCAAATTGTAATATGTTTTCACGTTTGTTCAACTATGATTGAGTTCGCAGTTGTATTAGACAAGTGATTAATGTGATTTCGTTGCAAATTTCTTTTTACTGTGAAGCTAGAATGAAGTTCATCAACTTTACATTTGGATTTCTCGTAAGTGAACGTTGAGTTTTATCTGAACTTCATGCAAAGGCGAGAAGACTAGAGTACGGGATTAATGGTGTAATTTTTTTTCCAGATGTGAATTTAAGTTGCAGTAATATTGCCACAAGAATTGAAATTTTCTGTAAAAACAGGGGGTGCTAACTTACTTTTGCCATTCAGTACACATTGTAAATGAGGTGCAATTTCATTGATATGTGGTGCAATTTCAGTAGTTATCTGATTTCTGTTTCCGTTAAATACTTTATGAAGAGATTGAAAATGAGTAAAATTTTATTTCATATAGACTCTACGGAAATCAAAAGAATACGGAAATTTTCCAATGTTCGGAAGAAGCGCTAAGTTGAATCCCAAGTGAAATTGTAGAATTTTACCATGAAACTCTTGAATTCACAATGAAATTGATTATACATGGGACTCAACATCTCAGAGAAAGTTGGCAAAATTATATTTAAAATTCCGTCAATTTTGTCCACAAAAATGTATTGAATTCTGTCAATTCATAAAACAACAACAACAAGCAGTTTACCATCTATATAACATCCGACGACAAAAATAAGTTGGAAATTTTTAGTTCCACGAGGTAAAAAATCAGACTTTGACGCAATATTGCTACATATGACAATTTCGTAAACAATTTTCACACAATTGCGTTACGGAACTTACAACATACCCCAACCAAACAGGACGAATTCTATTTAAATTTAACAAAAAAAGAAAGTTCTTACGAGCTTACAATTTATTCACGTGTTATCTCTCTCTCTCTCTAATGTTTAAAGCAAACGCAAACTCAACCAGAGTTGAACAAACGTGAGAGCATAACCGACTAAACGTCGGAAGAATTGCTCTTGAACGACTAGTGGGAGCTCTAATCAATTGCAGCCTGCTTCCGTCGGGGGGGGGGGGGCTAAATGGGACTAAGAAGTTCTATAGTGGGCTTCAAATAACCACATTAGAGGTTAACATATACCACTATTAACATTTAAAGTAAAAAATGACACCAGTTTCGGCGCACTTTTCATTTGACTTTTAGTATTAAATTACCGCCAATTGAGTTCAGCTGCTTGGAATTGTGATTGAGAGGGAATTTTAGATCACGCGAAATACAAAAAGTCAAGGGCGCAAAAGTCACTCGAAAAGTCAAAACCGTCAAGCGAAAATTTTGCATAAAAAAAGACACACACGTTTACAATAATTGCTATGAACTACGTTCAAGAGCAATTAAACATCAAATTTCAATAGAGTGTGCCTTCCTTGTGAAACTTGGGTAGAGTTCGTCAACTTTACGATGGGGTATCTGCTAAGTTACCATTTCGATTTTATAGGTAGCCCAAAATTTGGCCGCAAGATTTGATTACAAGATGGACTAATATTTGTACTGTATTAAAAATTTGAGCTTAAACTTCATAGAAATAGGTGATACCAACTTCGTTTTGGCATTCAGTCTAATTTTGCATTGTAATATTTACTTTTGATAACGGGTGTAGTTGTCACGAAACGAAATTTATTAACATCGTTTTCTTTCAAATGTTTTTAGCGCAAGCGCAAATTTCAGTTGAATAAATGTGAAAATGAATCACAAATTAAGACAATCGTTTTATTGTAAAATTAATCTGGAGTTCATCATCATGACACAAGTAACAGACTGCTGCATTTTTATTCAATTTTAGATGTTAAAAAATGAAAAAAAAAATTAGCGAGAAGCTGCTTTAATTTCAGATTAAATTAAATTTTACTTTTCAAAAATTTTGTGCGCTGCCTTAGTTTTGACAATTATTGATATCAGTATTTCGGTGATAAATTGCAAAAGATGGACATTTTTGAAGTATACTGAACTTCGAAAGTAACCTAGCACACCCCAGATTTACGAAGTAAAATTAAATTTGTGACGCAATAATGCTCAATATTGCAATTTGGCAAAACATTTTTCACACCATTGATCCCCTATGCTAAGCTACTTATGAAATTGAGACAATGCGCAGTGGAACTTACTATATATCACAACTAAAGTTGACCAACTTTACAAGTTTTACAAGAAAAGTTTTTTTTACAAATTCACAATTTATTCACATATTTTCTCTCCCTAATGTATAAAACGAACGCAAACTCAATCATAGTTAAACCAACGTGAAAAAATCAGACTTTGATAAAATTTCTTTTTCTTGTGAAACTTGGATGGAGTTTGTCAACTTTACGTTGGGGTATCTGTTTGGTTACCATTGCGAATTATTTCGGTTTTATAGGTTGCACGTTCTGGTTGCAAAATTTAGCTGCAAGTTTTGATTGGAAGATGGCTTATTATTGGTATTACGTTAAAAACTAGAATTTATACTTCATGAAACTAGGTGATACAAACATGTTTGGCGTTGTCACGAAACAAAATTTATTTACATCGTTTTCTTTCAAATGTTTAGCGCAATTTGAAATTTCAGTTGAACAAACGTGAAAAAAAATCACACACTAAGACATTCATTTTATTGCAAAATAATATGGATTTCATCATCATGACACAGTGATCACAACCAACAGACTGTTGCATTTTTATTAAAATTAAATTTTTTTATTTACATTGAAAAAATTTTGGGCGCTGCCTTACTTTTAACGTTCAGCATTTTAAGATCGACTGATATTTGTCTTTCGGTGATAAATTGCAAACGATGATAATTTTTTAAGTACACTGAACGTCAAAAGTAACTTTAATTGACGAAGTAAAAACTAAATTATTGACGCAATATTACTCCATCTTACAATGAAATTTGGGGCAAATTTTTACACCCGGAATTGGGAGGAGTTGGTCGACTTCTTATTGGGGTGTCTGGTAGTTAACCGTTACGTATTATCTAATTTGCAAAAATAGACCAAATCACTAGCCAAGGGGATCAAGGGCGTGAAAATTGCTTCAGAAAAAAATATCAAGATGTATTAAAATTGCGCCAATAACTGAATTTTTACTTCTTAAAGCGAGAGGGTGCTATCTGGCTTTGGACGTTCAGTATACTTTTTGAGCAGCCTTTGACTGCAAAGCAGTAAAAACTGCATTGGCACTGCTGATTAAAAAAGGATTATTCATAAACGACTGCATAAGAGCTTCGTAAATGAAGACCTGTGAGAAACAAACAATAAGGCAGTTAAAAAGCAAATGTTCACTTCAATACAGTAAGAAATGACGTCATGCACGCACTTCACTTGAAATTGCATGAACGAAGGAACAAAACGCAGATTTGAAGTGGTTGACACCTCATATGGTCGAAACAAAAATCTTGACGAAATTAAAAAAAAAACAAGAGAAGGCCAATAATAGCCAGCCCAAGCTATCGCTATTCAACTATTTAAAAAAGTGATTTCGTGCAACCAAACTTTTTCTTGTTAGACTTGTATGGAGTTGATGAACTTTATATTGGGGTGTCTGGTAGGTAACCGTTACGTATTATCTAAATTTTATAAAAATTGACAAGATCACTTGTCAAGGGGATCAAAGGTGAAAACATTTTCTCCAATAACTAATTGCAAGATGTATTAATATTGCGTCAAAAATTTAATTTTCACTTCTTAGAGCTACAGGGTGCTAACTTTTAGAGCGGCCTGACTGCAAAGCAGTAACACCTGCAGGGGCACTGCTGGTTAAAAGAAGATTATGCATAAACGACTGCATAAGAGCTTCGAAAATGAAGAGCTGTGAGAAACAGACAATTAAGCAGTTAATTAAAAAAAATCAAACGTTCACTTCAATAAAACTTTAACAGAGACTGAAAGGACAAAGAAATTATACCTAAAATCACAAAACACATGGTTGTCACTTTTTCTAAAAACTTTTTTAAAAAAGATTTCGCCGGTTAATTTTGCCTCAAAACGATACGCACAAGAGCGACAAAAAAGTAGAGGATCTCAATCTTTGTCTTCGATAAAATGAAGAAACGTAACCAATTGCCGTCGGAAAAGTTGGAAAAGTCGGAAAATTTGCGAAAAGTTGCTGAAAAAAAATGAAATTAGCGAGAAGCGCTGTGGTGGCAGAATTACTTAACAATGATGTGATTAGGATGGTACTTAAGTCAGGTGAAAATGAATGAAATCAAACATACACTTACCATTCTCTGAAATGCTTTCTCGGCTATCTGAGTTGTGTTCTAGAAGCCTACGCATCTGAGCTGAGCTTGAGCCTAGTGACGTTGTCAGACTATTTGAGTGGTATTGGTACTCGGGTTCGTGATCCTCACAATCGAAGAACGTCTCGTCCTCACTACTTGCACCTGAATCCGCCTCGGAATCCGAAGTCTCATTGTAGCACGTGATTGTGGGAACCGGTAAAGTGCTGTTGTTGATATTGTGGGCTAAGAAGAATTTGGCCAGCACGTTGTTGGTTGTGGTGCTAGATTTGGCGTTTGGGGTTGTTTCCCCATCACTACTTGGATCCTTTCTGGAACAGAAGCCACCGTTGTCCTCATGATTTAGGGATGCTCGTTCAGTACGAATTTTGAGTTTTTGATTAACCATTAACTGCCTATTTGAGAGCCTAGAGCTAGGCAGCATTTTTATTCTAGTTTGACTCAAATTCACTTGGGGCTCACAGTCTGTTTCTGTTAGCGCGTTGTCTGACATAGAGATCCCAGTTCCTGATGACGTCATACTGCTTCTTCTCGAACATTCGTCATCGTAACTAATGACGTCACACTCTGTATCTTGATCACAACTGCAGTCATGACCGCTTTCAACAGAACTAAAGCTAGTTATAATATCGGAACTAGTGCTGGGTGAAACGTTGGGATTTTTAATGTTAAAAGGAATGGATTTTTGAGGAATGACATTGGCTGCTCTGAGGAGTTTGGACGCTTTAGAGACTACTGAAATATCACCGCCGTCTTCATTGCTCGGTGGGGTTAAATCAGAACTTCTCACATCACTTGATGACGACTGGAGTTGTTTTCGGTGGAGTTGTGTAGGGGTTCCCGTCACAGTCGAGGAGTTTCCGGACGTTGACAGACCCTCATCCTCGACGTTTTCTAATGCTGTCCCTTCTGTTTCAGCGCATTCTTTGGTATCACCAGATTTCTGGGCTTTCCCTTTGAAACTGGAAAGAATGTTGTCGATATAAGAAAGCATAATTTCCACAGCACAAAATGGATGACGGATAATCGGAATTTTAATAGAACGGCGTAAAAGTGAAGTAACTCAATTAAGCTGGAACAAACTTTTAAAGGGGACTGAACTTTGAAGCCAAAGTTCTGTGTGTATGTAAGCCAGTAACGGTGGAACTAACTATACACTCACTGTACGAAGAAAAAACAATTTAACAATTGGAACAAAATTCATTTTTGGTGCTGCTGGTTTTTTTAGCTAGCATAGCTGAGCTGTATAGCGATATGTATTATACGGAAATACATTTTGACAAAAATAGCCAGAAGTGTGGTTTTTCATTTTTCATGCTAAAGCTTTTTTATTATAACCAGCGACCACATTAAACGAGGGGAATTTATTCAACAAGAGCACTTTTTTTCTAATCTGTGCTACAAGTTTGAAAGTGTGAACAAATATTGGATCAAATGTAACTGTGGGGATATTTAAAAATAACCAGAGAGGAAAAAATTGGGAAGGATAGACGACAAGAGAGGAAAAGAAGGCGATAATGTGGAATTAATGTACCGTTATCAGTTTTGTTAGATTCCTTCTTTTTATTACAAAACTCTCAAGTCTTTCTTTAATTAAGCAACAGATGTTTGGTCGCTTATCGTTATTTTTATTCCATATCTCCACCACACTCACATTAACACCAAAATGTATCTGAGCACAGCAAAGTCCAATTATTATGTCTCATTCTGAATCAATTCAAAATATGATGGAGCATAAAATCTTTTCCATGTCAAAAAAAATAAGGATGCAAAAATAATCAAGTTTTATGGTTGCGCGAGTTTGTCACTTGTCCAAAATAACAGCGTCTGTTTTTTCTCTTTAGAATAAATTAATTATGGCCCCAGTCAGCAGTACCGTTCAATGAATTCTCGAAGAAACGTTTTTTGCTTCTTTTTGGTACAATGGTAACAAAAACAACGAAATGCTCAAAAGTTGATTAAGTGTTACAGGCGTTTCCTAACAAACAGACAAGAGAAAGCAATTTTCTGCTGTTCTTTTTGCTACTAAATTGTAACATGAACAAATTATAACTTGAGGCGAATGAATAAATAATGCGAGGCAGTTACGAAAATGTTGGGAAAAAGTTGTGCCTGTTTAGCTGAACAAAACGTGTACACTTTTTATAATGGAGGGTAAAATGTGAAGAAAGGAGAAAAGGAAAACTAATTTAGCTCTGATGTAAATAAGTCACCAATTTCACTTGATAAAAATGATAAAGGAGGCGAAAGAAGCGAAAGAACTAAATAAAAGTCATCTTCTTGATACGTAAGCAAACAATCTTCTTCTCGTTCAGATTTGCTCCATATATGATAAAGTAATTGGTAACGGTTCAATTAACTTGAATAAATAACCGCGAGCAAACTTAGATGAGAGAAACTGTCTTGTTGATTGTAAACAGCAGGTCAATAGCCGCTACTGTTACCTAAAACAAAAAGCAATTTAACTTAGATCAATTAATCCATAAAATTAGTTAAAACTGTTTTTTAAACGCAAAATAGAACTTGGACGGTTTCTGAAAAAAACCTCGTAAACCCCACTTAATTTTAGATAGGAAATAAACCCCCACGGAAATACCCCCCCCCCCACACACACACATATATATATATATGACTTTTAAAGAGCTGCACATTTAGCGCGTTTGCCGGCTGTCACGCGGGCCATGGCTATGCCTCAATATAAAAAAAATTAAAATTCAATATTTAATTAAAAAAATAACATTCAATAATTTTAAAATATTTCACAATGAGAATGAGCGTAAAATAACTACTAAATGTAGAAAATTATGCGTGCAGTTATTTTTCACTGGAAATTCACACATCAAATTGGAAGATTTCTAACTTTAAATTCTGTTTGCTGAGAGATTATTAGCAAAGCTAATTAATGCTTTGAAAATTGTTTCTGGTTTTGAAACGTACCATTCTTGGTTTTTTTAAAGGTCCCATTCTCTACAAAATTCAAGCAGAGATGAAAAAGGACGTTTCTAAATAATTCTCGATTCTTTTAGCGATAATAATAATAATAATTGTGGTTCCTGCGTAATCGCGGCGGAACAGCATTATGCCACAGTGGGATGTTCTCAGCTGTCCTTTTTCTTATTATTCCCCACATTTCAGACTGTTCTTTTCATGAGCAGAATTGCTCTTTTTTGGTGACTATGGCCACTTTTTTATTGTTTGAAACTTTCGGTCACGTGGTACCATCATTGCAGCCAACATTGGCCAGGCTATGGTCAACTTGAATACAGTAGAAGCAGTTGTCTTTATTTTTTGTAACACAACAAACAAAACTGAAATTAGCGTCTGGTCAAATTAAGTACTGTTTTAATGGTCATAAAAGTAGGCTGAGCTCAACAAAATATGAAGCATAGCCACTCAGAAAAAAATCATAGCGGTTACAATTTGCAAACTTTTTGAAAAAATTTAAAAAGTAAAACTTAGTTTTTTTTTTCAAAATAAAATGCACATTCGCATCATCAGATTCTCCTTTTTGCGATTTTTCATATTGACTGTCTTTAGTTCAAGGCGGTTCAAAAGAGAGCATGTTACAACTAAATTTTAAAAAGTATAAGATAAATTTGTTCTTTCCCATCAACAGTCCTCCATTAGTGGCACTATACTCTTAAACCATCGATTACCGCAAATCAACCATTATAGGGCGGGGGTTCACTTCGCCCCGGGAAGACAGGTATAATCGGAAAGAATCGACGGGAAAGTTAGAAAGTAAAACATACAAACATAATAAGATAAGTGAAAAAATGGGCAAATTGAAATAAATGTCTGAACGGAATGACGGAACGTCTGAACAGAAGAGAATGGATTTAATATTTATCTATGGCTAGACTTGATTTTGTCTCCTCAGAAAAAAAGAACCCGAGATTGCCTCCGCCTCCATTGTTTGTACTCCCTTCCGCAGAATAGGAGAATGAACAAATCTGATCAAATTTCCCAAAAGCATCAAAGAGAATCATAGCCGCGACAGTGCCCCTATTTTGCATATTCCATAAATGGAATATATCGGAATTGCTTTCTGACTGCTGGTCGAATTGCTTGTCTCGAAAAATAAGGAAAGACAGAACAAAAAATTTGGAAAATATTTACATTGCTAATAGATGTTTCTGTCATCGTAGGAAACGAACAGTCAGGACTTTTTTATGCTTATTCAGCTAATTTATCTTTCATTATCCAATTTGGTTTCATTTTTAACTTGGAAAACCAAATAATGATTTACTGCTTTAACTATCTTGGCAACGAAAACAGTTGGCAATTTTTTCTATAGTTAGAAAAGTATTAAAGCAAAATCAGATTGCAAAAAAAAACGACAGCCATGCTAGTATTTCGCTGCAAAATTGTTTTTGATCGACCTCTTCTCTTCTGAACATGGTCTAGCGTTTCAGAGCAATGTTTCTGGGTCACCCTTTGCTTTTATTGTCACATTTCTAAATGCACCTCAATTAAAATTCAAAAACAACTCAATAGCAGGTGAATTACTAAAACCAATATCGAATGTAACGTTCATCCAAGCTTCATTAAGGATGAGGGTTGAAGAAAAGATTATAAACTAATTGTTTTATTTGGTAGTTCCTATTTTCTGTTACAGTCCGCGAATCGAAAAAGATTAAGAATCTCATCGTATGAGAGCAATTCTTACGACGTTAATTCATTATGTTTTAAATTCGGGTTGAATAAACCAGGCCTATTTAAAAGACCAGAATTGAAAAAAAAAACTTAGCGATACCCAGCTGAACAATAACTTACACTGGTTAAGAACTCGAAAGATTTACTTTTGAAATGAAAGGACGCAGCAGCATCAACATTTGCGTCATATCTTCCGTTTTAATATTTTACAAAAAGGTCTAAAAATAAAAGAAAAATAACTCTGTGAGAGATGCGACTTCGATATCAAGAGACAAAAGATTAGTGTATTCCTTGATGAGTCCAAATATAGTAAATCGTAGATTTTGAAGTTTAGCTCGCTTTCGCGTATCGACTACATATCCGCATATTTGTATAAATATAGTAATGCCTCGATAGGATTATGTAAATTATGGACAAATATATCTCACCAAAAGTAAGCAGAAGAAAGAGTAAATTATACAAAATTCAAATCTCCCAAAAATGAAAATGGTAAAAAAAGCAGAGACGCGTAGAGATAAAGCTTGTTTTTGTTGTTATGTCATCAGGACACTTAACAATGTGATTAGAATGGTATTAAATGTCCTTACATTAATGCGGGGGTTGATCTATAAATAGATTTGTCTCAAGATGCAATAGTAGCATTAGAGCCGATATGTTTTCTCATGTTGGCAATTTCGGAGGGATGTGTGGGCGGGTGGGGTGGGGGTGTTGAGGACACGAACGAGAGAGGGGAGGGGGGTATTATAAAAGTGAAGAGGATTGTTGAGAAGGCAAGAAGAAGAAGAGAAAAAGGGAAGAAAGAGAGGATACTTAACAGGTTTCAACAATCTCTGACGTCATAAGGCGAGGAAAAGTGAAGGGATTATACCTTATGTGACTATTCTATAATTCTTTTCAGTCAGACATCTACAACTACTATACTATCACTACTGTTACCTACTGTTATCTATAATACTGTTACTACGACTAGAGCCTTTGGTTACAAAGTGGAACAAACATAATCAAGAAACATTCATTGTACTTCTGGAGGGATAATATCAGAAAGAAAAAAAATCAGAGATCAAGAAAGTGGCAAGAGATAACATATGAAGAATATAATAGCAGTTTTTTAAGGGGTTGATTTATTAAGGGAAAACAAAAACAAAAGGGGTAAAATTGGAAATTTAACGAGAAAAAGGGGGGGGGGGGAGGGGAGAGAGAGAAAATGCCTTCGTATAAAACTGATTGAGTGAGAATGATACCCCCCCCCCCCCACCTTCTTGTAGGTAGGGTTTCTTTTAAACCAAGCTATTACTCCATATTATCTATAAACTTCTTAGTACCAGAAGAAATTTCTCCCAGCAGAGGTATGCTTTAACAATGAACATGGGGGGAAACCTAACCCGAAGAACAGAAAAGGTAAAGCGACATTTTTAGTACCGCGTAACTAGCAGCGAACCCAATGGTTAGTTAGTTAGGAACGGAAATAAAGTAAATATTTACGAGGGAAAGTAAAAAAAAATGGGAATATATTCCTAAGTGTGTCAGGCACAGTTAACTACCACACAGTTGTTATATGATCACTGACTAGTTGTTAATTATTTTGCAAATGACAGAAAAAGCATTTCAAGAGTATCGCGAATACATCGACCCATTTTCCCAGTCAGCACGTCATACTAAAAAATCCCCGTTCTAAATATATCCCAAAAACTCCAAATAACAAAGGAACCCACCTCAAAAATGTGACCTAAGTAGAAACGTAACCTACATATACAAGTCCAAAATTAATGAGGTAAAGTTAACTTACCAGAAACTCTATCTAAGTTATAACGAGAGAATTGTACAAGACGAAGAAAAAGGAGAGAAGGAGAAGGGGGGAGGGGCTAAGGTGACTTTTGAATGCGTGTGACTAGACATGGAAATGATATGGTAATAGAATGCGAACAGTTTCCTCTCTTAGATCGGCTGATTTACACAGATAGCCTTACAGACGGATGTTTTCTTCCTGCCTACGCAAAAACACAGAATGAATATATGACCCGATCTATATACTATACCAACGCTTAGAGGATTTTGTGGGCAGATAGTGGGGCTGTAATTAAGTGTGACAATATTTTTAACTAACCATTGATCGAAGAAATTACAAATTAGAAATTGTTTGATTTTGATTGCTTAAAATAAACCAAGAGCGCAAATTCAAAAACTTGACAAGCAGCATCGAATA
Source organism: Convolutriloba macropyga (assembly GCF_964194025.1). Taxonomy (NCBI): domain Eukaryota; kingdom Metazoa; phylum Xenacoelomorpha; order Acoela; family Convolutidae; genus Convolutriloba; species Convolutriloba macropyga. The sequence goes on from NC_134468.1 coordinate 4,314,051, forward strand.
ATCAAAAATTGATCACTATAAATAAACGTGCTTGTGGCTATTTATAACTAAATTCGAGTTTAGAAAATCAGTAAATTTTCCACCGCGATTCTGCATCAAGCAAAACTTAGTACAAAGTTTGACCTTTAAATATGCAAAATATGATTATAATCACCAACCATTCCAGCCTTGTGACACAGTCAATCATAGAATATTTTGTCGCAATAAATTTGGTTGCTATAAATGATCCGAAAATAGAAAAAGGAATAATGTCAAAATTAGCCTTACCTTAGCATCATAACTTGCTTGCGTCACAAACGGCGTAAGTAGACCCAACAGAAGCGAAGGTTAGAATAGGGAAAACAAAAACAAAGACATACATGAAGGAATTTAATCAAGTAGGAAATAAAAAGGGAAAGTATAAACAGAAGGAAAAACGCGATATTTAGACTGAGAAAACGTCACTAAAATATTTACCTTTCGGGTGCTTCCTAACAAGTAAATGTACACGATTAAGCTCAAATCTTTCCTAACTAACTAGTTAAGATATAAGCAGCACTGAATATAAGAGCAACAATGGTTAAACCGTTAGTACCATTCACAGTCGGTGAAAATCCTCTAATAGGTTTGGACTGTACTAGAATCAAGTAGAAAGTGGGGGTATGGAGTAAAAATGAGTGAATGAACAAATGAATAAAAATATCCGCATCCCGTACCAATCAATTTGTTCATATCCGCCCTACCTCGTACGCATTATAATACCACAACCACACTATTCAATCTGCTTACAATATACCACCATTCTATAATTCCCAGAACGAAATAAACCTTCTCTTTTTCGCTTTGTTGCGTAATATCCCTTCACGAATCACGCTCAGTTACGTAACATCCTGTTACGTTCGAAAAGAGCCACCACATTCGAGCCAAAAAAGGAAAATTTGATCTATAAATGGAACAACTGCAAATTTCTTGTTCCTATAGTTTGTTGCGGTGGTAATTCAAGCATTCGAGTATACAAAATCGAGCGACCTCCTTTTTTTCCTTGTAAATCTTAATCCCACATTTTGCCATAATAAATCTCAATATAATGTTTATCAGGTATCACTTGTAAAGATATATAGACAATATACTATGTACGTCATCAACACAGAATTTACTCTTTTATCCAGTCAACCTCCAAAAAAGCCGATCTTTTGTTCATCTACTAAGTGCAAGTGCACCTATAATATGCCAGTAGTACACGCCTAACTGGCTGATTGATGGTCTGAGATAGAACAAGCGTAAAAAGGACACCAAGCTCACAACAATGCTGAACAAAATATCTCAACCGATTTCAAACTTCATAGTATAGCCCCCGCAGTAGTCGAAACAAAACACTTTATATAAAAAATTTGATGCAATGACGTAAATAAAAGCTAGCTTTTTGTTCATTTCACGCAACTAACCGCTCAGATTGAACTGACCATAAAAGGTGCATATTTAATTGATTAAAAATTTAATGTCCTCCCACCACTACCGTTGCGTACATCACAAAATGGTAGATTGACCAAGCGCCGCCCCAGCTCGCCTTTGATATGTTAAGTTATGAATATCAATGAGACAAAATGTCACAAAAATTGCTTACGCAACAATCAATTAGATATTTTTATCCACCGTAAAAATATAGAAAACGCAAACTTATGTTTATTTATTTGTCGTAGTCAATCTAAATAGTAATCTAAAAATAGGCTATGCTTTGTTTTACTTGGGTACGTGCCATTTTAGATCTCTTACGGAACCTCTGAAATTAAGTTCCCTCATATTATCAGGTGCACATTTCAACTTCAAATTGAATGCTAACAGGGCTAAGGATGCGGCTTCATTATTTCATTTTTCGACCAATTAATCGCTTCAACAAAAAACAGAACACTCCCTAGGCAACCGTCAGAGAAATCTAGTTGACAGATCAAGCAGTGAAGAGTTTTACAATAATATATTCCAGAACAAGTTATTATGTTCGGAAATTCTGACCCATTGGTTAATTCACAGGGGAGAATTTTGGTAGTTGACAAATCGAGAGGAGTTATCTGAATTCAATGCTGCAAAATTATCAGACTTTCTAAAATAGTAACCCGATGTTCTTGATGATAGCCGAGACGTCTACTATTTCATTTTTCCCTAATTTCAATTAAACACTTCTCTTTTTAAGGACAGCAGATGAACATGTTGAAGTTTTTTGTCATCAGAATTCTTTCTGACTTTGCTCATTTTCAAAACAAAAAAGAGCAAAAACAAAAAAATGCTCAAAGGTCCCCAGCTTTTCCCACGTTAATACGCTTTTCCGCAAATCGCTTATAGGTCGTTTATTTTTCACAAAATTCTTGAAAACTGACAGAGGGACTAAGAGTCTGGGTCTCCCTATAATTTCGAATTAAGCAACTAATTCAAATTAATCTGAAGCCTGATGGTAGAAAAAAATTTGGCCGAGCCAGGGACTACTAAAAAAAGCATAGTAAAACAAAGGTACGAACAAATTTACAAAGGTACGAATTTTAAAAACAATTTTGTAATTTTCCCAACCAAGCGTTGAAAGTTTTAGAAAGTTTTAGAAACTTTCTAAAAATATCAGTACAAACAAGTTTGATAGCAGGAACCAAAAATGGAAATCAAAAACGGCTTAACAATATTATAGTTAAATCCAGAAACTAATCATATCAACCAATACTACTATGATTAACAAAAAATCATGACAGATTTACCGGTTATCCAGAATTAAAAATCATAAGGCTAAAATTTTAAAAATCGCAACAAACGCGAGACGCTGTACGTTAAGACTTTTTAAGGAGAAAATAGCACGGAAAGAGGTTTGAAACTTTAAGTAGTTCAAACCATTCTTTTCTCGGATACAGTAATGCCGATATCCGCTTGGACTATGAAAAATTACAATATTCAGTTTTTTGGACTTTTAGAACTATAACTAATTGAAATCGGTACATTTAAAAATTATAAAAGTTGACAAAGTTCTCTTTAGAAAACATCAAAAGCAATTAATGAAAGATTTAAAATATGAAACAGCCAGCACAACACGAAAGGTAGGAACTTAAGCTGTTATGCTTAACTATGTCACTTAAAACTGTTTTCTCTTTCGTATGACTGGCGAAAAAGTCTCAATAACAATTTAAGTATAGGTTGCTAACGTCTGATTTTGAGAAAATGAAGTTTCTCCTCTCAGGCCTGTGAAATCACATGAAAGTAAAGCTTTTGAGGGGGGGGGGCAAAAATGAGAATAAAAAATATAGAATTACCGATCGAATCACTTATCAAGAGCTTCTTAATGGCATTGTTTCTTAATGGCATTGAGGGGGGGGGGGGGGGGGGGGCAAAAATGAGAATAAAAATATAGAATTACCGATCGAATCACTTATCAAGAGCTTCTTAATGGCATTGTTTCTCTTTGAAAACTCAGAAGACTGGAAAAAAATTGACTGGGCAAAAAAAGTTTCAGATCTTTTTGTCTATATTCTTTTCTATCTTAGAGTGCCCGTTTCTCGCAGTCTGTTTTTTTGCAGTCTGTTATTTTTATTATGATACAAATGCAACTAGAGTACCAGTTAAAAACTGCAATAAGCGCCGGGATCCCGCCCAAATTACGTGCGAATTGCAGCTCTTTGCGACAGCTACAACAGCAACAACAACTTAGAATGCCTATAAAAAGTTTTTTGATGAAAAAAGAATAGCAGTAACAATAAGCGACTGTTTAAGCTATGTTGAGATAGTTTTAGTTTTATGAAACCAAAAGAACCCAGCCGCTAAAAATTTATTCTTTGAAACTCAGGCCAAAATTACATTACGAAAATATTTACAATTAATTTCAAAAACTAGCAAAAAATTGATCAAGCAAATTAAGTTTTGACTTCTAATTTGATAATTAGAACTGATAATTTGAACCTCAGACTATAATCCATTTACCGAAAACTACGATTGAAATAATAACCAACTTATTTTAATATAATATACCGATTCTTCTTCATTAGATTATGCAACTTCATAAAAATTGATTTATTGCAGTCCTCCGACTTAATTACGAAAATCAGTGCTTGATTCGACATTGATTCTAAAGTTAATTTTCCAAAAAATATATTTGGCTTGAAACGTCTGGCGTACGAATATTATCAAAATTTAAGATCAAAGCTCACAAGCGAATATTATCAATATCTAAATTGAAGATCAAAGCTCACAAGCGAAGTTTCATGGAAAAGGCAACCTCCTAAGAAGTATCAAAAACAAAATTAAATGGAAGTATCAAAAACAAAATTAAATGGTTGTAGTTTGCTTGTGCGGATTGAAGTTCATTACGCTGCAAAAACCAACAAAAAAGCTGATATTTTGAAAACAGTTAATTAAAAATAAAATTCAAACTGAAAATTTTAGAAGGTCATAAAAATTGATTAGCAGCATTCAAATAAGGCAGCGTAAATTTCGGAATAACTGAAGCTCTAAGAAAATTTTCTTTCAAACGCCGGAGACTAATTTTCAGACATCGACTGAAATTATGCGTGCTGTGCTTTGAAATAAGCAATCAAATAATTCTCTTAACGTAGGAGGGTTGAAGTTACAATTATATCATGCTGAAATCAGACAATTAAACCAGAAGGTAAAGGCGATGAGGCAAATTTAATTTAATTGACTGATGCGTGGGTAGAAAAAAAGGGAGCAGTTTTGCTGAAAAAAGTCAGTTGATTTGTTTGCATATATCTTCAGAGGTCAAAAAAAAAACAAATTGAAATACAAACTGTAAAACTTGCTGTAGAATTTGCCATAAAATATAACCGAAGGAATAAAACCAATATTCAAATCTGTAATCGACAAACCGCAGAAATAGAACTACAAATACTGTCTTTCTTTTTGTTCCAAATTTTATAGAAAATACTTTACAGATATTTCTAAAGCTGTCACTAGATTTTGAAAAGGAAATAAGCTTCAATTCCATTCGAAGTTCCTGGCCGCAATTGTGAACGAAAAAATGGGCATCTCTGTTCATGGCCTTGCTATTCAATCGAATTTATTCAAAACAGACGAAGCGCTTTTCAGCTTAGCCTACCTAGTCTATGTAGTAGATAAAGTTCAGTATACCATACATATGTATTTACAAAGCCTCTGAAGTCTTATTACTTTCCAATTTCTCCCTTGATATTCTTGTTGAAAGATCATTATTTTCGAGAGAAAAAAATGACAGGATAATTCCTGAAATACATTCCAAAGAATCGAATGAAAAACTGAGAACTACTGCACCTGACTAGCAGATCAATTGAACAATCTCAGCCAAAAAGAAAAAAAATCACAAACATAAAACAAAAAATAATTATTGCTAAAACACTCTGAAGATTTTACCCTGAAGGCCAAATATGATGCAATTCATTATACTCATTAACTAACGCATGAGCCATGAAAAAGATTTATTTACCGCTAAATGTAGATAAACTCGAGAAATATAGAAAAACTCGTGAAAAGAGAAAAACTTAAAGAAAGTTTCTAAATTTTGCAGAAATAAAATGTCTAAAACCATTTTTTTTGTCGCTGGACTTCTGCCATGTAACCCATCTGCAGGACCTAAAAAAATTGTTGGCCAGTAAAGATCGTTAAACTCAGAAAATGACAGCAATTTTCAAAAATTTAAACAATTGCAAATTTTAGCAAGAAGTTGCGAACATTAATATCTCCAGAACCGTTTCATTGTCTCCAGAGACTATGCAGTATCCCTATTTCAAGCTTTAAATACTTTCACTCACTCACATAGATCGATAAAGTTGGAAAAAATAGTTATCAGAAAATTCAAATTTTTGCCAAATATTGATACCCATTCCATTACCACAAGCAACTATTCAGTAACTTAATGTCAAACCCTAGAGTAGGTACCTCGGCCCCTGATGCCGGCAAAACTCAAAATAATTCAAAAACTGAACAAACTTTACCCCCTCAACCTAAAATTTCACCTCCTGAAAACCTAGAGGAGTTAACATACATCCTGACGGTGGAAAACTCAAATATCGACTAAAGTTTTAGAAAAACTTCCACAATTAATTAAAATTGAAAAAAAATCATATTAAAAACTTGGAAACATTTTTATTGTCACTAGAAACTATGCAGTAACGTACTAGAAAACACTAGAGGACGTTCCCCACTGACCATTGGAGAAAGGAATACTGAAAAAAAAATTTCAGGAATTTAAAAAATTCAGTTTTTTCCAAAATTGCTGAAGTTTGTGATATTAAAATCTGAAAAATCATTCCATTGCCCAATCTACTATGAAGTAACGTTTTTACTGAACCCTGGCGGAGGCTACTTGGCCACTTGGGATAGAAATACTCAAAAAACACAAACTTACTTTCAAAAAACATGACAAAAAAAGATTTACCAAAAAAAACATTGCTTATATTTGTGATAATAAAATCTTTAAAATCTTTCATTGTCTCCAGAGACTATGCAGTATCCCTATTTCAAGCTTTAAAAACTTTCACTCACTCACATAGATCGATAAAGTTGGAAAAAACAGTTATCAAAAAATTCATAAAAAATTCAAATTTTTGCCAAAAAAATTGCAAGAACTCGTGACATTAAAATATTGACACCCATTCCATTACCTCAAGCAACTATTCAGTAACTTAATGTCAAATCCTAGAATAGGCATCTCGGCCCCTGATGCCGGCAAGACTAAAAAAAAACAAAAACTCAACAAATTTCACCACGTGAACCTAAAAATTCACTTCCTGAAAACCTAGAGGAGGTAACATACATCCTGACGGTGGAAAACTCAAATATCGACCAAAGTTTTAGAAAAACTTCCAAAAATTAATTAAAATTGAAAAAAAATCATATTAAAAACTTGAAAACCTTTTTATTGTCACTAGAAACTATGCAGTAACGTACTAGAAAACCCTAGAGGACGTTCCCCACTGACCACTGGAGAAAGGAATACTGGAAAAAAAACAAAATTTTCAGGAATTTAAAAAATTCAGTTTTTTCCAAAATTGCTGAAGTTTGTGATATTATAATCTGAATAATCATTCCAGAGCCCAATCTACTATGAAGTAACGTTTTTACTGAACCCTGGCGGAGGCTACTTGGCCACTTGGGATAGAAATACTCCAAAAACACAAACTTTCAAAAAACTTGACAAAAAAGATTTACCAAAAAACCATTGCTTATACTTGTGATAATATAATCTTTAAAATCTTTCATTGTCTCCAGAGACTATGCAGTATCCCTATTTCAAGCTTTAAATACTTTCACTCACTCACATAGATCGATAAAGTTGGAAAAAATAGTTATCAAAAAATTCAAAAAATTCAAATTTTTGCCAAAAAAAATTGCAAAATTTCGTGACATTAAAATATTGACACCCATTCCATTACCTCAAGAAACTATTCAGTAACTTAATGTCAAACCCTAGAGTAGGCCCCTGATGCCGGCAAAACTCAAAAAAATAATCAAAAACTGTAAAAATTTCACCTCCTAAACCTAAAATTTCACCTCCTGAAAACCTAGAGGAGTTAACATACATCCTGACGGTGGAAAACTCAAATATCGACTAAAGTTTTAGAAAAACTTCCACAATTAATTAAAATTGAAAAAAAATCATATTAAAAACTTGGAAACATTTTTATTGTCACTAGAAACTATGCAGTAACGTACTAGAAAACCCTAGAGGACGTTACCCATTGACCACTGGAGAAAGAAATACTTAAAAAAAAACAAAATTTTCAGGAATTTAAAAAACTCAATTTTTTCCAAAATTGCTGAAATTTGTGATATTAAAATCTGAAGAGTCATTCCATTGCCCAATCTACTATGAAGTAAAGTTTTTACTGAACCCTGGCGGAGGCTACTTGGCCACTTGGGATAGAAATACTCAAAAAACACAAACTTTCAAAAGACTTGACAAAAAAATTTACCAAAAATAACATTGCTTATACTTGTGATAATATAATCTATAAAATCTTTCATTGTCTCCAGAGACTGTGCAGTATCCCTATTTCAAGCTTTAAATACTTTCACTCACTCACATAGATCGATAAAGTTGGGAAAAAAAGTTACCAAATAAAATTCATAAAAAATTCAAATATTTGCCAAAAAAATTGCAAAAAATCGTGACATTAAAATATTGATACCCATTCCATTACCTCAAGCAACTATTCAGTAACTTAATGTCAAAACTTAGAGAAGGTACCTCGGCCCCTGATGCCGGCAAAACACACAAAAAAATTCAAAAACTGAACAAATTTCACCTCCTGAACCTAAAATTTCACCTCCTGAAAACCTAGAGGAGGTAACATACATCCTGACGGTGGAAAACTCAAATATCGAATAAAGTTTTAGAAAAACTTCCAAAAATTAAGTAAAATTGAAAAAAAAATCATTAAAAACTTGAAAACCATTTTATTGTCACTAGAAACTATACAGTAACGTACTAGAAAACCCTAGAGGACGTTCCCCACTGACCACTGGAGAAAGAAATACTGAAAAAAAACAAAATTTTCAGGAATTTAAAAAACTCAATTTTTTCCAAAATTGCTGAAATTTGTGATATTAAAATCTGAAGAGTCATTCCATTGCCCAATCTACTATGAAGTAAAGTTTTTACTGAACCCTGGCGGAGGCTACTTGGCCACTTGGGATAGAAATACTCAAAAAACACAAACTTTCAAAAGACTTGACAAAAAAGATTTACCAAAAATAACATTGCTTATACTTGTGATAATATAATCTATAAAATCTTTCATTGTCTCCAGAGACTGTGCAGTATCCCTATTTCAAGCTTTAAATACTTTCACTCACTCACATAGATCGATAAAGTTGGGAAAAAAAGTTACCAAATAAAATTCATAAAAAATTCAAATTTTTGCCAAAAAAATTGCAAAAAATCGTGACATTAAAATATTGATACCCATTCCATTACCTCAAGCAACTATTCAGTAACTTAATGTCAAAACTTAGAGTAGGTACCTGGGCCCCTGATGCCGGCAAAACACACAAAAAATTCAAAAACTGAACAAATTTCACCTCCTGAACCTAAAAATTCACCTCCTGAAAACCTAGAGGAGGTAACATACATCCTGACGGTGGAAAACTCAAATATCGAATAAAGTTTTAGAAAAACTTCCAAAAATTAAGTAAAATTGAAAAAAAATCATTAAAAACTTGAAAACCATTTTATTGTCACTAGAAACTATACAGTAACGTACTAGAAAACCCTAGAGGACGTTCCCCACTGACCACTGGAGAAAGAAATACTGAAAAAAAACAAAATTTTCAGGAATTTAAAAAACTCAATTTTTTCCAAAATTGCTGAAATTTGTGATATTAAAATCTGAAGAGTCATTCCATTGCCCAATCTACTATGAAGTAAAGTTTTTACTGAACCCTGGCGGAGGCTACTTGGCCACTTGGGATAGAAATACTCAAAAAACACAAATTTTCAAAAGACTTGACAAAAAAGATTTACCAAAAATAACATTGCTTATACTTGTGATAATATAATCTATAAAATCTTTCATTGTCTCCAGAGACTGTGCAGTATCCCTATTTCAAGCTTTAAATACTTTCACTCACTCACATAGATCGATAAAGTTGGGAAAAAAAGTTACCAAATAAAATTCATAAAAAATTCAAATTTTTGCCAAAAAAATTGCAAAAAATCGTGACATTAAAATATTGATACCCATTCCATTACCTCAAGCAACTATTCAGTAACTTAATGTCAAAACTTAGAGTAGGTACCTCGGCCCCTGATGCCGGCAAAACACACAAAAAATTCAAAAACTGAACAAATTTCACCTCCTGAACCTAAAAAATCACCTCCTGAAAACCTAGAGGAGGTAACATACATCCTGACGGTGGAAAACTCAAATATCGAATAAAGTTTTAGAAAAACTTCCAAAAATTAAGTAAAATTGAAAAAAAATCATTAAAAACTTGAAAACCATTTTATTGTCACTAGAAACTATACAGTAACGTACTAGAAAACCCTAGAGGACGTTCCCCACTGGAGAACGGAATACTGAAAAAAAAAACAAATTTTTCATGAAGTTAAAAGTTCAATTTTTTTCCAAAATTGCTGAAGTTTTGAAGTTTGTGATATTAAAATCTGAAGAATCATTCCATTACCCAATCTACTATGAAGTAACGTTTTTACTGAACCCTGGCGGAGGCTACTTGGCCACTTGGGATAAAATACTCAAAAAACACAAGTTTTAAAAGACTTGACAAAAAAAGATTTACCAATAAAAAACATTGCTTATATTTGTGATAATAAAATCTTGAAAATCTTTATATTGCCACTACAATTTATGCATTAAGCTATTATCAAACTCCAGAGGAAGTTCCCTGACCCCTGAGGCTACAAAAACACAAAAATGACAACAAATTGTCAAAAAATTTTGAAAAAATTGTAAAAATTAGTATCATTTTGCGTGTTTATCTTTGCAGTACCGAAACATATAGCTCAAAAAATGTTCATTAAAAGCAATAATATCTCGCAAAAGGCTTTTACCGAATTTGACAAATGTCAATTCAAGACTAATTAAAAACTGGAAAAATGACGAAAAGACATGGAGAGCGAGAGAGGAGGCAGGCAATATTCAATTCAAAAACTAGCATAAGCTAATAGACAAAAAGAATTACTAATAATCTGTTTGCTTTGGTAACCCATAATCATAAATCAAACTAGGACAAAATATGTTTTTTTTTCATGAAACAAGGCGCGGAAAAAAACAAGGACGATCAGTTGAATATTAAATTGAGAATATTGTCTGTTATCAAAATCTCAAGATCTGATTATCAACAGTTTAGAAAACATTGATAAAATGTCCCACCTCCGGCACTTTTTCCAAAAGTTATTTAAGCAAAAATAAGAAACTTTAAATAACGACGAACTCCTAAAAACTGTTCAAACTTGTTAGTAGACCTGATTTCATACAGTTACGCAAGAAAAACTGTTGAACAAACTTTCATGACTTTGGATAATAGCCACCTAAAAATGTCAGGAATAATGTCACTTAGTTCAATCCACATTTCTGAAACGAATTGAGACGAAATATATTGTTTTCATTTAAAACAACAGCGCTGGTTATTTTTAGAAACGTCGCCCAAACAAGACATTTAAGTAATAAAAAAATCAACAAAATGTAAAAGTTTCGATCTTCTGTTATGCAAAAATGCTGCAAACATAAAATTGACGTCCGTCCCGTGATTGTTCTATTCCCTGCTTTTCTCTACGCTTATATCAACTTTAAGTAGCCTTTGCGGATCTTTGATGCATAACTTTTCAGTTCGTTACCCATAAAAAAATAATGTGCATGAGAATATTGCTCTTGATGTCAAAGATAAAATTTAGTTCATACAAAAAACAATTTGCAAGAGACAAAGATATAGAGCAAGAACTTAGAAATAAAAAACCGCAGCAGTTCTAAACAAGATACATTGAAATGGGGAAGGTTTACAGCTCAGTTAGACAATAATTTAGTCGCGGACAGAACACTATCTTTAGTTTGAGAACATTTAGAACCTTTAACTGTATAAAAATGGCAGGTGATTGTCCAAATTGTGATCATGCGACAAAAAAGTTGGACGAAGACTTGATTATTAGAAGCCATTTGTTTTCTGTAAATATGGATGTCAAAAAAAGAAAAATAAACAAAGGTGGCTCAATTTTTTTAAAATTAAATACCTGAAAATTAAACATCTGCATTTCTAAGACAAAAGAGTTGAGAAATCAGCTTTAAGTCTTGAGTCCGTTGTCACCAACTATCAGACTTCTTTTTAAATTTTTTTTTTGTTGTTTTCACATTCCTTAGACAAATGAAAGTTAGGAGATTTAGTAAAACCAAGAAAACATTAAAAACTAATTCAAGAACATGCTTTGAAAGATTAAAAACCATTTCAGATTAAATTAAAACAGTTTGCAGAACTGATTCCGAGAAACTTGGTTGTGAGCTAAACAGATAGTCCAAACGAAAGTTTTCGGACAGAATTTTTTTTTTAAATTTTGCTTTACAAACAATTTTTATTACACAACACTAGGCATTTTCATTTATCGAATATGTAAAGACATTTTTTGAAAATCTCTGGTTTTAACGTTTTTTGATAAACCATGGTTTTAGTATTTCAACATTTTCCTATTTGCTAAAAAACTGAAGTTCTCAATGGACTATTTAACTAGTTTCTTAGTCTCAAAACATTAAATAACCAACCGCTCTCAACTTTGCCGGTGAGAGCGGTTTGAACATTATGTGCGGACGCACATAAGCGAGTCTCCTTGTCTATTATCAACGGTCTGCCCTAAAAGTTTTATTATGAAATCAATACGCAACAACTCAAATAAAAACCAACCAATACAGGTGTAAAAATAGGAAAAAAAGGAAGTCGTAAATATTGTTGCTCATGATACTTTGTGATACGTTAATTGAAACCAACATTTTGTGTGTAACAAATGCTCACCAGTAGTTCTCGCGAAACAAAAAAATAAAAAAAGTTCCAAATAGTTTGAGCAATACCAGATAACAAGCAATAGATTTAGCTTCGAGTGCTCTCAATCGATACTTTTTTTGTTGAATCTAAACTGAATTGGATGAAGAATCTTGGGTGAAGAAAAAAACCAAGAGCAAATTCCGGAAAACCCAAGTTTCTTCAAAATTCTCTTTGGGGTTGTCGACACTTTAATCAAAAGATCATCTTCAGTTTCAAAGGCCAATTTTTTATCTTCTTCGAGGAAATATTTTGGATAGAATGGAACAGAACTTAGTATGTTAATGCACTGTACCGACCCCTTAGCCCCTTATACTGAAATAGTTATGGATTTCGCGTTGTCAAATTGGAAGTTGTAATTTAGCAAAAACGTCAGTTAAAGCTGTTAAAAACAACAAAACAAAATACATAAAATCTATACTTCAGAGCAAAACGCCATTCGAACGGAATGGCCATTGAAAATAGTTCACAAATAACATTGTATTGAATTTGACCTAAAAAGGACAAACAACAAATCTATCAAACTATCAAAAGCTATTATATTTCGCCAACAACCCAATGACATCTCTCTTAATTACCAGCGACATTTGAACAGGACGCGGCCATATTTTGCCATCAGCTTTTATTAAAATGAGAGCTCTGTCAAAAACATTTCACACCCTCGGCGATGATGTGATGTTCACTTTGACCGCGCGTACACCCAAACGCAATTCGTTCAGTGAACTTTGATTAAAGCAAACAAAAATCATTTTTAAAAAGAGGAAAATAAATTGAACAAACTTAACCCTGAGAGTACTAGAGTAAGAGGAGAGATAGAAACGAAGTATTAATTATTACGCACGTGTGTTATTAAAAATGAAAGTTTATTAACCTGAAAGAGTTTATCTAGCCACGCTAGATGATAAAACCTGAACAAAAAGAAAAGCAAAAACGCTTCCTGCATTTAAGACAAAGCAGATATAAAATCAATTAAGATAAAGATATTATTGTAAATATAAGGCAATATTAGCGCAATCTTTCTTAAAAACATAAACAATAGCAATAAAAGCGAAAAGATACACATGTTATGAAACGAGAAAGAGAAAACACACAAACAAATTCAGTAAAAAATGCTATCTATTTATTATGTTTTTATTTTCATTAGAACCCATTAATTATCTCACGAAATTTACAAGCCCGCTGATAACGTTCCTTCGAAATAACGGGAAATGCAACGCTAAAGCGCAATAAATTTAAATTTTCTGTTAATTATCAAATCTAGGTTGGCAAATTCAATTAAAATAGAGGGGAAAAACAGACGAGAAATTTCAGGTTTAAAACTCTACCAAACGATTACCAAGCATAAAAAAACACTAATGCTTGGATCTCAAACAACTCGGCACTGCACACATTCAAAAGTCGGGCAAGCATTCATATTAAAAATGTTGCGAGAGTATTCACCCGCTTCAACTCTGTTTTTTTTTATGTAATTAACAAACCTAATATTAGAGTTTACCTACTTACCAAACTGATCATGTGATATTCCTGAAGCAGCTCTTCCATCCCTCAATTCGTTGAGCAAATTAAAAAGAGAATGGTAGCAAAAATAGAAGCAGCAATCTTTGATTAAAAGAGAACATAATAAAGTTAATATTAATAACTATTTGATCGGAACATTCTAATCATAGACTGATTTGAATTCGCGTATAATGAAACAATATGCTTGTCACTATTCATCCAATTGAAATAACATAAATGTCAACCATCAGCCTTTTCATTAGAGACTTCATTCATCAAGGTATTCTGATTGCTCAAAGAGTCAGAGGTCACCGTTTGAGGAATAAGATAGGCTGGGAGAGAGAGAGTGTAAGGTGCACGTGAACAGACATCTCCCAAAGAGGAGAGAGGACGAAAGAAGAACCAAATTAGACTCAAATCAAAGATCAAAATAACATCATAGCACCTGTTAAAGACCGACTCCACTTCAAATGAACACAGACTAACACTTCGAGTACCAATTATTCTCATCAATTAGGCTAGGATTAGCTACTATATATTCCAATATGTAAAATACTCAGATAACAATTCACCCTTTTATTGTCAACAATTTAACAAATAGAAGCAGTTTTGGGGCCATTTTCTCAGAATTAGACAAAATTTTTTAATCTAAAACACCTGAGATCATAAGAAAAAGTCCAGTAATTTTCATAACAATTGGAATTTAAATTAAGAGAATCGTAGTTTGATTAAATCGTGGTTGAAAAAAAAATATCAAACAGTTAAAATTGAAGTTTCCCCTATCATTGGGTGAGGTTGAAGTTAAGAATCTTTACCCCCTCTAATTGGGTGGCAAGAATTTGTTCACGAGAACACTCATTGGCTAATGCGCGACTCAATGGGCGACTAAAATATTGGTGTTATCTGTCCAGTAATTATAGAGAGGTTGGTTTCGACAGCCCTGCCCTGAGAATTAAATTAAGTGCTAGCTTGTGACATGCATTAATAATTATAATAATTTCATAATTATAAATTTTTGAATAAATTACAAAAAATTTGCTCTTGAGTACCAGACCCACTTGATCAGTAGTCGAAGAGGACTTGAATCTGCGTTCTGATTTTAGCAGAGAAAGGTTGTTTGTTGATGTGTGCGCTCGGAATGGCGTATCTTAATTATTTGAGTCGAGTAAAACCGCAAAATTTTGTCAACAAACAAATTTAATGTCACTACAGCTACGAGGGATTGAAATCTCGACGTATCAACTTAAGAGACCCCAAAATATCAATATATTATCTGTGGGCAATGATTCCTCTATAAACAAAATTAAACTCATTCGGTAATTTTACAGGTAACAACCCAAAAAATATATACCCAAAATCGTGACCAGTGTTTTGAACAAAAAGTTTGAAACTAATTAGACATACAGAAGCTAGATACAGAAAACAGAAAAAAATTGCTGTACAAACGCAGTCCAGGAAAGAGACGTTTAAACTTGTTCGTTAGTGGTTTTAAAAGTTGTGTTGACGCACAACTGAAAATTAGTGTAGCATTTTGTCTGCTCCTGTAGCCTTCATTCGGCCTCTTCTTGATCAGTGAAAAGGCTATGAATTTTTCTGCTTTGTTTCTCGCAAAAATTTTTGATGTAAAAGAGAATGTTGATGTGGGGAAGGAGTCCAGAAATATTTTTGCGCAGTTCTCAAATGCAATAAATTTAGAAAATGGACAGTTTCCTCGAGGACTAGAAAAACAGAAATGTTTAATAGATCGATTACTCTGTTTTTCATGGGCTTTAGAACTTTTCTAAAATACAATTTTTCTACGCCCGCAAGAGTTAATTGATCGGGCAATAATTGATCGTAAAAGTTCCTCTTCCGAATTCTGTTGAGTTGGTATAATTAGGCACTAAATACGATAGAATTTGATGGTTGGTTTTAAAAATTGTGATGATGACAAGATGATGATATAAATTTTTTTTTCCAAAATTAGCAAAACTTTTAAAGAGAAATCACTTTATAACAAGAATTTCATTTTTTCATTTAATTGAATTTTCCCTGCCTACGAAGGAAATCAAGCGAGCCTCCTTTTTGTTAGTTATACTCACGAAAAATTTTAAAAAGATACTGACAAAGTTTTATCGAAGACAAAAATTGACCCGAGACAATTGGATCTAAATTTAGGTACTTCTAAGCCGTGAGCAACAAAATGACTGACCTCAACAGCATCGCTACTTTTTGCACAGCAAATAAGAAAATTGGCAAATTTGAACAAATCTGCTTAAAATCAAAAACTTAATCAGCCAATTAAACTTTTTAGTGATAATTGTTTCCAATTAGGTTGCATCTAATTGATGCAAAAAATTCAAACAACAACAGTAGCTGAAATAAAAAAGATTGTACATTTTTTTAATCAAAACATATACTACCCCTCTGAACTGCAGATCAAAAAGAAATTCGGCAATAGCATATGAGTTAGCACCAAGAAAAATGAAAACGTTCATGGGAAATTTTGAAAAAAATAACGGATAAATAACACTTACAACGTTATTTGCGTAGATCATTAAGTCCAATGACATCTGAATATAAGATCTGCCTTCGTTAAAGCAAGGGCTCCAAACGAAAGCATATTGAAAATTTGAAGAAAATTAATAAAATTGCCTGGATTTGATAAATGAATTCCATTGTAATTTTCGGAAATTATATCCCCGTGAAGAAACTTAATGCTATTATTGCAAAACTTAAACAGAACTAGCTCTTATTTTACACTGAATGGTTAGTAAAGCCTAACGAAAAGTGGGATAACATATTACTCTTTCTAATTGGAGTGAAAAAGCTTGAAAGAATTATGTGGTTTAATCTACCAAGAGCCAAGAATATTAATCCAGGAACTACTACAAGAGACGTTTAAACTTGTTTGTTGGCGGTTTTAAAAGTTGTGTTGACAAACAACTGAAAATTAGTGTGGCATTTTGTCTGCTCCTGTAGCCTTCATTCGGCCTCTTCTTAATCAGTGAAAAGGCTATGAATTTTTCTGGTTTAATTCTCGCAAAAATTTTTGATGTAAAAGAGAATGTTGATGTGGGGAAGGGGTTCAGAAATATTTTTGCACAGTTCTCTAATGCAATAAATTTAGAAAATGGACAGTTTCCTCGAGGACTAGAAAAACAGAAATGTTTAATAGATCAATCACTCTGTTTTTCATGGGCTTTAGGACTTTTTGTTCCGACCCACTTGTGGGGGAGGAACTATATACTCAAATGGGTTTTTTTTGTTCAGTCAATTTTGGCCGATCGATATATTCATCGTAGAGAAATGTTAGTGGTATCATTAAAAAGCTCGTCCAGCGTAAAATTCGAAATTAATTTTTTTTTTTTGAATTTCGTTTTTTTTCGAGGAGTTATCGAGGATTAAGTTTTGTGTGAACACGCGATATTTGGCATGATTTTGTTCACGTTTAGAGGAATTTTTGTTCAAAATAAGACATTTTCTATAAAAATAGTAAGTCAAAATTACATTTCACGTCACAAAATTAACCAATTTTGTGTTCCTTATAGACGAAAGGCGATAAGAAGACTAGTTCTGGTCATATAGGAAAGTTTACTATAAAAAAAAATCGAATTCTATTTGAGAGCTCTTTAAAAAACGTTTCATTTTTTTGTTTTTTTAAGTCACCTAGAGGCTAGTCATTTTTCATATTGATGTTCCGTTAATGATAAACCCCATTTACACTCAATTGAAACCCAATTAACGACAAATTCGCTTTCAAGGAATCGCTCATGTTTTTTTGCTTCGACTCTGAGTTTTCGTAATTTTAATTGAAATTTGATTCTTTTTTTTGGGTTTCACAAAATTTTGAGTCCCATTGCCTAGACTCGCTGGCTAAAAGTGCAATAATTTTCGTAATGAGCATTAACTGAACCTATCTAGTGCTTCAAATGGACAGCTAATGGCTGTTAAGACTTTGCAAATATATATTTTCGGAAACTTTTTTCAACATTAACCAATCATACACTTATTTTCGTGAACTATAAGTCAGTCTCGTTAATTACAGGACCCCTTTCCTCTCTACTTCAACCAAAATCAATCTGGTTAGCGTTGTTGCCTTCTAACTGTTGGTCATTTGACTCCAATGCCACAAGATTTCAAAAAAAAATTCAAAATTTTTGGATATTTTCGTATTATTGGTTCCTTTTCAAAAATGAACTTATTTTTATTTTGATAGCTCCCTTTGGCTTAGAAGAGACGTTAAAAGGATCATAGATAAAGTTTTACAGACAAAGAAGTATGGTTTAAATGACTTCGACAATTTATCTCGCACTTTTCTACTGAATTTTTGGGTTTTTTCCCTGTTTTTGTTGTGGTTTTCATAGTCAATGACTTATCGTGAAGTCTTATTGAAGATCTGCGAATGACAAACGTCTTTGTCGTCTCATCTAGGCGTAATCTGTCGTATTTATTAGCTTCCGTTGAGAGCTATTGAATTTAATGGCGTTGTGAATACGGGTTTTCTCTAAAATTTCGTGGTTTTTATGTATTTGTTCATGTTTGTTGATTTATTGGAGTCAAAATGTTAAGAAGAACAATCCCATAGTTGATAAGAAGTTAAATGAAACTAGAAAAGTATTTACTTTAAAGTTCATTGTTTATTGGCTTGGACATATCTCTCGCTCATTTTTTTTGAATTTGATGTTTTTGCCTGTTTTTTTTATTCTTCAAGTAGCCGTAAAATGCTAACCGGTCTCAAAAGCTTATAATTGAGGATTGAAATAAAAATATTACTCGAAGCAGTCAATTTATAGCGAATAACTTTAAAGTTTATACATTTTTGAAGGATTTTATACATTAAAGATTTTTCAGGATTCTTCAATTTTTTCAGTTTTTGTTGTTCTTTTCGTCAACATGTAATTTATTCTCGTCATTGAGAGGTCCCATAACTTATTGTGATCTCTTATTGATAACCTATGCTTGACAAACATCCTTGTCATCCCATCGAGGCATAAGTAAGCGTATTTATTGACATCCGTTGAAAGCTAATGAATTTAATGTCTGTCAAAACTTTAAAAATATTTGTTCAAAATTTTTTTGAACATTAACCAATCGTAAACTTATTTTCGTGATTTCTAAGTCAGTCTTAGTAATGTCAGGACCCTTTCCCTTTCTACGTCAACCAAAATTTATCTAGTTAGTGGTTTTATCTTCTAATTCTAGGTTTTATGACTTCGATGCACGAATTTTCATATATTTCTTTTATTTTTCAGATTTTTTTTTCGTAATTTTTGTTCCTTTTGAAATCTTATCACATTACCTGAATATTGATAGTTTCTCTTGGTTTAGAGAAGACGTTGAATGGATCACATACAAAGTTTTCAGAGAAAAGCTTATGGTTTAAGTGGCCCCGACACTTGCTTCTCGCACTTTGATGAATTTTTGGATTTTGCCTGTATTTGTTGTTGTTTTCATAGTCAATGACTTGTTGTAATGTCTTATTGATGACTTATGAATTACCAACATTGTGGTCCCAACGAGGCATAATTTATCGTATTTATTGACTTCCGTTGAAATCTATTGAATTTAGTAGCGTTGATACAACGGGCTTGATAAAAAATTTCGCGGTTTTAATGTATTTGTTCAAATTTGTTGATTTTTTTGAAGTCATATTGTTAAAAAAGGAAAATACCATTGCGTTGCTGTTAAAAATTAAATGAAAATAGAAAAGATTCTACTGAAAATTTCATTTTTAATGGCTTTTCGCTCGACACTTTTCTCGTTCAATATTTTTTGAATCTGCCGTTTTTGCCTATTTTTTCTTCTTTGTAGACGTTAAACGCTGACCGGTCACATAAGCGTGTAATCAAATGCTGAATTAATGATGTTATCCGACACAGTCAATTTATAACGAATAGTCAAAACGTTTATAATATTATACCTTTTCAAAATTTTTTCAAAATATCAGTTTTTGTTGTCCTTTTCGTCAACTTGTAACTTATTCTCATCATTGAGAACTCCCATCCATTTCCTTGTATTTCAAAAATTGACATGTCTACTGATATTATGTGGTAACTGATTTTTGTTTGTTGGACAAAATGCGTTTTCATAAAAGTTTTATGAGTGGCATATTTGTTTTTTTTTCTATTCTTTTATGACATTCGGGTAGTAACAGATCCCAAAGATTTTCAAATTTGGCCCAAATGAGCTCATTTATTTTTTCAGTATAATTTTAGCTGAATTTATATATATATATATATATATATATATATATATACATATATATATATATATATATATATATATATATAAACTGAAAATAAAATTTATTCAGATAATAGCTAATGATTTTAATGGCTCCAATAATTTATGTTTTCGCAAATTGTTTGTAATTTTTTGAGTTTTTCTGTATCTTTAGTCCATTCCCATGGTTTTTCTAACCAAAGACAGGTACCATTGAAAGAATTATTTTGTTATAAGCTAGTGATTTCTAAGACTTTTAAAATTATTTGGTTTAAAATATGTTGATTGATTTTTGAAGTTCGCCTCATTATTTCTTCTCTTTGTGGACTTGTTACTTAGTCTCATTAAGGAAAAATTCCATCTGTTGTATAAATAGGAAAAAGTTAGTTTGTTTAGTTAAGGTTTTATCTGATTGCATTTTGACGTTGTTACTAGGTGCTTTTAAACTTAGATAGAGTTTTTGCCTTGAAATTTTTGTTTTTGTTTATTTTGTTGTTTGTTTTTTTTTTCGTAGTCTTTTTAATGCCAGATCTCTTGCGTGTTGTAATGAGGCATGGCATTATGTAACTCAATTAGTAGTTAGGTTTTTGTAACAAGTTTTTAAACTCAAACATCTATTTTTGTTGTCTCTTATTTGGTTGACAATTAAGTCAAAAATGTAGATGAGCTCGGGTCGGAACATCATGTGCGAACGCACATTAACGAGCCTCCTTGTCTAAAATACAATTTTTCTACGCCCGCAAAGGTTAATTGATCGGACAATAATTGATCGTAAAAGTTCCTCTTCCAAATTCTGTTGAGTTGGTATAATTAGGCACTAAATACGATAGATTTTGATGATATAGGTCAGTTACTTTTATAAGAAGCGCAGCCAGGCGATAGAAAGAGGCATGCGCTACCATTTTTCGATTCAACTTTTTACGGCTCCAGGTTAATGACTAAATATTTAAAATAACCTAAAAAAAATTGACAAGTAAAGATTCAAGACACCGTAGCTCAACAAGATAATTTATGAGGAAAAAGTACAACTTAAAGAGCAGTCTAGAAAAATATCAACAACTATAGTGAAAATATATATCATAAGCAAGCAATTATTAATCATTAGCTAGATACCTTTTGTTAAAATCATCGAGTGTCTGACAGAATATCCATGGATAAAAAATATCTAAGACTGCAATTAGCAAGTAGAGATGACGTTGAACCAATTATACGATGACGAAAAGAAGAGCTTTGAGATATGCTGTAATACAGTTTTATATGATAACCAGCTAGAATGGGAATGGTTTAAACCAATACACATCTTTAAACACTTTATCAAAAATAATTGGAACGTTCAAAAAGCACTTTTAGCCCTAAAATGGCCAAAAAATTGAGCGACCTATAAAAATTATCAAAAATTAAGCTCAAGGGATTGTGGGGTAATGTTCAACATGAAGCCCAGAATATCGGGGAAAAGGGGAGGGGGTGGCAGGCAATAGCGCAATTATAGGAGTGAGAGAGGGAAGGGATTTGTGAGGATGGAAAAAAAGGGGGCAGCTCTTTAGATGTTTGAAATATAATGACAGAGCCAAGAGTGAAACAAGAAATGGAAATGGGGCTAAATCCTCTTCTACTAACTTGTACAAATGAAGTGATCAAATAAATCAAACGAGGTAACCAGGGAAAAGATTATTACAAACTACTTTCAGATTATTCTTTCTTTTTACCTTTATATATTTCCCTTCCCGTAACTATCTCTCAGCCGAATTCAGTACTGAGTCAGAGTATAATTCAGGTCACATTTTGCACTGAATTTGTCTGATTCAGAGTTAATTCAGTGATTCATTCTGAATTTTGCTCTGATTCAGAGAAATTCAGAAATCACTTCACAGTTTGTTCTGAAATCCTTCTGAATCAGTACTAAAATTAAAATTTCTCTGAACATGTTCTGATTCTGTACTGAACGTCAATGAACTGTAGGTACCGGTTCTTAAAAACTAACCACATTAACGGAGACTAGCGAGGAAGAACAAAATTACACTCTTTAAAAACTTACTAACCAATTCCAAGTTACTGTTACGAGAAGATTTCAGCAACATACTAACGCTGTTTCAAAATACGGAATAATTTCTTGTTGAATAATCGAATGAATTGGTTCTCATCAAGAGAGAAAGCTCGTAATGTTCAATGATCCTCATAAAAATTTTTCAAAGGGAGGCCAACCACAATTACAGTGTGAAAAGATATCATTGACTGTGGTTAATTTTTATAGCTGTACTTAACTCTAAGACGTCTAGTCTTTTTATTGGTACATGTACTAACATGTAAATAAGTGGTGTATTAATAGCCATGTTTCCGATTTGAAAAAAAAAGATCGATTTTGTCTATGCTGATGTGCTATTCAATTGGAAAAATGACACCTCGAGGAAATAGTAGATAACCGCTTTTGATGTAAAACTCGTCTCGCCATTATCAATATCTATGAATAAACAGAGGAGGCTCTTTTTATTGCACATCGTAAATTTGAATTTGGGAAACTTCTATGATGCAAAAACAAGAAAATCTGAAATTTTGATCGCATAATAGAAATTGCCGAGCTCAGTTTAATCTTCCAATTTTGGAGAAAATGAAAAGGAATTTTTACTATTCTTTTTGCAAAATCTATTATTACACATTTTAAAAACTTAATTTTTGTCTGCTACAGAGTTTTCGCGGACAATTTTTCCAAAAGCAAGAAGTCGTGGCGATATGAACAATCACCCTTGCACACCACAGCCTTGATGGTTACACGACCAAGAAAAATTTGTTCTGTTCTGTTATTTCTGACCCCCCCCCCCCCCGAGACATTCATGGTAGAAATAAGAATGGTATCGCTTGCAGGCTAAAGATGAGCATTGCGTTGCCAACGTTCGAAAACGCACATTTCAATAAACCAATAAACTATGCGTATTGTGGAAACCATTTTGAGCATGTAATTAACCTAGAACTTCACAGCCCGAATTTAATTAGAAATTACTTGAGACCAAATTCAAAGACTTGATTGTTCTTGTGAACAGTGCTACGGATAAGTTCAAAACCACCCATTGTTTTCTTAATCTACAACAAGGCGGCTCGTTAATGTGCGTTCGCACATGATGTTCCGACCCGCGCTCATCTACATTTTTGACTTAAATGTCTTTTGACCAACATTTTTGACAAAGAGATAATCAAACGACGAGATCTTTACAACAATACCTGCCATTAAAAGACTACGAGAAAAAAAACAACAACAAAAAAGCAAAAACAAAAACAAAACTCAATATCTAAAAAGCACTTAGTAACAACGTCAAATTACAATCAGACAAAACCCTAACGACACAGATTTTCTTTTTCCTAACTCAAACAGCAGATGGGATTTATCTTAATGAGACCCGGCAGCAAGTCAACAACAAGAAGAAATATTGATGCGAAATTAAAAAATCAATCAACATTTGTTAAACCAAATAAATTCAAAAGTATTCAAAGTCATTAAAAAATCATTAGCTTTTAGCAAAAAAATTATTGATAATTTTGTTAAAAAGTCAGAATGAAACAAATACATCCGGTTTTTGGTTAGACTAAGCCATAGAACGGACTAAAGATGTAGAAAAACTCAAAGAAATGCGAACAACAAATTACAAACATTGCGAAAACACAATTTAGTGAAGCCATTAAAATCATTAGCGATTATCTGAATATTATGTATTTTTTTCGATTTCTATGTATACTAATTCCAGTAAAATTATACTGACTGAATAAAATAGTTCTATTGGGCCACATTTGAAAATCATTTGGACATGTTATTACGCGATTGTAGGAAAGGAAGAGAAAAGGAAACAAATTCACCGCTCACACAACTTCATGAAAACGCAAATTGTCAAACAAATAAAAACATCAGTTACGTCAAAAACTCAGTTAACATGTTAATTTTTAAAGTTTAAGGTATTGTATGGGACCTCTCAATGATGAGAATAAATTACATGTTGACGAAAAGAACAACAAAAACTGAAAAAATTGAAGAATCCTGAAAAATCTTTATAATGTATAAAATCCTTTAAAAATGTATAAACTTTAAAGTTAATCGCTATAAATTGACTGCTTTGAGTAATATTTTTATTTCAATCCTCAATTACAAGCTTATGAGACCGGTTAGCATTTTACGGCTACCTGAAGAATAAAAAAAAACAGGCAAAAACATCAAATTCAAAAAAAATGAGCGAGAGATATGTCCAAGCCAATAAACAATGAACTTTAAAGTAAATACTTTTCTAGTTTCATTTAACTTCTTATCAACTATGGGATTGTTCTTCTTAACAATTTGACTCCAATAAATCAACAAACATGAACAAATACATTAAACCACGAAATTTTAGAGAAAACCCGTATTCACAACGCCATTAAATTCAATAGCTTTCAACGGAAGCTAATAAATATGCCAGGTTACGCCTGGATGAGACAACAAAAACGTTTGTCATCCGCAAATCTTCAATAAGACTTCACGATAAGTCATTGACTATGAAAACAACGACAAAAACAGGGAAAGACCCAAAACTTAAGTAGAAAAGTGTGAGAAGAAAGTGTCGAAGCCATTTAAACCATACGCTTTTCTGTGAAAACTTTTATGTATGATCCATTGGAAGTCTTCTCTAAGCCAATGCAACTATCAAAGTTAGAATAATGGGTTAGGATTCCAAAAGGAACCAAATTACAAAAAAATATATCTAAAGATTTATCAAAAAATTATGAAAACTCGTGCATCGAAGTCATAACACCAATAGCTGGAATATAAAACGGCTAACTAAATCATTTTGGTTCAAGTATAACGGAAGGGGATCCGGTGATTACTGAGACTGACATACAGTTCACGAAGATATGCTTAAGACCGGTTGATGTTAAATTTCTCGAAAAATCATTTTTAAAGTCTCAACAGCCATTAAATTCAATAGCTTTCAACGGAAGTCAATAAATACGCTCAGTTAAGACTGGATTGGAAGACAACACTACTTGTAAAACATATAAAACATAGGTTATCAATAAGACATCACAATGAGTCTTATGACTATGGAAACAACAACAAATACAGGCAAAAACCAAAAAATCAGCAAAGTGCGAGAAGAAAGTGTCGAAGCCATTTAAACCATAAGTCTTTCCCTGAAAACTTTATCCATGATCCATTGAAAACGTTCACTAAGCCAATGGGAGATATCAATATCAGGATAATAAAATAAGATTTCAAGAGGATCATATATTACGAAAATATCCAAAAAAATTTTTGAAAAATTTTGAAATCTTGTTGCATTGAAGTCATATAACAAATAGTTAGAAGATAAAACCTTTAGCCAGATTAATTCCGGTTGCAGTGGAAAGGAAAAGGGTCCTGTCATTACTGAGACTGACTTACAATTCACGAAAACAAGTTTATGATATGTTAATGTTAAAAAAAAATTCGCGAAATATCGGTTTTAAAGTCTTAACAGCTATTAGCTGTCCAGTCAAAGCTCTAGATAGGTTCACTTAGCGCTCATTTCGGAAACTATTGCACTTTTTGTTAACGAGTTTAAGCCATAGGACTCAAAAAGTTTAGTAAAACCTCAAAAAGAAAATCAAAATTTCGTTTAAAATTACGAAAAGTCGAAGCCAAAAAAAACACGATTGATTCCTTGAAAACGAATTTTTTGTTCACTGGGCTTCATTAGACTGTAATTCAGTTTGTCATTAACGGAACCTTGATATGAAAAGTGACTAGTCTCTAGGTGACTTGAGAAAACAAAGAAAAATTAAATTTCTAGGAAAAGAGCTCTCAAATAGAATTTGAATTTTTTTGATAGTAAACTTTCCTATGAGACCAGAACTAGTCTTTTTTTATCGCCTCTGGTTCGTCTATTAGGAACTCAAAATTGATTGAATTTGTGGCGTAATATGGAATTTTGAATTAAAATTTTTATTAAAAGGTCTTAATTTGAAGAAAAATTGTACTAAAGTGAACAAAATCATGCCAAATATCCCGTTGTTCACACAAAACTTCAAACCTCCATAACTCCTCGAAAAAAACGAATTGCAAAAAAATCTTTTCAGTTTCCAATTCTACCCTGGACGAGCTGTTTAATGATGCCACTCACAATTCTCTACGATGAATATATCGATCGGCCAAAATTGACTGAACAAAAAAAACCCATTTGAGTATATAGTTCCTCCCCCCACAAATGGGGTCGGAACAATTAGTATCGAGAGGGACATTTCTGAAATCTTTGACCAAATAAGCTTGCCTAAATTTCGGTAATTAGATACTTTATCCGTGGGAAAGGGGAAAGTTGAAGAAAATTTGAACTATTTAGCCTGGTGTCACTCGCTTCCACACATGCGTACAACTCAACTATATAACATGGGAAGAAAAAGCCCGACATAACCAAGTATGTACCCTCGAGTTTTCGGAGAATAGCCACGTAATGATAATATTATAGCAACGCGAATTTTGGAATTTAGTAAACTGGGTATATATATATATATATATATATATAAGGTTTTGAGAGAAAAACTAAGTAATACGGTCAACTTTTCTGCTTTTCTTCCTGTTTGTCCTGTTGTTTTTCAAATAATCTATGATACTGGACAACAACAAGGAGGCTCGGTAATGTGCGTCCGCATATAAAGTTCCGACCCCGCTCATCTATATTTTTCACATAATTGTCTACCAAATGAAGAAGAGAAAAAAATTAACATATCGTCCACCAAACTACTAAATGAATAAAAAATCTACCTTAGAGGACCTATGAGACCTATGACTACCATAATGTCTACCAAAAAAGACGGCGATAAACATCGAACAATTACAAATATTAATTACGACCAAAACTCGGTGTCCATTTTTTTGAAAATCATTAATAAACAAATCAAAAGGGCATCAGATAAATCTTATACAAAGAACATTAACCTGTACTTTATTAGGAAAAAAATGGGGAACTTTTCCTCAATGCGACTTGGTGACAAGTTGACATGAAATGAGCAAAAGAGCAAAGATTAATAAAACATTGTTTTTTTGCAAAGAGTTTGAAACTGATTAGAAACATTATGCATCAAATGAAATCATTGAGAGATTCTTCTTTAACTCCATAGAGAGCGATTAAGAAATTTCATTATCCAGGATATGTCATACGACTAAAAAAAACGACACATACAGGAAAAAATTGCACAAAAAATGTGCACGAAAACGATGTCCAAGCCAATTAAACATTTCGTTGTTCACTATAAACGTTACAAATCTTTGATTGCGTTTTTTTCAAATGACCGGAAGACCGTTCATTATTGTAATACTGTGAAAGAAATCAAAAACCTGAAAGGGCGATTATGAAAAAATCACAAATATTTTAAAAAAACTGGTTGTACCAAGAAAAAAGACCATTTAAATAGCAAATTGTAGTTCAAGGGATAGGGGATGTGAGTTGTCCAAAGAGATGCTACGCTACATGTTAACAGAAATAAGATTGGCAAATCTCAAAACTCCAGTGTCTTTTACAAAACAAAAACTCATAGCCAACATAAGATTTCGAATAAAAGAGTAGACAGTTTATCGCGCATTTTCCTGGTAATCTATTTGAGACTATTATTAGTGGGACCAAGTCATAAGACTAAAATAACATTAAATAGAAGCTTTACTAAAACATTTCACAAACAACTTTACGAAACCAGTGTTGAAGCCATTCAATTTATAAAACATTAACCAGGAGAACCCAAAAATCTTCTTTTGCGTCTCCTTTATCATCATAAAGCTTTTTTGTAACACGACCACTACAAAATGACAGCAAAAAGAACAGCAAAAGTATCTAATTTTCAAAAATTTCGTTTGAAAGAAATTGTCTAAGCCCTGAAGACATCAGTCAAAACAATTAACAACAGAAAAATTAACGTTTGGTTCAGCAAAAAATTAACGAAGCCTCTCAAAAATAAGCCCGAACTATGACAACGATACAACAGTGAGGTTAAGAAAAAAACGCAAACCAGAACAAAAAGGGATAATTTGAAGAGTACTTTCACTCTTTTTTTTAGAAATTTAAATTCAAAGTCAACAAAACCATTAGCTGTATACCGATATTAGTTATCAAGTTCAGTGATGTATCTGTAGTCGGCCACTGAGACCTTTATTTACCCAATATTTGGCATACGACAACAAAAATCAAAAACAAATAGAGGGCAAACATAAGAAAATTCTACGAAATTCGGCAAGAGAACGGCGTCGCAGCGCTTAAAACCATATGTTATGAAAACAATAAATATGTTCAGCTACAATATTTCAGACGTGTTTTTCAGTTATTGTTAAGTAATGTGACAATTTTCAAACAAAAACAACAGCAAAATTGTGCTATTATGCACAATTATAAAAAAAAACATTTTGTTTGAAAACTCGTAGTACCAAAAGCACGAAGTTCTGTTAAAACAATCCGTCACAAAATTAGTTTTTATTCTATATGAAGCAAATCTTGGCATGTATTTTCTGAGAGTAAGTAAATAGTTTTTTTCTGAGAATTTACTGATATAATATACAAAAAAGGGCAAATTCAAAAAATCACTAAAATTTTCTTATAAAAAATTTATTCAATGACACAAGAGACATTAGGTGAAAACCGAACGCAAGTTACAGGTTGGCGTACACCTCTTGAGGAGGCCATTTGGATCTTTGTATGTTTAAACTCAGTAATCAGACTGCAAAAAGAATAACAATTGAAGGCAAAACTAAAGGATTCAGTTAAAGTTTACTAAAACTCTTCCTCAAAGCCAAAAAAACCCTTAGGTTCTCTGAAAACAAACTATATGGCAGCTGTAAATTATTAGAGCCGTGAAATTTACGTAAATGGCAGCTGTCATTATTAGAGCCGTGAAATTAAAAAATTCTCAGTAATAATCAAGGCAGCACCGAAACAAAAATTAAAAAATTGAAGAATCCAGGATAATATCAAACCTATCCCTGATTGTCCCGAACGCTCAACATTCACCAAGTGTTCCAAGTGTTTGCGAATTAGGCCAATTGTTGAGTGAAATTCTTCAAATATTAAAAAAATAACGTTTAATTCCAGAAGACTTTCATAGGGCGACTAATTTCAACTAGCGCTCTTTTGGAGACTACAAAGTCTGTGTCAACATTTCTTGTTCTAATTTTAAAAATTTTACTAAAAATTTTAGCCAAAAAAAAACCAATCAAACAATTCGGCAACGCTCTTCAACAAGGGTAACAATAAAACTCCATCGTTAAAATGTTGACTTACTTTAAATTATATTAGCGAAATGGCGCTGAAAATGTGAATAAAAAATGTTTCATTCACAAAACTTCAAACCTCGATAACTCCATTTTCGAAGTTAAAACGAAAATCAAAAAAGTCTTTTTAATTCCATTTTCTAGGATGTACGTGCTTTTTAATGATACCACTTACAACTCTCTACAATGAATATATCGATCGGCCAGAATTGTATAACAAAATTACATTAAATAGAAGCTTTAGTAAAATATTTCACAAACAACTTTGCGAAACCAGTGTTGAAGCCATACAATTAATAAAATATTAACCAGGAGAACCCAAAAATCTTCATTTGCGTCTCCTTTGATCATCATAAAATTTTTTGTAACACGACCACTACAAAATGACAGCAAAAAGAACAACAAATAAGTATCTAAACTTAACAAATTTCTTTTGAAAGAAATTGTCTAAGCCCTGAAGACATCAGTCAAAACATTTGACAACAGAAAAATAAACGTTTGGTTCAACAAAACAGTAACGAAGCCTCTCAATAATAAGCCCGAACTACGATAACGAAACAACAGTGAGGTTAAGAAAAAAAACGCAACCCAGAACAAAAAGGGATAATTTGAAGAGTACTTTCACTCTTTTTTAGAAATTTAATTTCAAAGTCAACAAAACCATTAGCTGTATGCCGATAATAGTTATTAAGTTCAGTGATGTAATTATAATGGGCCACTGAGACCTTTAATTTCCCAATATTTTGCATACAACAAAAATCAAAAATAAACAGAGGGCAAACATAAGAAAATTCTACAAAATTCTGCAAGAGAACGGAGTCGCAGCGCTTAAAACCAAATGATATGAAAACAACAAATATATTCAGGTAGAATATTTCTGAAGTGTTTTTCAGTTATTGTTAAGTAATGTGACAATTTACCAAAGAAACAAAAACAACAGCAAAATTGTGCTATTTTGCACAAATATAAAAAAAACATTTTGTTTGAAAACTTGTAGTACCAAAAGTACGAAAACGTTCTGTTAAAACAATACCACCACAAGGTTAGATTTTATTCTATATGAAGCAAATCTTGACCTGTATTTTCTGAGAATAAGTAAAGTTTTTGGCAAATTCAAAAAATTACTAAAATTTCCTTAAAAGAAATACATTCAATGACATAAGAGACATTAGGTGAAAACCGAACGCAAGTTACAGGTTGGCGTACACCTCTGTAGGAGGCCATTTGGATCTTTGAATGTTTAGACTCAGTAACCAGACTGCAAAAAAAATAACAATTGAAGGCAAAACTAAAGGATTCAGTTAAAGTTTACTAAAACTCTTCCTCAAAGTCATAAAAACCCTTAGGTTCTCTGAAAACAAACTATATCTACATTCGGCATCATTTTTACTTAAATGGCAGCTGTCGTTAATAGAGCCGTGAATTAAAAATTCTCATTAATGAACAAGGCAGCACCAAAATAAAAATTAAAAAATTTCTGATTGTAGAATCCATGATATCAAAACTATCCCTGATTTTCCCGCACGCCCAACATTCACCAAATGTTCCGAGTGTTTGCGACTTAGGCCAATTGTTGAATGAAATATTTCAAATATTATAAAAAATAACGTTTAATTCCAGAAGACTTTCATAGGGCGACTAATTTCAACTAGCGCTCTTTTGGAGACTACAGAGTCTGTGTCAACATTTCTTGTTCGAATTTTGAAAATTTTACTAAAAATTTTAGCCAAAAAAAACCAATCAAACAATTCGGCAACGCTCTTCAGCAAGGGTAACAATAAAACTCCATCGTTAAAATGTTGACTTACTTTAAATTATATTAGCGAAATGGCGCTGAAAATGTGAATAAAAAATGTCTCATTCACAAAACTTCAAACCTCGATAACTCCATTTTCGAAGTTAAAACGAAAATCAAAAAAGTCTTTTTAATTCCATTTTCTAGGATGTACGTGCTTTTTAATGATACCACTTACAACTCTCTACAATGAATATATCGATCGGCCAGAATTGTATAACAAAATTACATTAAATAGAAGCTTTAGTAAAATATTTCACAAACAACTTTGCGAAACCAGTGTTGAAGCCATACAATTAATAAAATATTAACCAGGAGAACCCAAAAATCTTCATTTGCGTCTCCTTTGATCATCATAAAATTTTTTGTAACACGACCACTACAAAATGACAGCAAAAAGAACAACAAATAAGTATCTAAACTTAACAAATTTCTTTTGAAAGAAATTGTCTAAGCCCTGAAGACATCAGTCAAAACATTTGACAACAGAAAAATAAACGTTTGGTTCAACAAAACAGTAACGAAGCCTCTCAATAATAAGCCCGAACTACGATAACGAAACAACAGTGAGGTTAAGAAAAAAAACGCAACCCAGAACAAAAAAGGATAATTTGAAGAGTACTTTCACTCCTTTTTAGAAATTTAATTTCAAAGTCAACAAAACCATTAGCTGTATGCCGATAATAGTTATTAAGTTCGTTGATGTATTTATAATGGGCCACTGAGACCTTTAATTGCCCAATATTTTGCATACAACAAAAATCAAAAACAAACAGAGGGCAAACATAAGAAAATTCTACAAAATTCTGCAAGGGAACGGAGTCGCAGCGCTTAAAACCATATGATATGAAAACAGCAAATATATTCAGGTAAAATATTTCTGAAGTGTTTTTCAGTTATTGTTAAGTAATGTGACAATTTACCAAAGAAACAAAAACAACAGCAAAATTGTGCTATTTTGCACAAATAAAAAAAACATTTTGTTTGAAAACTTGTAGTACCAAAAGTACGAAAACGTTCTGTTAAAACAATACCACCACAAGGTTAGATTTTTTTCTATATGAAGCAAATCTTGACCTGTATTTTCTGAGAATAAGTAAAGTTTTTGGCAAATTCAAAAAATTACTAAAATTTCCTTAAAAGAAATACATTCAATGACATAAGAGACATTAGGTGAAAACCGAACGCAAGTTACAGGTTGGCGTACACCTCTGTAGGAGGCCATTTGGGTCTTTGAATGTTTAGACTCAGAAACCAGACTGCAAAAAAAATAACAATTGAAGGCAAAACTAAAGGATTCAGTTAAAGTTTACTAAAACTCTTCCTCAAAGTCATAAAAACCCTTAGGTTCTCTGAAAACAAACTATATCTACATTCGGCATCATTTTTACTTAAATGGCAGCTGTCGTTAATAGAGCCGTGAATTAAAAATTCTCATTAATGAACAAGGCAGCACCAAAAAAAAATTAAAAAACTTCTGATTGTAGAATCCATGATATCAAAACTATCCCTGATTTTCCCGCACGCCCAACATTGACCAAATGTTCCGAGTGTTTGCGACTTAGGCCAATTGTTGAGTGAAATATTTCAAATAATTTAAAAAAAATAACGCTGCATTTTGTATAACTATTGAGATAAAATGCAAAAAAACGGCAAATGTTTAATTCCAGAAGACTCTTATAGGGCGACTAATTTCAACTAGCGCTCTTTTGGAGACTAGAGAGTCTGTGTTAAGGTTTCTTGGTCACTACGTCTGGCAAAATTTAACAAAACTGACCAAAAAAGCATATTTTCTTCCTTTTTTGATGAAAAAAGTTCGAATTTTGAAAATTTTACTAAAAATTTTAGCCAAAAAAACCCATTTTGACTTATTTTAAACTATATTAGCGAAATGGTGCTGAAAATGTGAATAAAAACTGTCTCATATTCACAAAACTTCAATTCTCGATAACTCCCTTTTCGAAGTTAAAACCAAATTCGGAAAAATCTTTTTAATTCCTTTTGCTAGGATGTACGTGCTTTTTAATGATACCACTCACAACTCTCTACGATAAATATATCGATCGGCCATAATTGTATGAACAAAAAAACCCATTTGAGTATATAGTTCATCCCCACTAAACTGGGGGTTGGAACAAAAATTATTTCTATTGAAAACCCAGTGTCTGAAAATCGGTTATAAAGGGAATATTTGAAGCACCAATAGGCTAAATTGCAGAATATTTCTTAGAAACTCAATTTTCTGAATAATTAGCCTTTTTCCATCAAAATGTTACTCCGCATTAAGTAGGAAATGAAGCAAAATAAACTTACTCTGAAACAAAAAAAGGTGATAAAAAGTACTAAATGCTAGATTCCTTTATCACAACTTTTGAACTCTCTTGAGAGTATTTTCATCTTCTTGTGGACTTTATCAGTTTTTGGAAACAAACTATTTGTGGTTGGAGGCAAATGGCTAAGTTTAATGAAAAAATGCATAGCAATTTAAGGTTGAAGGCAAACGGCTCACGTTTATGAAAAGATGGAATGCAGATTCTTTTACTTGCTGTGCTTTATTTTTTCAATGACCTGATCTTCCGAGCTTCAATTTTTGCTTTACTGCCATATAACACCAGCTTAGACCTAATATTTAAGCAGCAGCCAACGATTCATTTGAAAACACGTTGGAAATGCAGAAAAAATCTTAAATTACAAAGATGCAAAATCCAAATGCTCAGATGCCAACGGTTTTTTTAAAAAAAAAACTGAAGTTCTGCTTTTGATTTCGTTTTAATACTTTCACATCGAATAATCCTATTTTGATCTGTTTTTGCTCGTGCTAATAAAAAGTTATAAAACGCAAATTAAAGACGCAGTTTTGTTAACTAAAACTACATAGCTCTCCGAAAACCAACATACTTGTCCAAGATGTATCTTCAGTTCATAGTGGTTTCATTTTTTGACCAACAAAATTCAGACTACAACAAAATAGGCTGAAAATATTTTTTAACAGAATAAAAAAACAATAATTTCATCTTTTATAAATAATACACATATCAGTTTAATTTTATTCTATGTTGATAATGTGGAATCAAAGTTTATTAAAACATCAATATCTATGTTTTATCCATTAAAAATTTTAAAAAAACTTTTAAAACTCTTATCTTATCGTTTAAGGCATTTTTTTTAAGTGTAATCGAATTTTCAAGTAAAATTGAAGCAAACGTAAGAACCATAAGATAAATAATTTGATTAAGCAAGCGAAAATTTAGCAAAGAGACCTTAATTGGGTTAAAGAAGGCCAGAAAATCAGCCGGTTTAATATTTTTATTTTGGGATGTTCGCATCCAAATAGTTAATTTTAGCATTTGAGATAAATCAATTCTAAGGTTATAAGCTTAAACCAAATTCACTATGTTCCATATTTAGATCACATGATGTCCCAACGATATTGTTTTTTAATCCTGAAACCATCATACGTTTGAGACGATCACAAGTTGATTTAAATCTTGATTTGCACGATAAATTTCAATTGTTTATTTCCGGTTTTTATTGGATCGTGAAATATTGTCCAGGTGGGTTTCAAGTTTCATACAGAATTCTTAATCTTCAAATTAATCATCTGTTCAATTATGTTTGTTGCTCTTATGAGGTTAAACAATATGTGTATATTTAAATGCTTGCCTCGGCCAGCGGCAGCTGAAAAACACGCATACGTCATTTAAGGTAATGGTAAATATAGGGAATTAATCAATCCGAGTACAGTGTGCAATTGGTGATAGTAAAGGCTGACTGTGCTCCAATTCCCATATATTAGCGCGTTAGGCCAATTGTGATTAATTCCTGTATTAACCATCACTATTTAAGAACAACCACTAATGATCAGAACCGATCCCAGGAGGGACAATGATAGGTAACGTGAATAAATGAAAAACTACGATCAATCTAGGTATTTCGTGGAATTATACTTCACAGACACTTTCTGGTAGTTAAATTTAACAGTCAATTGTTTCAGATCAATGTTTTGTGGGGGGGGGGGGGGGGGGGGGGGGCAGAACAGAGTTAATTTTTTGTTATATCAAAGCAAGTAGAATCATCAAAAGAGGTAAATATAAATATAAATAAAGCAAAAGACCGTGTTTTTTTGTCAAGATATCTTGTTCCATTTCTTCGAAAAAATGCTGTGCCTCTCCTGGTACAAATGCCGTGGGCCTGGTCTATTTTCTGTAACGTTTGAATGAACGCCCTATACTAATTGAGCAATTACTCAACATATTGAACAATTACCACAAATTTACAATTTGAGTTCTCAGTTTTCACAAAAACCTGGAACTAATGAACAAGTTAAATGCAGAGTTCTTTGCGTTTCATTAGCAAAGGTTTCAAATCAAATGCCTCTGAGGGCAGCAAAAGTGAATAAATAAATTTCAACTTTGAGAATATTATTATTCTTCGCTGACCATCTTTTCAATTTCCTTAAAACTGCAACGTCAAAGCGAGCAGTTGATTATTCGGCGAAGTTTCATTTTTTGTGCTTTTTGACTCAACAATATTTATTTTCAAATTAAAGTTTTGCCTGCCATGCTGAAAAAGCTAAACACAAAGAACATCTCAAACATGTTTAAGTAGAGAAAACGGTTAAATACACAAAATCACAAAATCAATTTGATAAATGTAAACTCGAATTTGAGAAAAAAATATAAAAATGAGGGTCAATTTATGCCAAAACACAGATTAATGAACTATTCTTCCATTTAAATAAAAACGGCTTCCATTCGTTATCAAGTACACGCTCGTTAGCGATTACACCGTTTTGAGAACAAAAATTAAGAGCTGCGATAATGAACTCTCTAATGGAACATAAAAGAACGCCTAACAGCGCACAAAAATAAATAATTTCTAAATATATAGTGTTCTTATCACTATGCATCATCATCGTGCATTTTCATCAGTTATTTCACCCTCTTCTACCTCAGGCTCATCCTTCTTGACTTCTTCCTGGCATTTTTTTTTTGAACGTCAGTCTCAATCCTTGACAATTTTTGCATTTTCCTCCTCAGAAGCACTCAGTTGTACAAGAAATTCCTCCATCTGCTCGTCAGCGTATACAAGTTTCGCGGACCTCTTACGATAATTATTAGCTCCCGGGGTGCGTTTAATAAGACCCAACTGCTCTTGTGGATGCCTTGACTTCAAATAAATGGGATCGTCAGCCAATTTCATTTCATTATTTGAGTCCCCGACATCCACCGTCTTAGCAATCTTCTTCACATGCAAGTTTTCATCAGCTTTTGCCATGTCCAGCGTTGCTAACTTTCCCTTGTTGCTATTGGTCCAGTAGCTGCGGATTTCTTTGCCATATCCTCCACGCAAAAGAGCTTTATCTGTTTCTGCTTTTCTCCTTTTGGTTGCAGAGAAACCGACTGCGATGTTTTCACCACAATCTTGGCGTCCAGTTTTCCTTTGCACTCCGTCCGCCTTTTGTCCGTCAAAAGCGCTAAATCGTTTTTGGCTCCCGTTAAGAAGTCGTGAAATCTGGGGTTAAAAGGGTGCACGTTCAATCCGATAAATAAAAGTGCTGACGTATTGAATTTTGCCAGTCTTCTTAACCGACAGGAAGGACTCGTTAACCTTCTTCCTCAATTGCTTCAACTCTGATAGGGCTGCCTCTGGCGACTGTAAAGCGCGCCTCACATGCACTATTGCCAACTCTATCTCCTCCGCGTCTTCAAAAGTTTTTCGAAAATGGCTCTGAATCTTGGCCGCAGCCATCGGTTAATTAAGCATATCGCCAAACACAAAAACAGCCGTAATCTAAAGCAAATTTGGAACAGAAAGGCAGAGAGCACGCGTTAGACGAAGCATAAGCACCTGCCGACAATTCAACACCCGTTTGTTATTAGGACATTGATGCAGATATTTGATGAAAACGCAAAAGGTTAAAAAAAACGGTATGGAATGAAAACTGAGATCCAAGCTCTGGATAACAAAGGTATTGCATATTGCGGCAAAAATGCGGTCAAACAATTGGTAAAGGTCATAAATTTTCAGCAGAGTACGTTTCAAGTCGAGTCTGTTAACTGTAAATCCACACAGACTCACGTTCCCTCACACAACAGTTCTAAACGGCCAACAAGTAAACTTAAAATGAGCGTTTCCGAAATATATGTGCCAGTCCACATGCACACACGAACGCACACAGACACAACAGTTCTGTACTATCAAATTAACACAAAAGATCGTTTCCAAAATGTCTAAAACAAGGAAACAGAAACAATTAAGCTCCAGCAACACAGTGGTTACTGCCTATGGCCTCCACGCATTGGGTATAGGTTCAATTCCCCCCACAGTCAAATGTTTTTGCACTCCCATCTGATTTTGAATTCCCATTAAAGACGCTGAACTTAACTATAGGTGAGCATTCCTTGAGTATGCTCTTCAACAGCCTCTAAAACATGCCCTTCAGTGCCGTCTAAAACATATGTTTTTCATGCTTCGTTATACATTGCGCCTTAAGCTCGCTTACATTTAATATAAAAGATGCTCAAAGATTATGATACTTACGAAGTACATAAATCCTACGCTTTGGAAAATAGGTTATGCCTCAATACATCGAAATAATATTTTCTGTACGTCAGTGGAACTAACCTACAGATTATGAACTCAATGCAAAAAAATTGAACAATTTTCCGAAGCAAAATTGAACTCTATCGCACGATTTGATGTATGATTTGTTATCAGTGAAAACTTGAAGCGGAAATATCACATACAGGGCAAGTTATTGAAAGCTAATCCAAATTTCAGTCCAACGGCATAAAGTTCTTTTCAACGCATATAGTATCTTCAGCTCTAGTATTTGTGCGACTTCACTTT
This sequence comes from Convolutriloba macropyga, assembly GCF_964194025.1. NCBI lineage: Eukaryota > Metazoa > Xenacoelomorpha > Acoela > Convolutidae > Convolutriloba > Convolutriloba macropyga. Next base: position 4,352,123 of record NC_134468.1, read on the forward strand.
ACAGATCAGATGTGGTTTCCCGATAGGAAGTATCTGTGAAAAATAACGCAACCTAATTTCATTTTTCTGTAGGCATCCGAGTCACTAAATTGCGTTATTTTCTCACTATTCTTAAAAAGAAAAACGTTGAACAACATTCCGGCTATCACGTAACTCAAAAGAGAAGATGGAGATCAAATTTTGAAAAATGAGCTTCGAAAAATGAGACATCAAAAAACGTTCTTCATTCGAATTCCCCTTGTCCTAAATGATTTAAATGAGGCATCATCTTGAGGTATCATTGACCCTCACACTTTTATGTTCCTCAAATATAAGTTTTTATTCAACTTATGTAATGCAAAATAATTCTTTACATATTATTTGCTCTGCGCTATTTGGATTCCGCAAAATTTAACTGCCATTTTTCTCTTTTTTAATGCATACTGAGTTTTCAATCTTTTCATATTCCTGTATCGTATGTTGATTGATTGATTTTCTTATGCGCTGTCAAATACCATATTACGGTGAACTGATGCTTTGTTCTCTTTTTTATCTTTGAGAAAAATCATATTTTTCATTTTAAAGCTCCAATCCAACTGCGTTTTTGCTTGAGACATATAACCCAAGATATATCCTCGCAAGATTTTGAAGAGTGACTTTTACAACAATTTTCAATACAATCTGTCAGATCCCAAATACTTAGAGAAGAATTGTTTGAACGCCGATTAGTCTTGAAATATTGTTCCGTAAATTTGTTTCTCAAGAAACCACAGAAATTATTAAGACTGTTATTAATTGTGCATCAATCGATTCAAAATTGACAGCGATTAAAAAGCGAGGCTCCCGAGCCCCAAATAATTTTGAAGGGTTGGAGCAATAGTTTTTACGTCTCGCCTGTTGACAACTCATTATAGGATGTCTTGAAAATGATTTCCTTATGAAGACAATTTTGCACTTGAAATTTATCTGATTTGTTCGACAGTAATATCAAATGTACAGATATTTGGTAAAATCGTTATTTAATTCACCTGTAAAAATAATGGTTAATCTGATAAAAAGATACACGCAACTATATTAAAAAATAATTGTAAATGATTTATTCTGAAATAATCACACTTCCAACTTACCTGTTTGATGAACAAATGAGCATGTCCACTTCAAATTTGCTGAAAACTTACCCAGCTTTGTTGCAGTATGGAATTTCTCCCACATAACAAAAGCAAACAAAATATCAGCAGGTAAACAACAGTGCTTACTGCTACTCACGTAAATGTCGGATTGATAAATGACCTTATAACACAAAGCAAAGCCATCTTAAATGACGCAAAAGTACCCTCCTCCCCTCTCCTTGCTATTTTCTAATTTTTCATTGCACAAAATGACTGGGGGAAAAGTTTTTCCCAATCACTCACAAAGAGAGAGATGAAAAGAACCTACTATTTGTTAATTACTTTTCCAAATTGGACACGAAAAGGTGAAAAGGAGATAATTTGGAGAGAGAGAGAGAGAGAGGAAAGTGTGTTATAATCGACAGGGAGGTTCAAGCGACAGAAGGGCTCCCGAGATGGTAACAAATGCCAAGTTGGTGGAAATTATTTTGAATGGATTGCATTGTACTATTTTATGCTTACTGCTGCTGTTGCATTTACTGGTTTATTGTAAGCAGAGACATTTGAAAAAACGAGGAAAGTACAAATAAGGAAAAATGTAAACTAGTAGGATGGGATTGTATTTTAATACAAGCCAGGGCACACCATTCGAGCACAGTCTCCCTTTAATGACGTCACAGGCTGAGGGGAACGCCAAACAAGGCATTAAAAAGAGACATGAAATTAATGCCACGACTTTAGAAGCTTCTAAGTCCTCTCAAAATTAAAAATAGACACACAAAAGGCCTGAGATTGAGAATTAGTTCAGGCTTTGATGCAATCTTACAAAGCCAAGTTAGCTTCAAAAACGATTTTGATGAACTTTCAATTTGGTGGTCATACATTGTGAGAATGTTCACACCAACGCACAATTGTCACACACCACTAAAAACACATCAGACCAAATCACGTTCTTTTCTTTCATCTGTGAGGTCGGGAGGAAAAAGTAATAGCGATATGTAATCTACTCAATAAATAATGGTGCTTCCTTGAAGGTCTTGTTTTTGAGTTCCATGTCATTTGCCTTGAGACGCAATTCTGCCCCGCATCACTTGCGATGCGTGGATGTAAATCTAGACTTCAAACAAATCGACTATAATTGAGTGAGGACTCTATAATATTAATGGTCCGTTATTATGCAAATAACCCGTTACATGACATTTAGAATTTTGTCAAAATACGTTGAATCATTTTAAACAGCGAATAACAGTATATATCTGAATAAATACACAACATAAAATGTTCCCTGCTCTTAAATCAAAATTCGGATCCAATTTTAGAACTTTGTTGTCCGAATCCAACTTAATAAACTAGTAGCATTTTTGAGGTGGGGGCATTCTAAATTAATCTTTGCTTGGTTATTAAAATCGTAGACAAAAATCATAGTGAAATTCAAATCCGTTTATTTAATCATCCGACTTCATACAATGTAGCTGCCCCTTTCATTGAACATAGAAAACATCCATTAAAATCTTCAAGCAGGCCCAGTCAACGGGAAATTCAAGTTTTTGTCGATAGACACGCACAATCGGGTCGTCATGTTCTGTTGCTTGGGTTGTTTTAAAATAGCAAAACAGCGACAACTAAAATGTGTATCAAAACCCAACATACTCGCATATGAAATTCGACCATTTCCTGATACAATTCTTTAATTGCTGGAAACCATGGATAAAAAGCGCCAACAGCCCATTGTTCACAGATAAATTCCAACGGAGCGTGAGAGGCGTCGACATGGATATTATCTCGGAATTTCTCGCGTTTTGCTTTTTTTCCTTGTTAGTTGTGGTCAATAACACAGTAAAATCGCTGTATACAGATCAACAATGAGAACCCTGGGAAAATTATTAATGAGAGTAGAGTTAATTGTCGTTCGGTGGATGCAAAATAATCTGTCGTCCGTTTCATATGCCTGAATCTCATTAGACATTTTATGTCTTATTTACACATTAGAGCAGGCAAATTAAGAGGACAGTGAAAACTGAAATTACCAATCAGGAAAACAATAAACAGATTTTGCAAAACAATCATTTGTATTAAAAAATTAGGCTTACTAACATTTTTCGCAAAAAAATCGGCATGGTTGCATGAAAAAACCACAATAAGAACAAACAGTTCTTCAGAAATAGCTTTTGAATTGGTATCATTTTCTGCCGTACCATCAAGCAAAACCAAATAAAAATGTTTGATTAATTATATATGAAAAATTTACTTTTATTTATCTTTTATATTTAATTTTATTATATTTTATATTTAAAAATTTTATTATTTTTATAAACTAAATATTTATGATTTACTTTATATTTTATGCGCTATAATTAGTATAGCATGACTAGCTCGTAGATCCACAAAGATCATTTGGAATCCTACGTCACTGTCTGGAATCCTAGGAGCAAAAAAATGGTAATTTTGCTTCGTTGTTGCACTCCAAGGTTGTTTTAAAAAAAAACATTTAAAAAATTTGACGGCAAGCAACAGAAAGTTCCCGGAAAAATTCTAGGTACCTTTCGTAGTGAAGACGTATGGCTCGAGGCAAGCCTGCAAATAAGTTTATCAGGTTTAGGCCTTCGGCAGTGTCTGGACCAGTTTAAACCTTCTTTAATTAGCTCCATAATGTAGTTTGATGAGCTGGTTTCATGTATCACTGGTTAGGGTCCACAGGGTGACAACATTTTCCAGGAAAGCTATAATACCCTCACTTCATTAGACATGCCAGCCTTCTCTCAAAAGGAAACTTTCCGGCCTCTCAAAAGAAAATTCAAGACCATAAAAAGATTGAAACACCAATTGAAAAGCGGACCTCTACAAGAGCAAAAAGTGCAACTTCAATTATTGTCTCTATGTCACTAGGGAAAATGGTTATTGCAAAGGAATTTTGAGTACGCTTGACGTACAGATCAGGTGTAACCCTTTACAATGCAATGAGCACATGTCAGCAGTTCAAAACTGGGATACTGAACGTTGATGGTGACCCCACTGTTTGTCACGGGCGTGGCGATGCAAAAATCAGTCATGATAGAGTTCTCGATAGAGTTGTATCAGCTTGCTTCACAGCAAAGTTGACCCCCGTAGAAAAAAAAACCCGATACCAGACAGCAAGTCGCGGCTAGGCTGTCTGGATTTTCTCCGTAATCCTACGCAGCCGACCATAATTACTTATTTTTCTACCGCAAATGACTGCTTTGAATTATCTTTTCATCTTTTTCTCGTATCGACAGTTTCAATTTTTACAATCCTTTTAATTTGCTAGCTCTTATCTTTGTTGAATCTGACAATTTTGAACTTAATGAGATGAAGTCAATCAAATGGACGACGCATTTTATTATTACCACCAGAAAAATGAATAAACAGGCAGTTTCTAGGTAAAATTGCTAACGATTACATTAAAACATAGCTGGCAGATTGCCAGAAAATAGCCGCAATAGTTTCATAGATCTGCAGTCTCAAAAAACAGTGTAAAAGACAGACCAATAAATATTCGTCTTTTCATTGAAGGCTGATATTCTATATTTTGATTAAAAATTTGTATAAGTTTTTGCTGCCTCTATTAGCTGCTCTCTAATAAACTTCACTTAGAGTGACACACACCCATTTGACCTTATCTCTTTGAATTAAAGTAAATAAAAGTCAATTTTAAAGTGAGGAAGTCATTTTTGAGAGTGAGGTAAGTCAAGTGTGATCAAAATTTTAATCACGCGAATGAACAAAAAAACTCGCTCCACTAACACCGAAAAATGACGTCACTCACGCACTTCAGTAGAAATTGCATGAATTAACAAAAAGCAGATTTGAAGTGGTTGTGACTTCATATGGTCGTAAAAATCGCGACGACGAAATAAATAAAAAAAAAACCAAGAGAAGGCCAGTAAAAGCCCCAGTTATCGCTGTGCGGCTATTCAACATTATAACAAGGGTATCAAAAAATATACATCTAAATTGACATTTAATGCGCAATTAAATTCCTCTTGGCTGCTTAAAGAACTCGGAGAAAAGCCGGATAAACTAAAGTACCTGAAGAGTTCTCTTCTCCGACTAAGGCCTCAAAAGCACTTCCTCAACGTGTTTTGTTTGATAAGTGTAAATTCACCTGAACTCCAAGAAAGTAAAAACTCATAGCACGCGGCCAAAAGATAGAAATCTTAGATGTCGAACACAAAACAGCTCTGGTGTATTTTTGGAACACCATATTCGCTACTTCAAAATCCCTACTTTTCGTCAATGGATGGAGTTATACAAGATCAAAAAGCGTAACCCACTAGCGTCGGACGATTTGCTCTCAAACGACGTGTAAGAGAACAAATCTATTAGCGCCAAAATTAAAGCGAAATAATTTACACCAATTACGGCGCACTTTTCATTTGACTTTGTACTGAACTGCCGCTAATTGAGTTCAGCTGCTTGAAATTGTGAAAGAGAAAATTTAAATCACAGAAAACGAAAAAGTAAAGCGCGCAAAAGTCCCTCGAAAAGTCAAAACAGTCAAGAAAAAATTTTGCATACAAAATAGACCAATGCGTTTACAATAATTGCTTCAAACTTCGTTCTAGAGCAAATAAAAATGATTATTATTACAGCAGATCACTCACCTCTGATCTGCCAGTGTCACTTCTCTTTTTATAGATCTTTCTGACACTTGTCCACATAAACTACAAACTGTGAAAGAACAGGAAATCATCCTAATTTCTGAAAGGTTTTTATGGCAAAGAAAAACGACGAGTTGATATTGCAAACACGCTCTAAAATATTGAAAAATGTGATAGCCTGTTCTGTTGCAGGCTATGGTTGTATGACACCATGAACAAGTTTGATATGCCTTGAATCGTCCATCCAATTACATACATAGCCGGCACATTGCCGGAAAATAGCCGCAATAGACGATTGTGGCCTACCATGAATCGAAACAACTAAAGAAATAAGATTGAAAGATCAACCATCAGCTTTTTAATAGACCTCTAGACTTTTTGGGTTAGATTCGTACTGTAATTTTTATTAGACACATTTGCTATACAAGGAAAAAGCCCTAATTGAGCTTTTTCAATATTAATATTTGATATTAAAAATCAGGAAAAAGGGCATATAAGTTTGGCACTACTTAGATGCACACTATTGATCATTAACTAGTAAATGTTCATGAAATTTAAACTTCAGTAAGTGAGCTCAGAAGTACTTTTTTGAGTGAGGTAAGTCCCGCAATTGATCTAAAAGCAGAAATGACGTCACGAACACAAATTTTAAGCAAAGCACTAGAAGTTACTGAAGTCATTAAAAAAGTCAATTCCAAGAAGTCAGGGTAAGACGAAACAAAAATCTGTTAAACGACATAAAAAACATAGCAGGACAACTCCTGACGTACAATTCAAAGAATTTTCATTGACTGAACAAAAAACTAGACCTAGAACGGACTATGAGTGAATTGGGAAAACCATTTCTAAAAAATCAGAAAAAAAAACAAAAAGATCAATGTCAAAATGCCGCATGTAAAAAACACCGTTTTTGTTCAAACACCGTTTTTTGTTCAAACACCGTTTTTGTTCAGACACCGTTTTTTGTTCAAACACCGTTTTCTCACTCTGTTCAAACACCGTTTTCGTTCAAACACCGTTTTCTCACTACTTTAAAATTAGAGCGAAAAAATTCACTCCGCAAAACCACTCGCTTTTTCGCTCCACTTCCTGTTTCGGCGTGACCAAAATCACTACTCTAATTTGACTTCAAAAATCATAAAAATGTGTGCACAGATCTTAAGACAGCGCCCCAATAAAATTCAAATTCTTTGAATGGAAAAAAGACAGCGACCCAATACAATTCAAATTCTTTGAAGTGTTAAAAAAAATTAGGAGGGCAATAATAGCCGCCTGGAATTGCTGACGCGGCTATTAATAATAGAACCTCTTGGCCTATATCCTATTGACGATTCTCAACAAGTTATGTCGGAGGAATATTTGATAACTAGCGTTTCATGTTTACATTTAAATTGTTTTCCTATCAATGTTTTGTGTGCCTCAAAAATTTTTGCATTCTATAAACTAAAACTCTGTCTTTCGCGATCTGTAAAGCACGACAAACGCCAGCTAACAATGAAAATCTGAAATATTATAACTCTTCAAATACAACCTCATTTTGGCTCCTCTGAATTTCCAATCTTTCGTCTGGACGATTTTTAACAGCACAAATCCTTCAGCAACAGCAGTCGTTACGTTAATGTTCCTTTGAAGTGCTTAGAATGAACGGAGTAACTCACCTGAAGCGTAGATGAACTCACCATACCTCAAAGTGTCTTACCTGTTTGAACTAACGAATCAATACGCATTTCTCCCTTCATTCAAAAGATACTGCAAATCCATGAGCTAGATAAAGTTTTAATTTCTCGGTGCGACTGTGCAATAGTACTCTAAATCTGCTTTGTTCGTGTGAAGGAGTAATGTTGATTATGTGAAGGAGTAAGGAGAAATTGTGCCTTTTTTCAAACGCGGTGATCGAAACGAACCCACAATCTACAGACCAATCTCACTACTTCCAGCCGTTGGCAAACTGATTGAAAAATTATTAAATAAAAGAATTTTGAATAAAAACAAAATAATTTCAAAAAATCAGTTTGGTTTTTGAAGCAAAATTAAGTACGCTTGACGCCACAGCTTCTTTAACTGAAAAAATCACAGCAAACTGGTTTAAATCAAAAAATTTAACTGAATGTTCTTTTATTGATATAAAAAAGCTTTTGATACAATGAACCATGAGCTATTGCTGAAAAAGTGTGAACACTACGGACTTCGAGGAATGATACTGAAAATGCTTGGTTCCCATATGAAAGACCGACTCCAATATTTTAAACAAGGAAAAGTTGAAAAGAAAAGCGTTAAAAATTGAGTCCCACAAGGATCCATTCTTGGTCCACTACTTTTCATTATCTACCTATATGACGTTCCAACTCAAATCAAAAGAAAGCAAGACTATACTTTATGCTGACGATACAGTTGTTTCTAATAAAGGTAGTACTGAGACTGTAGGAAAAATACACGATGCCACTCTAGCCTCAGTTGCAAACTGGTTTCATAAAAATAAATTAACAATTAAAAATTATTGTTCCGACCCCACTTGTGGGGGAAGGAACTATATACTCAAATGGATTTTTTTTTTTTGTTCAGTGAATTTTGGCCGATCGATATATTCGTCGTAGAGAAATGTGAGTGGTATCATTAAAAAGCTGGTCCAGCGTAGAATTCAAAAGTAAAAAGATTTTTTTGAATTTCGTTTTTTTCGAGGAGTTATCGAGGATTGAAGTTTTGTGTGAACAATGGGATCTTTAGCATGATTGTTCACTTTTAGTACAATTTTCTTCAAACTAAGATCTTTTTTACGAAAACATTAATTCAAATTTCTATAAAAAGAATAAATTTTGAGTTCGTAAAAGTTGAATGCAAGGCGATAGAAAGACTAGTTCTGGTCTCATAGGGAAGTTCACTATCAAAAAAAAATCGAACTCTAATTGAGAGCCCTTTTTTTAATAAAACTTTTCTCTTTTTTGCTTTTTTAAGTCACCTAGAGACAAGTCACATTTTATATCGACGTTCTATTAATGACAAAACTCCTTTATAGTCGAATGAAGCGCAATGAACAAAAAACGTCGTTTTCAAGGAATTGCTCATGTTTTTTTTTGGCTTCGATTCTGAGTTTTCGTAATTTTGAATGAAATTTTGAATTTCTTTTTGAAGTTTTACTATTTTTTTTGGAGTCCTATGGTAGGGATTCATTGACTAACAGTGCAATATGTTCCATAATGAGCATTAAGTGAACATGTCTATTTCATTGAGGGGGCGGCTAATGGCTGTTAAGACTTAAAAAATAATTTTTCGAATTTTTTTTTGAATATTAAAGAATCATAATCTTATTATAGTGAATTGTCAGTCAGTCCAGGGGTGAGAGCACCCTCTTCCTTCCTACTGCAACCAAAATTAAACTGGTTAGCGGTTTTATCTTCTATCTATTGGTTATATGACTTCAATGACAAAAAATTTCAATTTTTTAAAATTTTTTTTGGATTTTTACGTATTATTGGTTACTTTTGAAATCTTATCACATTATCCAAATATTGACAGTTCCCATTAGCTTAAAAACGATGTTCTGTGGATGACCAATAAAAATTTTAAACAAAAATTTATGGTTTAAATGGCTTCGACACGTTCTTCTTGCACTTTTCTACTGATTTTTTGGTTTTCTCCTGTTTTTTTTTGTTGTTTTAATAGTCATTATACTTACTGTGATCTCATAATGAATACCTATGCATGACAAACATAAATGTACTGCCACCGGGGCATCTTTGAGCGTTTTTATTGACTTCCGTTGAAAGCTATTGAATTTAATGTCTGTTAAAATAAAAATCATTTTTCGAAAATTTTATTTGAACAATAACAATTCCTAAATTTTTCTTGAACTGTTAGTGAGTTTCAGTATTGACTGGACCCACTTGCTTTTTACTGCGACTAAAAATATTCTGTTTAGCTGTTTTATCTTCTAGCTATTGGTTATATGACTTCAATGACAAAGATTTCAATTTTTTTAAATTTTTTTTTGGATTTTTTGAATTATTGGTCACTTTTGAACTCTATCACATTATCCAAAGATTATTGTAATCCAATTGGCTTAGAGAGGACGTTCAGTGGATCACAGAGAAAGTTTTCAGAGAATAGCTAATGGTTTAATTGTCTTCGACACTTTCTTCTCGCATTTTTCTACTGAATTTTAGTTTTTGCTGTTTTTGTTATTGTTTTCTGTCATAAGACTTATTGTGATGTCTTTTTAACTATCTATGCATGACAGACATCATTTTCCTCCCTATGGGTTATATCTGAGCATCGTCATTGAGCTCCAATGAAAGATTGAGTTTACTGGCTGTTAAGGGTTTAAAAATAATTTTTCGAAACTTTTTTGAAATTCAACCATTCCTAATTTTTTTTCGTGAATACTCTTGGTCATTGTTGGTTCTAACAGAATCCATTTCCGTTCTACTATAGCCAAAATTAATCTGGTTAGCGGTTTTATCTTCTACCTATTAGTTTTAAAACATCAATGCCACGAGAATTCATATTTTTTTTGGGTACTTTATTTTGTTTTTCGATCCTTTTGAAATCTTATCACATCATCTTACTGCTGAGAGTCCCTATTGGTTTAGGGAAGAAGTTCAACGGATCATAAATAAAGTTTTCAGGGAAGAGCTTATGATTTGAGTTGCTTCGACATTTTCTTCAGGCACTTTTCTACTGAATTTGTGGTTTTTGCCTCTCTCTGTTGTTGTTTTCATAGTCATTAACTTGTTGTAAGGTCTTATTGATGAAATACGATTGGCAAAAAAACTTATTGTCCCCTCGAGGCATCATTTATTGTATATACTGGCTTCCGTTGAAGGCTAATGAATTTAATGGCGTTGATAATACGTGTTTTCCCGCAATTTTCGTGCGTCTAATGTATTTGTTTATATTTGTTGATTTTTTGAAATTATATTGATAAAAAAGGTTTTCCCATTGCTCCTGAAAAATTAATTTAAAATTGAAGAGTGTTTAGTGAAAAGTTCATTTTTTTAATGCCTTCGACCCTTTTGTCGCTCAATTTTTTTTCCTGAATTCGCTGTTTTTGTTCTTTAGGTAGCCGTAAATTGCTCACAGATCTCATAGGCTTGTAATTGAGGACTGAATGAATGATGTTGCTCGAAACATTCAGTATATAGCGAATAGGTTCCTTTCGTCAAATTTAACTTCTATTCATCAATCAGATGTCCCATCGAATTTCGTGTATTTCAAGAAATAACATATATATTGATATTATGTGCCACTGTTGTTTCGTTTTTCTGAACGTTTATTGAATGGCCATTTTTTGCGTTTCTTTTTCTCTTCCTTCAGAACAATCGCGTAATAACAGATCCCAATGGTTTTTAAATGTGGCCCAAGTAAACTTATTTAATCTTTCAGTATAAATCCTTCAACTGAAATAGCAGAAATAACAACTGAATTAAAAATACATATTCAGATGATAGGTATTGATTTTAATGGTAGCAAAGGTTTGTGTTTTCGCAAATCGTTTGTAATTTTTTGAGTTTCTCTTTAGTTTGTTTCTATGGCATAGTCTGACCACAGACGGGTGCTTTTGGTTTTGAAATGACTTTTTAGTAATTTATCAAGGATTTTTTAATTAAAAACCAATGTTTTTTAAGATTTTTGAATTTTCTTGGTGCAAAAAATGTTGATTAATTTTTAAGTTTCGCCTCACTGTTCGTTCTTTTTGTCGGCTTGTTACCTAGTCTCGTTAAGAAAACTTTTCATCTGCTGTATAGTTAGTAAAAGGTAAACTTGTGTAGTTAAGGTTTTATCTGACTGCATTTTGACGTTGTTACCAGGTGCTTTTAAATTTAGATATTCATTTTTTGCCGCCAAAATTTTGTTGGTGCTATTTTTTTTCTAGTCTCGTCAATGTCAGGTCACGTTGGTGCTGTAATGAAGCATGGCATTAGTAATTCAATTAGTAGATAGAATGTGTAACGATTGTTTTAAACTCAAACATCTATTTTTGTTATCTCTTGATTTGGTTGACATTTTAGTCAAAAATGTAGATGAGCTCGGGTCGGAACATCATGTGCGAACGCACATTAACGAGCCGCCTTGTTGTTAATTAAAAATAAAAAACAATTAAATCAACAAAAACAAAACACATGGTGTTTGGAAAAGAACGCAATCTAAACCAGCACAAAACAACAATTGATCGAGCAGAAATTGAACAAACCGGCTCTTTTAATCTAAGATTAATATTAGACAACCAGTTGAAATTAAAAGATCATATTAACTACGTCAAAGAGCTTTGAAAATTCTGCTCCCTTTTGTTACCGATTACGCCTTATTTTTAAGAGAACTTAGCTTCTAAGAATTTTTGAAACTTATGACAAACTAATAGTACAATACGGAATTTTGATTTACGGATCTACCAATGAAAGTTTTTTTAAGACCAATCAACATGTTAATTCAACGGAATTTAAAATTTTTCTGGAAACGTAAATGCTAGTCAATCGAACTAATACGAGTCCACACTTCGATAAGCAACGCCTCAGAGTTACATGCTTTTGAAATATTCGAGCTACTAGTAAATTTAATAAAAAATCAACCGCTTACTGGAGTTTTTTCAACCATAGCGGACTCGGACCTTAACGAGATCATGAAAAAGACAAATCGTGGAGAGTATGTACAAATTGGCAGACAAAGATTCGATAGTAATTCATTAAAAGTGTAGAGTTCTTGTGATGCTAAAAATGGCATTGAATTATAACAATTCTTTTATTGAAGATGTTAGAACAATAAAAGAGGCAAACATAAAATGATTTTGCCATACCTTTTTTGGATCTTTATATAATTGGTAACCAGGACGTGCTAGACAGACTCTTCCATTTCAATAGTGCAAATTTTGATAGCTATAAACACCGTTTCTTCCATAGTTAACCTCTACTAGAAAGGATAACTTTCATTTTTTAACTTTTTTTCATTATTTCAACTTACATTGCACAACTCTTCCGTGAGGCGCCTGCAAAAAACCAGATAGGTTTAATGGCGATTTTGCAGTGTCGCAAATTGAAAACGATTGTAATTTTTCAATTTGATTACTATTAATTGTTCCAACCCTCGAAACATAAATTAACTCCTTAGTTAGACATCTCTTTATGGAATCTTAGTTAATCGTAAAATTTCAATCAGTTCAAATCATAAGATCAAATTGTCATTTTGACACATCTTTAAATTGCAACCCACACAATCGGGTTTTCAAACCCTCGAAAATATTTGGGTTTAGCGTATTTATACCGTATTCATTTTCGTCAAATCAATTTGGGTCGATATGTATCAACTGAATCGATCCTTGAAAAGTAATCTTTCGAGAAAAAACATTGAAGATTAATTTTTTTAAAAAAATTCACACACTGCAGTATGACATTAAGCTATAACGGCTTTGATACTTAATCGCTAAAAATTTAATTCAAGCTTTATTTCGCTTATTCAAGCTTTATTTCGCTCAAAATTTAATTCGCTTATTTAAGCTTTATTTCGGAATGATCGAAGAATGTTCTAGAAAGAAGTGCAAAAACGGTCCAGCAAAAATTTTGCATATAAAACAGCCGGTAGAGAAACGAAACCGACTCAAAGTGTCCTGCAATATATCTAGATATAAAATTACCTAAGTCAGAAATGTCAAAAAAGAGAGTTGGGGCTCGTTTCTTTGACGGATCACTTAGGTAGGCGGAGCGGGCGTGTAGGCAGGTTGGGGTAGGAGTGTCTATAATTTGAATATGGAGGAGGGACTATTGTGGAAGAAAAACTTCTCAAAATGAACTTTCGAACAGCTTAACAGCAGTTCATATTCACTATATATTAAAAACGAAGCTACCATCAGAGTCCAAAGTTTGAAAACTGAATCTCTTCGTTCTAAAAGAGAAGTTTATGTTCGAAAACAAAGAAGCCAAAATTCAAGTCAGTAATAAACTTGCGTCAGCATGTAGAATATGAGTACTCGTCGTCAAAAGACACCCAGTTAATAATTACTGATTCAAAATTCGTTCGACGGTAATTAAAATCGATAAAATCGTTTGAGCCTTCTTCAGATCACTTTTTCTGGGCTCCCTAGCTTCGAAAATCAAAAATAATTAAAATAACCTATAATATCTGTGGTTTTATGAAGGTATCTCATATTTCAAATGCGAAATTAATTCAAGAAATTCCATCTTAATGTTTTTTTAAGCAATTTTTATACCAAAAAACTCAAAGTAATCATTCAATACGTTTCAGGAAACAAACAAAAAAAATATTTACATTCAAACAATTGCATAAGTATGAAATATTTAAAGTTGGAAAATTCAAATTCAAGTAAAAAAATTTTGAAAAATTTTACCTAATAATAACATATGGCCTTAAGCAGTGTGATGACAAAATTACCAGTTTGAGATGAACCAGAACTTAGAACTGGCGGTAGCGAAATCAGCAGACAAATTGTTATTCGTCAAGTTTAATGAGAATATTTTCCAAGTGAAACTTGAATGGTTATAATTCTCGCCAATTAATGCTAATTTTGACATTACTTAGCGCAAACACACACATACATACATACATACATACATACATACATACATACATACATACATACATACATACATACATACACACACACGCACACACACACGCACAAGTTAGTTGCATTCTTTATAACAAGTTCTCGACTATGTTCAAACACAAAACTCAGCATACGTACTACGATGAGCAAAGTTTTCAGGTTACCAAATATATGCAATTTGGCATTTGCCAGGTCAGAAAAATGTGGGAACGCACATTACCTATTCTACTTAATGATAATTTCAGCATTAGCAGGCAATTGTCAGCCATTTTTGGTTTTTCATATTTTTGTCAGCTGTACTGCAGTTTGCTGCAAACCAGAATTTTTGGAGTGCTCAAGATATACAGAGCAAAATAGAAGTTATGCACACAAACTCTATTTAAATTATGATTCCAAAATTTTATCTTAAATATGACAGCTTAAAAAACTTGAGTACTTGCTATGAAAAGACCATTCTGTCCGAGATACTACACTGATTGAGGATAAATGGAGTAAAACTTAAAAACTGAAAAATCAGAAAATAACGAAAAATTAATAGAGCATTCTAATTCACCTTATTTTAAAAATCTGGGGTACTTAGTTTTAGAATATTCACAAAGATTTCAAATGCTTTACTAAATTGGACAGCGCAGACAGACTTCGAATAAAAATAGCCGCTAAAACTCTACAACCCAGTTTAAATTTATTGTAAATTTATTGTTTTTTATTGTAAATTTATTTCTGTTTTAAAAAAATATATCACACTTACTTGACAAAATGTGAGTCAAAAACTTTTTACTGCGACGGTAGGTAGAAAGACGGAAGACAAAAAACAACTGATTCTCGGGCAATCAAATAGAAGAATTAAGAGGAACACAACTCGAGTGTTATAATACCCAACAAACAGTTGAGTTGGCCTACGGTTTATCAATGGTTATACAAACATTGTTATATGCAAACATGGAAACCTGCACGAAATCTTAACTTGAAAAACTTGATAAACATTCAGGAAACAGTTCGAAACACCCGATCACAGTTAGTTATAATGTGCTTATAGATCCAAACCTCATCGTAGCCCATCAACTCATTTCTGCATCAGGTGACTAGCAACTCCTTTCTGCCTCAATACAATTTGTAGATGATCATTATCAAGAGTTTATCATCATTGATAAATTACGAAAAAATATTGCAAAGAACTTTTTTTTTCATCAAGACAACACTCCTTTACAAAAAAAAACCAAAGATTGTCAGCACAGTCTTCCAAGAAGAGGAGAGCGAAGTTCTGGAATAGCTATTTCTGAATGATCGAAGAATGTTCTAGAAAGAAGTGGAAAAACGCTCAAACAAAAATTTTGCATATAAAACAGCCGGTAGAGAAACGAAACCGACTCAAAGAGTCCTGCAATATATCTAGATATAAAAATTACCTAAGTCAGAAATGTCAAAAAAGAGACAAAAACAAATTCTTAATTAAACAGGAAAGCGTTTCAAAAATTGCGTTTCATTCTTACTTTTTGAGAGTTGGGGCTCGTTTCTTTGACGGATCACATAGGTAGGCGGAGCGGGCGTGTAGGAAGGTTGGGGTAGGGGTGTCTATAATTTGAATATGGAGGAGGGACTATTGTGAAAGGAAAACGTCTCAAAATTAACTTTCGAACAGCTTAACAGCAGTTCCTATTCACTATATATTAAAAACGAAGCTACCATCAGAGTCCAAATTTTGAAAACTGAATCTCTTAGTTCTAAAATAAAAGTTTATGTTCGAAAACAAAGAAGCCAAAATTCAAGTCAGTAATAAACTTGCGTCAGCATGTAGAATATGAGTACTCGTCGTCAAAAGACACTCAGTTTATAATTACCGATTCAAAATTCGTTCGACGGTAATTAAAATCGCTTGAGCATTCTTCAGATCACTTTTTCTGGGCTCCCTAGCTTCGGAAAACAAAAATAATTAAAATAACCTATAATATCTGTGGTTTTATGAAGGTATCTCAGATTTCAAATGCGAAATTAATTCAAGAAATTCCATCTTAATGTTTCTTTTAGCAATTTTTATACCAAAAAACTCAAAGTAATCATTTAATACGTTTCAGGAAACAAACAAAAAAAATATTTACGTTCAAGCAATTGCATAAGTATGAAATATTTAAAGTTGGAAAATTCAAATTCAAGTAAAAAAATTTTGAAAAATTTTACCTAATAATAACATATGGCCTTAAGCAGTGTGATGACAAAATTACCAGATTGAGATGAACCAGAATTTAGAACTGGCGGTAGCAAAATCAGCAGAAAAAATTGTTATTCGTCAAACTTAATGAGAATATTTTCCAAGTGAAACTTGAATGGTTATAATTCTCGCCAATTAATGGTATTTTTGACATTACGTAGTGCAAACACACACATAAATACATACATACATACACACACACGCACAAGTTAGTTGCATTCTTTATAGGAAGGTCTCAACTATGTTCAAACACAAAACTCAGCATACGTACTACGATGAGCAAAGTTTTCAGGTTACCAAATATATGCAATTTGGCATTTGCCAGGTCAGAAAAATGTGGGAACGCACATTACCTATTCTACTTAATGATAATTTCAGCATTAGCAGGCAATTGTCAGTCCTTTTTGGTTTTCCATATTTTTGTCAGCTGTAGTACCCAGTTTGGTGCAAACCAGAATTTTTTGGAGTGCGCAAGTTATACAGAGCAAATAGAAGCTATGCACTAAAATTATCTATTTAAATCATGATTCCAAAATTTTATCTTAAATATGACAGCTTAAAAAACTTGAGTACTTGCTATGAAAAGACCATTCTGTCCGAGATACTACACTGATTGAGGATAAATGGAGTAAAACTTAAAAACTGAAAAATCAGAAAAAAACGAAAAATTAATAGAGCATTCTAATTCACCTTATTTTAAAAATTTGGGGTACTTAGTTTTAGAATATTCACAAAGATTTCAAATGCATTACTAAGTAAACTGGACAGCGCAGACAGACTTCAAATAAAAATAGCCGCTACAAAACTTGTATTTAAAATAAACGTCACGTCACCTCTACTGAACGTTTAAATAGACGTTATGCCTGATACTGTACTGAACGTCAAAATAAGCTAGCAGTCTAAAACAATATTTACATTATTGATTCCTTACGTTAGCGATCTTGGCCACCTATGAAAGTCAGAACATAGCCGGTAGATTGCCGGAATAGCTGCGAAAGAACAGACTTGCGCGCCGTATAATAGAGATAGAAACATAAAAATAATTTCGAAAAATATCGCCGCCGCTCAAAAAACTATGTAAAAAATATTCAGCGATAAATTAATAAAGCTTGCTAAAATTCACTGCGCAGAAGCCTTTCCATTAGGGACCTTTAATACATATATGAAATCCTGTGACCTTAAACTAATTCAAGTTAAACTCAAGTTCTAAAAAGCAAAAGTGATTTTATTGAGTCAGGTAAGTCACGTATGATCAAAATCTAATCACGCAAATCAGCCAAAAAAAAATTGGACAAAGAGAGTGAGAAATGACGTCATGCGCGTAAATGCCGTCAGTGAGATGAACACGTCAATCAGAACATTTGACTTTTTCAGCGTTGCTGCGTGAACAAATGTATAACTAAAAAGAGCGTTAGACGACGAAACAAAAAAATATAGCCGGAAGAATTCCGGAAACGACTCGAAATCGTATCCTCCTAAAGAACTGGTATCTCAAGTAGGCAATATCCACTTGCAGAACGCATCGATGCAGAGAAGAAAAACGGTCTTGAGTCATAGAAAAAAAAGAAAATTTGCAAAAAAATATTATGAAAAGAACATAAGTTAGGAAAATTCAATTTATTTTCCATGTAGTACAAGTACAAATAAAAACGGAAAATGTTGCTTCATATAGTGAAAAATAATTATCCAACCATTCAACATCAGCCGAGCCTTAAGGAGCTCAGACCTATTTTTGAAGACTACGAGAAAAAATCGAGAACAAAATTCAATTTTTTGTCAAATTGCATAGAAAACAAGAAATGCCTATCAAAAAAACTTGCATACTTTGTAGTAAATAAAACCTATAGGCATGCGGCTTTAATTCAATTACCAATAAATTCAATTAAACGATACAATGGGCCAAAATCGAAAATATTGAAAATCAGCAAATTAGTTGAAAATCCTTTAAATTAATCAACAAAAAGAAAGAATATAATTCATAGGCCAAAATTCGTTTGATTTCAAAATTAAGATCCCACAAAAATTCGTAGAAAGTAATTATAAGTCAAAACGATTCAAAACGGCATTTAAAGCAAAGTCTCAGTGCCGCATTGTCAAATGAAATCAATTGCAAAAAAAATCTAAAAAGGCTAAAATCATCATAAGGCTAAAAAGGCTAAAACCGATAAAAGCAGAGCCGACTATAACTATAGGTCTCAGGAAAATGATAGACTGATATATGCTAGAACGCCGACAGAAACAAAAACATACAGCCGCCGTTGACCCACTCGACGCACATTGGGATTGAAACAGAGAAGATTAAGAGACATAAATAGACAGAATGTTTCTAAGCGTCAAAGTGTTGTTATTTTGTGTGCAAATTTTGCTTAGATATTGAAATAACGCTTGACTCAGCTTCTAAACTGAAGGTTTTTGACCATGTTATTCCCTTTCTTTTGATTTTGCACTTTTGACCGTATTCTCTGAATTACGTAACTAAATACGGAAAAAATTTAAAATCCATTCAGTTGAAACAATTGGTGAGGCAAGTCAAACGTAAAGACGAAGTCAAACGTAAAAGAATCATGTCTTTTGTAAAAACGAAAAACGATTTTCAAAAAAGGAGAGCGCCTAAATATTATTCGGTGAGAGACTGACGGCGGCTATTAAACACATGAAAAATAGAAACTAGTTCTTGAACTTTGAAAGATAAAAATGAAATTGAAAGAAAAGTACAAAGAAAAATACAAAAACAGTTAAATTTCTTGATTTAGCACAAAAATATAGAGCTATCATTCTGTATAGATTAAAATGAAACATAGTTCAATGATTGGTAACGAAAAATTTGTTTAAAACTTGTCAAAATTTTTGTTCAATATTGCACATATGAAACAAATTTATAAATTTCAAATACTGAACGCCACAAGATCATTCAATTATGATTGAACGACAATAAGGATCCCTGACAGTGAACAAAGAGACAGTGAAATGAGAGGGGGAAAAGTTTTTGAGGACGAAAAGTCAAATAGGTCAGACGAAAAAGACAAGCAAGCAAAAAGTCGCATTAAAAAAGACAAACAGGACTAATATGATTGCTACAAACTTTGAGAGCAATTAAAAAGCTTAGGAAAACCAAAACTCCTCTTCGAGTCGCAAAAAAAACCAAGAGCACCGCAATATAGCTCCGCTCAGCTTAAAGCTTTGCGGCTATAATAAAAAAGTAGCGGCAAATTGCGAGAAACTCAAATGTAAAAAAAGTTGATGAACACCATCCAAGTTTTATGGAAGATAGTAGTCTCAAAATGTGATGTTTTTCTCATTTGTTCAACTCTGACAGAGTCTGCATTTGCGTTAAACATTAACAACAGAAAGGATGTGACTGAAGACTGATTGTTTGACTACTTTCTTTTTCACTATGCAATTTGGAAGAAATTCTCCAATTTTACTTCGGGATTTCTGTTAAGTTACCAATACGAGTTAGCCCTATTTAAAAGGAAGTCAAGACCACTAACGTAGGGAATCAATAGCGTATCAAAGGAATCAAATTTTTGTTTCGAAAATTGATTACAAGTCGGAGTATTAGTGCGTTTAAAATTGAAATTTGTCCTTCCTAAAACAAGAGGGTGCTAACTTGCTTTTTACGTTCAGTATAAATACCTGAAAAAAATCTATTGTTATGAGTTGTTTCTGACTTTTTGAGTGTATAGTTTTTCGGTACCATAGTTTAACGTGAGCTATTTGTTGAAAAAAGTTCTACCAGCCTTAATTCACTACTAATATTAGTGCCTTCGCTGAGTTCATGAAATACGAGCAATATTTCTCAATCTATTTCTCTGCAAAAGCAAAAATTTTGAAAAAGGTGTGGCATAACAAAACTTTATTTACAGGTAAACCGACAAACTGATCATCAAACTACTACACTACACTCACACTAACTGAACTGATTGAAAAAATCTAGTAAAAATTAAAGCTGAGCATCAAATTCAGTATGAGCGTCGTTTGTTGTTTTTTCAAAACAAGTCATGTTAATAAGCTATTAGAAGAATATCAGCAGGTAGTAAATAATATTACAATGAAAATAGATGTTACATGAACTGAGAGGTGTCATCAAAATAGAGTATTTGGATTAGATTAAACTAGCTTAACTGATTTCAAATGTAGCATAACATGAATGAGAACAAAGTAAAGTCTAATTAATCAATGAAGGTCACGGAGGCTTCTATCTCAATTATTAAGAGGATCTAAACGCCACCGATACTTTGCTGTTAACTAAAATGTCAGCTACCGATACATTCGAGTTATTATTATTATTGTTGTTACTGTTCTCGTTACTATTCGACTTATCCAGCATGAACAAATCCATGAAATGTACGTTCACCGGTTTATTCGCGAGCCTTCCAACGTGAACTATTTTTGCTTCCAATTCCACGTTTTCCACCATGGACGCGAACAACCTAGTAGCTCTCGCATCCCACGAAAGACCCCCGACAGGTTTAATATTATTAAGACATCCTTTGTAAAACAGGCCCGGGATATTTCTAAGATCTCTAGGACAAGGATAGACACAATCTGTCGTAATAATACATTTCTCACCCGTTTCCAAAAGAATAACTTCTAACATTGTACTCTTATCAGCTGAAACGTTGTTTGCTGACGTCATATTTCTGTTACCGCGGTTGGTCCCGTTACTACCAGCATTATTCGCGCCGTTGTTCACACCCCCGGCTGCGGCTCCAACATTTGGTATAACTTTCAATACGTGTGCTCTGCTCAAAATTTTATCAGTGTGCACAATTACAGTATGACCAGCTTTTAGGGTCTGGTTAATGAACGTTTCTCTATTATTGGCAGCTATTTGATGCTGCCCTTTGTTCACAACTTGTCTCAATTGGTGCACTGAAGTTCTGATTACTCTTTGAAAATAATCATCCGTGGTTTGAAATATGAAACTAGACGGTGTAATAACAGACACTATTTTGATCATCACACTGGCTCCTTTTTCAATGTCCGGCAGTTGGAAATCCGAGCTCACACTAAGTTGGTCCAAATCCTGGGTAACTCCAGCCACTCCTGGTCCATCACCAGACGCCACATCCGACTCATTTATCATCCCAATTCCAGGGTTCTCGAACATTGTTAAACTAGAGGGCTCTGTCGCATTAAATAGATCAGTATAAGGCTTCTCGTTGTAAAACGCGTTCACTAATATCGTGCGCCTCGGTCCATTAATACACCTCACTTCGGCTTTAAGAGTAATGGGCTGATTGAGCACTGGTGGGGGTGTATTACACGGACACCCACGCAGTTCAAACGGCATACATAACGGACAGATCTTCATAGCCTCGTCTTTAATTTTGTAACACTTACCCAGGTCAACGTGGTCAATGTTACCCCAGTCCAGGAAAAACAACCTGGCCTTTTTAGCGTCACGTGATATGATGTAAGCTCTGCAGGGACTGTTGTCCAATAAAGCAAAACAGAAGGTGTCGCTCAATGATATCGGGTTTCTAGGTGCACTGCTCAACCGTTGTACAATAGCCATCATCTTTGATTTATTATCTTCAGTTTTAATTAACCCAAATAGAAAATTCGCGTCTGGTTGATGCATAACTACAATTTCGTATGTGCCACCTCTGGGGTAGAATTTTGTGTCAATTTTGTAGGTAACGTGCATTGTAATCAACATACGATTAAACATTTCCATTAACTGTTTCGTTTCTTCTGAAAGCATTTTATCCTGGTAGTCGTTGTAATTTCGAGCATGGGTATTGTTGTTGGTTGTGTTTGCGTTTGGGTTACTATTGAAATTTCCTCCTGCGCTGTTTGTCTGTTGCTGCAGACTATTCGAGGTATTCCCATTAAAATGCTTCAAATTGGAATCGTTACTTGACTTCATTTTTTGTTTGTAATTGTCTCTATAAGAAAGACATCTAACGACTGAAAAAAAATATTAATTTTTGATTAAAAAAGCGCGCAAATTATATTTGGAAAATTTGGATACAATAGTAAATAGTAAGAGATCGTATGTGAGTTAAAACTAGCCAAGGACAATATTCCACAGAGAAATATATAATATATCACGTGTCCATTTATTTAACTAGCAACTTTGACCAAAGTACATTGAAAAGTTCAATTGTGTGAATTTGAAGAGGCAATATAAGGGCACAAACAGCAGCTGGTAGGAAAAGTCTGCTAAGACTGAATCTAAACCGATGGAAGAAAAGTTTCCAGCGTTCAATAATTTATAAGGAGCGTTTTATTTTCCACAAAAGAGTTGCTTGATGCAATCTTTATTCCAAACTGTAGTGTATACCAAAAAGCTATAGTGAATTTTAACATCGAGACTAATATGTCAGTTTATACGTAATAAGAGCACCACATATCTTTTTAAGCCCCTCTATGAGGAAACATACATAAATCTCAGCACACAAAAAGGAATTCACTTGAGAAAGAATACAGCAAACTAAATCACAAGGAGACTAATCCTTAAAACACAGCACGTATTTACTTCCTCATAGTACAGTTACAAGTCCGTCACAGACTTAGGGAAAAACGAAACAGATCAAAACTAATTACTTCACCTTTTGTATTCTGTATAAGACCAAATGAAAATATTGAAAGACTTTTTATTGCTAAGCTATCCTATCAACTTGCACGTGAACGCAAATACTCGGCTTGAACAGAATCGAAGCACGTTTTTAAGTCTTGCAAACAGGCAACTGAATAGGCTTTAATTCTCAACATGTCTTCGTATTTAGAAGATTCGTGGCTGCTGTCATGATACGCAGATTGGTTCTGACTTTTGTCTTGACCAGCACTACCTTTGTTGTTCAGGGTTTTGATAGGGTAACTCGCTATGATTTCGCTCATCTCAGTGAGAGCCGTCTCGGCTGCCGCTATTGCCTCGCGAGTGTTTATCATCTCTTGCGTAGGAGGGAGAAATGTTGAATTTGCTGCTTGGGCTTTCCTCTTTCTGAAACAGACAGTAGTCATTAGCTAATTGCTTTTAGTTCACATACACGAAGTGAAAAACCGAAAGGCAATTACTTGCAACAAACGAAACCATTACTTTTAAAAGAATTAATCAACTAGTGTACAAAGAAATGTTTCAGTCTCTTGAAAGAGCTATTAGTAAAAATGAAACAAAATTGCGAGTTAATTGTTTTCATTCATTGAAGCAAGAGTTTATTTTCCTATGAATTGAATCCATAAACAAAAATGCTAAGCCCAAAACTATCCCTAAGATATTTCCCAACGTAAATAACTAACAAACATTTTTCCTTTCTCTTTATTTTGATGACACAAGGCAAATTACAGTACATTTACAAAATTCGCAAAATTACAGCCTAGTTTCTCGGTTAAATAACTTTCGAAATTGGTGGACAATATAGGGCTGAAAAACAAAATTCTAACAAAAAATCGAATTTCTAGCGTCAGTTCCTTCTAATAAATGCGCCGCATAACGCATCGGCAGTAAAATTATCAAACCTAAGGCGCTTTTATGTTGATAGCTCAGAACTAAACACGAGTAAGCGCTGAGTCGCTTGCCTGCTTTACCGACAGTCTAATTGATTCAATACATACTTCTTGTTATTGAGGCCTTTGGAGTTTGGTTGGATGTCGGCCATTTTGACAGCTAGTGGGTCAATGGTGGCCTCGTTCAATCTCTGCACTGCAGTTCTGATTGCATCCACCCACCTCTGCCTGTCCTTGGCTGTGTCCGCTTTCAACTGGAAAACTTCCCCATTTGCACCAAACACGTTGAAGGACACGCTGTCCTCTTCTTTCGGAGCCACCTAACAACAAAAACAATCTTTATTACTGTTAATGCTGAACCCACCTTGCTCTAAGAAAACATTTCTTGCTTTCAATGCACTGCCTTAATTCTCAAGTCAAGCTACGATGTTTAGCCAAACAAACATTAACAGAAATATCAAAACACCGACTTAAATTAATCAGTTACTCATAAAAGTTAGACGCACAGCATCAAAAAAGCAGGCTCGGTAATGTGCGTTTGCAATATTCCGAACCCCGCTCATCTGCATTCCTGGCTCATCTATTCGAAATGAAACACGGATAGGTAAATTTTGAAAAAATATCAATCAGTTTCCCTTCGGGTGGCCTCCCATTAGAACGAAACTGGATGCCCGCCAATAAAAGGAAAAATAGTAAAAAGAATATCAAATTGAATAAGACGAAAAGTAGACACATTCAAAACCTGATGTTCAAATTTTTTGCCAAAAACTTTGCAACTAAATCCAAGACGCTATCGTCAATTTCTCGGGCGGACTAGCAACCATTTATAAATTTAGCTGGTAGACTGCAAAACAGCCTCCTTGCGTACCACTGACGGACGCTGGTATTGATGCACCGAGGGAAAAATGGAGAGAAACATTGCCGACAGCCTAATTGTTTTTAAAAGTGTCAAACAGTACTCTAAATTAAGCTGCAGTTTCATTAGATTCGATAAAACTCGCGAAATCAGCCTCTAAATTGGAGAAAAATAAGCTTAGTACTGATACCAATTAGCAGTAAAGCCATAATTTCAAGCACCAAGTCTTTATACATTATGTCTTAGTGCCCGGGTTTCATTGGTTTATCCCGTCTCTTTTGAGTTTGCTTTGTGACCTTGAACGTATTAGCTTAAATTTGCTGAAAGACTTCTAAAATCAAAATCATCAGAAACAATACCCAAACATTAGAGAAGTATCTATAAAGACAACAATGGCAAAAAGTGAAATAAAAACAACAAATTATTAAAATCTTTACTGCAGGATACCATACAACATTAGAAATTATAAACATCGCATCGATTCCATTAGGCGAAGAGTGCATAATAATAACAAGTGAATGCAAGATTCAAAAGTTCTCTTACAAACTATCAAGTTTCAATGGCGTCTACGTTGAAAAAAAAACATTAGCTATAAATTGACGACGACTAAAATTGCGCCTCATTATAAGACCGATGAGACCTTATAATATTTGGATTAACATACAAGACCACAAAATCAACAAGAGGCAAAAATAAAAATAACTAATCTATCATGAAAACAAATATTGTCAAACTCAAAAAACCATTGGCTATCAAATGAAATCCTAACGTGGATTCAATTAAAAGCCTCTTTAGCAAAAACAAAACTGATGAGAATAAGCGATAAGACAATAAGAAATAGCGATAAATAAGAATAAGCGATAGGATAATTACGAAACACGAGCAAAACGACAAAATTAATTATTTCGGTACCACATGTGGCCTGCAAGTCACAAAAACCAAGAAACTAAATGGGGACAAATTATAGGCTAACTTATGCCTCATTGGAAAGCCAATACGACCTGTCACTGAAAAAACTAACTAAAAGGACAACAAATATAAAAAAACACCAAACTCAAACAATTCATTCAATTAACATATGACCAATTAGCAGCAGACCCATCATTGACGAAATTAAGCATTAAAAATCAAAACAAACAACAAATACGTGTAAAACTCAAAACGTGACCGATACTTTTTGTCTACAAAAACAGTAAGAAATCAGTAACTGCCCTGTCCCCCTATTGAGGGATCACGAAAACTCTAACTAGGTAGTAGTCAAAAGAAAATCCGGTTCAAAATGAGTACGAAAACAAAAAAAAATTCGATCACACTATACTCTTTACTTTAACAGCAGTAAAAAAATTACCTTTCACATCTCGTCTTTAGCTCTTTTCATTACTCCAACGTGACAAAAACCACCCCTCCAATTTGACCTCCCATTGACAAGAATTCAGACATAGTGAAAAAAACTCCAAAAATAGCCGGAAGACTCAGGAAACGACTCGAAGCCAAAGTAGCTAAAAACCTCGGCCAATCAATTTCTCATCAAAACAGTGTACGTCATTATAGCATTCAATTCGAAGAAAGAAAAATGAACAAAATGAAGATAAAAATGGTATAAAAAATTTTCATAAATCGTCAATTATTGCAACCCAAAAGCAATAAATGCAAGAGGTTGTGATAAATCTTCTCCAACGATAACTTGCTGCAAAATAATCCAATAAGTGAAAACTACTAGGAGGAAAGAAAAAAAAATCCGCTTACTACGACTTTCAAATTTCCACGCAAGTTACATCCAAAACAAGATTTTGTAAGGGACTTTGAAATCATTGACTGCAATGTCGATGTATGACAATAAACAACTAGAAAACATGGTCATCATTGAAACATTAAAAAAATCATTATAGAAAAACATAAACATAGTAAAACCTACAATATTGTCCCAATATGAGCACCATTAAAGTCCTGGCAAATAATGGAAAAAAACCCTCATTCAAAACCATTAACAAAAGGACCTACCGAACCATAACCATCGATACAAAAAACATCAGCGCAAACAGATCAAAAGCACTTCAGAAAATAATATAAATCATAAGACATTACTCGTCTTAAAGATCATCACATCTATACAAGGAATTAAACTGCAATTATAACTGAAATCAACAGTTAGAGATATCAGAAAAAGAAAGCAGCAGAAATCAAAACCGCAAAGTCTCAAATGAAAAATAAAACAAAATACAATAAATTGGATTCAAGCTAACAATTTTGAAACAGTTACGACAAACAGTTAAAGTCAAGCCTAAATATCGAACAAACGAGCAGCCGTAGACAGCACCTAAAGCTGATTTTCGTGCCAATTCAGATAAGAATATAATACATTAGTCATACCTGTCTTGAAAGTCATTACGTAGTTCTTACAATGAACTAAAATGCAAGGTTAATATGAAATCAGCTGTTAGTTATCATGAAAAAAAAGCAACAGAACTCAAAACAACAAGGTTTCAATTTAAAAAAACGTACGATAGAAATTGGATTTAATAACGAATTTGAAGCCGGTAGAACAAAGAAGAGTAAAAATCAAGCCTGAATACCGAGCAAACGAGTATCCATGGACACCAGCCAACGCTGATACCATGGCCAATTAAAATAATCATGACCGGCTGGAACCATCACATGATATAGGTGGACACTCAAGAGGCAGCGAATTGAACAACCACCATTATTGTTGCAATAAAAGCGTCATAACGTCCAGAGAAATAAGGATTTAAAAAAATCCACATTCCACATCAATAACAAACAGAACTACCAAAGAAACCATAACCATCGATACAAAAAATCAGAGCCAAATTGATCAAGACCACTTTAGAATATAATATAAATCATAAGTCATAACCGTCCTGAAAGTCATCACAACTATACAATGAATTTAACTGCAATTATAACTGAAATCAACTGTTAGAGATATCAGAGAAAGAAAGCAGCAGAAATCAAAATCGCACAGCCTCAAATGAAAACTGAAACAAAATACAATAAATTGGATTCAAGCTAACAATTTTGAAACAGTTACGACAAACAGTTAAAGTCAAGCCTAAATATCGAACAAACGAGCAGCCGTAGACAGCACCTAAAGCTGATTTTCGTGCCAATTCAGATAAGAATATAATACATTAGTCATACCTGTCTTGAAAGTCATTACGTAGTTCTTACAATGAACTAAAATGCAAGGTTAATATGAAATCAGCTGTTAGTTATCATGAAAAAAAAGCAGCAGAACTCAAAACATCAAGGTTTCAATTAAAAAAAAACGTACGATAGAAATTGGATTTAATAACGAACTTGAAGCCGGTAGAACAAAGAAGAGTAAAAGTCAAGCCTGATTAACGAGCAAACGAGTATCCATGGACACCAACCAACGCTGATACCATGGCCAATCAAAAAATCATGACCGGCTGGAACCATCACATGATATAGGTGGACACTCAAGAGGCAGCGAAATGAACAACCACCATTATTGTTGCAATAAAAGCGTCATAACGTCCAGAGAAATAACGATTTCAAGAAATCCATATTCCACATCAATAACAAACAGAACTACCAAAGAAACCATAACCATCGATACAAAAAATCAGAGCCAAATTGATCGAGACCACTTTAGAATATAATATAAATCATAACCTTCCTGAAAGTCATCACATCTATACAATGAATTAAACTGCAATTATAACTGAAATCAACTGTTAGAGATATCAGAAAAAGAAAGCAGCCGAAATCAAAATCGCAAAGCCTCAAATGAAAACTGAAACAAAATACAATAAATTGGATTCAAGATAACAATTTTGAAACAGTTACGACAAAGAGTTAAAGTCAAGCCTAAATATCGAACAAACGAGCAGCCATAGACAGCACCTAAAGCTGATTTTCGTGCCAATTCAGATAAGAATATAAATCATTAGTCATACCTGTCTTGAAAGTCATTACGTAGTTTATACAAAGAAATAAAATGCAAGGTTAATATGAAATTAGCTGTTAGTTATCATGAAAAAAGCAGCAGAACTCAAAACAACAAGGTTTCAATTAAAAAAAACGTACAATAGAAAATGGATTCAATAACAAATTTGAAGCCGGTAGAACAAAGAAGAGTAAAAGTCAAGCCTGATTAACGAGCAAACGAGTATCCATGGACACCAACCAACGCTGATACCATGGCCAATCAAAAAATCATGACCGGCTGGAACCATCACATGATATAGGTGGACACTCAAGAGGCAGCGAAATGAACAACCACCATTATTGTTGCAATAAAAGCGTCATAACGTCCAGAGAAATAACGATTTCAAGAAATCCATATTCCACATCAATAACAAACAGAACTACCAAAGAAACCATAACCATCGATACAAAAAATCAGAGCCAAATTGATCGAGACCACTTTAGAATATAATATAAATCATAAGTCATAACCGTCCTGAAAGTCATCACAACTATACAATGAATTTAACTGCAATTATAACTGAAATCAACTGTTAGAGATATCAGAGAAAGAAAGCAGCAGAAATCAAAATCGCACAGCCTCAAATGAAAACTGAAACAAAATACAATAAATTGGATTCAAGATAACAATTTTGAAACAGTTACGACAAAGAGTTAAAGTCAAGCCTAAATATCGAACAAACGAGCAGCCGTAGACAGCACCTAAAGCTGATTTTCGTGCCAATTCAGATAAGAATATAAAACATTAGTCATACCTGTCTTGAAAGTCATTACGTAGTTTATACAATGAACTAAAATGCAAGGTTAATATGAAATCAGCTGTTAGTTATCATGAAAAAAAAGCAGCAGAACTCAAAACATCAAGGTTTCAATTAAAAAAAAACGTACGATAGAAATTGGATTTAATAACGAACTTGAAGCCGGTAGAACAAAGAAGAGTAAAAGTCAAGCCTGATTAACGAGCAAACGAGTATCCATGGACACCAACCAACGCTGATACCATGGCCAATCAAAAAATCATGACCGGCTGGAACCATCACATGATATAGGTGGACACTCAAGAGGCAGCGAAATGAACAACCACCATTATTGTTGCAATAAAAGCGTCATAACGTCCAGAGAAATAACGATTTCAAGAAATCCATATTCCACATCAATAACAAACAGAACTACCAAAGAAACCATAACCATCGATACAAAAAATCAGAGCCAAATTGATCGAGACCACTTCAGAATATAATATAAATCATAACCTTCCTGAAAGTCATCACATCTATACAATGAATTAAACTGCAATTATAACTGAAATCAACTGTTAGAGATATCAGAAAAAGAAAGCAGCAGAAATCAAAATCGCAAAGCCTCAAATGAAAACTGAAACAAAATACAATAAATTGGATTCAAGATAACAATTTTGAAACAGTTACGACAAAGAGTTAAAGTCAAGCCTAAATATCGAACAAACGAGCAGCCGTAGACAGCACCTAAAGCTGATTTTCGTGCCAATTCAGATAAGAATATAAAACATTAGTCATACCTGTCTTGAAAGTCATTACGTAGTTTATACAATGAACTAAAATGCAAGTTTAATATGAAATTAGCTGTTAGTTATCATGAAAAAAGCAGCAGAACTCAAAACAACAAGGTTTCAATTAAAAAAAACGTACAATAGAAAATGGATTCAATAACAAATTTGAAGCCAGTAGAACAAAGAAGAGTAAAAGTCAAGCCTGATTAACGAGCAAACGAGTATCCATGGACACCAACCAACGCTGATACCATGGCCAATCAAAAAATCATGACCGGCTGGAACCATCACATGATATAGGTGGACACTCAAGAGGCAGCGAAATGAACAACCACCATTATTGTTGCAATAAAAGCGTCATAACGTCCAGAGAAATAACGATTTCAAGAAATCCATATTCCACATCAATAACAAACAGAACTACCAAAGAAACCATAACCATCGATACAAAAAATCAGAGCCAAATTGATCGAGACCACTTTAGAATATAATATAAATCATAACCTTCCTGAAAGTCATCACATCTATACAATGAATTAAACTGCAATTATAACTGAAATCAACTGTTAGAGATATCAGAAAAAGAAAGCAGCCGAAATCAAAATCGCAAAGCCTCAAATGAAAACTGAAACAAAATACAATAAATTGGATTCAAGATAACAATTTTGAAACAGTTACGACAAAGAGTTAAAGTCAAGCCTAAATATCGAACAAACGAGCAGCCATAGACAGCACCTAAAGCTGATTTTCGTGCCAATTCAGATAAGAATATAAATCATTAGTCATACCTGTCTTGAAAGTCATTACGTAGTTTATACAAAGAAATAAAATGCAAGGTTAATATGAAACTAGCTGTTAGTTATCATGAAAAAAGCAGCAGAACTCAAAACAACAAGGTTTCAATTAAAAAAAACGAGCCTGAATACCGAGCAAACGAGTATCCGTGGACATCAACCAACGCTGATACCACGGCCAGTTAAAATAATCATGACCGACTGGAACCATCACATGATATAGGTGGACACTCGAGAGGCAGCGAAAAGAACAACCACCATTATTGTTGCATTAAAAGCGCCATAAAGTCCAGAGAATTAACGGTTTAAAAAAATCCACATTCCACATCAATAACAAACAGAACTACCAAAGACACATAACCATCGATACAAAAAATCAGAGCCAAATTGATCAAAACCACTTTAGAATATAATATTAACCATAAGTCATAACCGTCCTGAAAGTCATCACATATATACAATGAATTAAACTGCAACTATAACTGAAATGAACTGTTAGAGATATCAGCAATAAAAGAAACAAAAATCCAAGAGTCAAAAATAAAACAAGCAAAAGAAATTGGATTCAACCTAACAATTTTGAAACCGTTACAAAAATGCCCTAGAGTCAAGCCTATACACCGAACAAACTAGTAACGTAGTGCGCACCCAAAGCTGCCATTTGGGCAAATTCAGAGCAAAACCACAAAATTATAAGTCACCCGTCTTGAATGTCTTCAGACCATCTAAACAATGAATTAAAATGTAAGTATAGCCCGAAATTGACTGCTAGAGATATCACAAAAAGAAAGCAACTCAAAACCGCAAAGAATAAAAAAAAAACTATTATACAATAGAAATTGGATTCAACAACAATTTTTGAACCAATATAAAAAATGCCTTAGAGTCAAGCCTGAACACCGAACAAACGAGTAGCCGTAGACAGCACTCAAAACTGCCATTCGGGCAAATTCAGAGCAGAATAAAAAAGATAAGTCATACCCGACTTGAAAGTCATCGCATAGTTCATACAATCAACCAAAATGCAAGAACAACCTTCAATCAGCTGTCATTTAACATGCCATAAAAAGACATATGAACGATTAACGGGACAAACGATTAACCGTAGACATCAACCAACGCTGATACCAGGGTCAGTTGAATAGTAAT
The DNA here is from genome assembly GCF_964194025.1 of Convolutriloba macropyga. NCBI lineage: Eukaryota > Metazoa > Xenacoelomorpha > Acoela > Convolutidae > Convolutriloba > Convolutriloba macropyga. The sequence continues at coordinate 4,384,341 of NC_134468.1, forward strand.
GCCCGACAGGAACCATCACATGACATACGTGGACACTTGAAAGGCAGCACAGAGAACAACCTCCACTATTGTCAGAATAAAGGCGACATCAAGTCCATATAATTAACCGTTATAAAAGTCTAAATCAACAACAAAAAGACCTACCAAAGAAACAATAACCATCGATACCAAACATCAGAGTCAAACTGATCAAAGCCACTTTACAATATAATAGAAATGAATTGTTAGAGCTTTCAGAAAAAGAAAGCAACAGAACTCAAAATCGCAAAGTCTCAAATGAAAAAACAAAATACAATAGAAAATGCATTCATAATAACAATTTTGAAACAGTTACGACAAAGAGTTAAAGTCAAGCCTAAATACCGAAAAAACGAGCAACCGCAAACAGCACCCAAAGCTGCTTTTCGGGACAATTCAGATCAGAATATAAATCCTAAGTCATACCCGTCTTGAAAGTAATCACGTAGTTTATACAATGAAATAAAGTGCAAGATTAAAATGAAATCAACTGTTAGTTATCATAAAAAGAAATCAACAGAACTTAAAACCAAACGGCCTCAATTAAAAAAAACTTACGAAAGAAATTTGATTCCTATAACAAATTTGAAGCCAGTACAACAAAGAAGAGTATAAGTCAAGCGTAAACACCGAACAAGCGAAAAACCGCATACATTAACCAACGTTGATACCAGGGGAAAAGTTGCAAAAATCATGACCGACTGGAACCCGCACTTGATATAAGTGGTCACCAAAAGGCAGCGGAGAGAACAACCTATATTGTCTCAATAAGAGCACCATAAAAGTCCAGATAAATAACGGTACCAAAAACCAAGTTCAAATTCATTGAAAAATGACCTACCGAAGAAACCATAAATATCGACACAAAACAGAACCAAACAGATCAAAACCTCTGCAGAATAAAACGTAAATCATCAGTCATACCCGTCTTGAACCTCATCCATACAATGAATTAAAGTTATCAGAAACGAAAAAAAATCCAAAACCGCACAGTCGTAAAATTAAAAAAAACCTGCAAAGAAACTGGATTGATCCTAACAATTTTGAACACCGTTAAAAAATGCTCTAGAGTCAAACCTAAGCACCGAACAAACGAGTATCCGTAGACAGCACGCAAAGCTGCCATTCGGGCAAATTCAGAGCAGAATGAAAATCACAAGTCATACCCGTCTTGAAAGTCATCACATCTAGGCAATGAATTAAAATGCAAGTATAACCTGAAAATGAATGTTAGAGATGTCACAAAAAAGCAACTCAAAACCGCAAAGTCTCAAACAAAAAACATACAAAACAATTTTGAAAACAATACAAAAAATGCCATAGAGTCAAGCATAGAAACCGAAGAAAAGAGTCAAAAGAATAACCAGAATTGAAATTTAACCAAAATGGAAGAATAACCTACAATCAACTGTTAGTTAAAATAAACAGGAAGCAACAAAACTCAAAACCACAAAATCTCAAACGAAAACACATAAACGATAAACCGAAAAAAATGTTAACCGTAGACATCAACCAACGCTGATACCAGGGCCAGTTGAACAATCACATGACATACGTGGACACTTGAAAGGCAGCACAGAGAACAACCTCCACTATCGTCAACATAAAGGCGCCATAAAGTCCAGATAATTACAATGAACTAAAATGCAAGATTAACTTGAAATCAACTGTTAGTTATCAAAAAAAGAAAGCAACAACACTCAAAATTGTAAGGTCTAAAAAAATTATTATACAATAAATTGGATTCAAAAACTATTTTGAAACCAATGAAAATGTGCCTTAGAGTCAAGCCTAAACACCGAACAAACGAGTCAAAATATTAAACAAAATGCAAGATCAACCAAAATACAAGAATAACCTACAATCAACTGTTAATTAACATAAACAGGAAGCAACAAAACTCAAAAACTACAAAATCTACATACATCAACGAAAAAAACAGACAAATGATTAATCGAAAAAACGATTAACCGTAGAAATCAACCAACGCTGATACCAGGGCCAGTGGAAATAGTAATGCCTGATAGGAACCATCACATGACATACGTAGACACTTGAAAGAAAGCACAGAGAACAAACTCCACTATCGTCAACATAAAGGCGCCATAAAGTCCAGCTAATTACAATGAACTAAAATGCAAGATTAACTTGAAATCAACTGTTAGTTATCATAAAAAGAAAGCAACAACACTCAAAATTGTAAGAACTAAAAAAATTATTCTAGAACAAATTGGATTAAAAAACAATTTTGAAAGCAATGAAAATGTGCCTTAGAGTCCAGTCTAAACATCAAACAAACGAGTCAAAAGATTAAACAAAATGCAAGATCCACCAAAATACAAGAATAACCTACAATCAACTGTTAATTAACATAAACAGGAAGCAACAAAACTAAAAACCACAAAATCTCAAATGCAAAAAAAAAAAACAAAATTGATATTGGAATCAAAATAAAAATTTTTGAAACGGTTACCACAAAGAGTTAAAGTCAAGCTTAAATACCGAACAAACGAGCAACCGCAATTACAATTAGCACCCAAAGCAGGTATTCGAATCAAACAATTCAGATCAGAATATAAATCATAAGTCATACCCGTCTTGAAAGTCATCACGTAGTTTATACGACGAACTAAACTGCAAGATTAAAATGAAACCAAATGTAAGTTATCATAAAAAGAAATCAACAGAACTCAAAACCAAACGGTCTCAATTAAAAAAAACTTACAAAAGAAATTTGATTCCTATAACAAATTTGAAGCCAACACAACAAAGAAGAATATAAGTTAAGCCTAAACACCGACCAAGCGAAAAACCGCATACAGTAAAGAACGTTGATACCAGGGAAAAAGTTGCAAAAATCATGATCGACACTATAAGTGGTCACCAAAAAGGCAGCGGAGAGAATAACCTCCTAAATTGTCTCAATAAGAGAACCATAAAAGTCCAGACAAATAACGGTACAAAAAACCAAATTCAAAGTCATTGAAAAATGACCTACCGAAGAAACCATAACAAACATCGACACAAAACAGAACAAAACAGATCAAAACCTCTGCAGAATAAAACGGAAACCATCAGTCATACCCGTCTTGAACCTCATCACATCTATACACCGAACGAACGAGTATCCGTAGACAGCACCCAAAGCTGCCATTCGGGCAAATTCAGAGCAGAATGAAAATCACAAGTCATACCCGTCTTGAAAGTCATCACACAATCTAGGCAATGAATTAAAATGCAAGTATAACCTGAAATTGAATGTTAGAGATGTCACAAAAAGCAACTCAAAACCGCAAAGTCTCAAACAAAAAAACATACGTAACAATTTTGAAAACAATACAAAAAATGCCATAGAGTCAAGCATAAAAACCGAACAAACGAGTATCCGTAGACAGCAACCAAAGCTGCCATTCGGGCAAATTCAGAGCAGAACGAAAATTACAAGTCATACCCGTCTTGAAAGTCATCACATCATGTAAACAAGGAATTAAATTGCAAGTATAACCTGAAATCGACTGTTAGAAGTCACAAAACGAAAGCAACTCAAAACTGCAAAGTCTCAAAAAATTATACAACAGAAATTGGATTCAATATAACAATTTTGAAACCAATACAACAAAATGCCTGAAAGTCTAGCCCGAAAACCAATAAAACGAGTCAAAAGATTAACCAAAAAAGAAAATTACCCCATATGCAAGAATAACCTACAATCAACTGTTAGTTAATAAACAGGAAGCAACAAACATCAAAACTACAAAATCTACATACATCAACGAAAAAAACAAACAAATGATTAATCGAAAAAACGATTAACCATAGAAATCAACCAACGCTGATACCAGAACCAGTTGACATAGTCATGCTCAACAGGAACCATCACATGACATACGTGGACACTCGAAAGGCAGCGCAGAGAACAACCTCCACTATTGTCACAAAAAAGCAACAGAGTCCAGGTAATTAACGGTTTAAAAAACCCACATTCTAAAACAATAACAAAGACACCAAAAAAAGAAATTATTGCCATCGATAAAAAAACATCAGAGCCAAACTGATTAAAACCACTTTAGAACATAATATAAATCACAAAACATAACCGTCCTGAAAGTCATCACATCTATACAATGAATTAAACTGCAATTATACCTGAAATTAACTGTTAGTTATCAGAAACGAAAAACACAAAAATCTAAAACCGCACAGTCGCAAATAAAGAAATTGGATTAATCCTAACAATTTTAAAACTGTTAAAAAAGTGCCCTAGAGTCAAGCCTAAGCACCGAACAAACGAGTATCCGTAGACAGCACCCAAAGCTGCCATTCGGGCAAATTCAGAGCAGAATGAAAATCACAAGTCATACCCGTATTGAAAGTCATCACATCATCTAAGCAATGAATTAAAATGCAAGTATAAACTGAAATTTAATGTTAGAAATGTCACAAAAAAGCAACTCAAAACCGCAAAGTCTCAAACAAAAAACATACATAACAATTTTGAAAACAATACAAAAAATGCCATAGAGTCAAGCATAGAAACCGAAGAAAAGAGTCAAAAGAATAACCAGAATTGAAATTTAACCAAAATGGAAGAATAACCTACAATCAACTGTTAGGTAAAATAAACAGAAAGCAACAAACGCAAAACCACAAAATTTCAAACGAAAAAACATACAAACGATAAACCGAAAAAAATGTTTACCGTAGACATCAACCAACGCTGATACCAGGGCCAGTTGAAATAGTAATGCCCGACAGGAACCATCACGTGACATACGTGGACACTTGAGAAGAAAGAACAGAGAACAAACTCCATTATTGTCACAATAAAGGCTCCAATAGTCCAGATAATTATTGGTTTGAAAAAATCCACATTCTAAACCAATAACAAAAAGACCAACCAAAGAAACCATAACCATCGATACAAAACATCAGAGCCAAGCTGATCAAAACCACTTTAGATTATAATATTTATCATAAGTCATAACCGTCCTGAAAGTCATCACATCTATACAATGAACTAAACTGCGATTATACCTGAAATCAACTGTTAGAGATATCAAAAAAAGAAAGGAACACAACTCAAACCGCAAAGTCTCAAATGAAGAAAAAAACAAAATACAATAGAAATTGGATTCAAGATAACAAACTTGAAACGGTTACGACAAAGAGTTAAAGTACAGCCTAAATACCGAACAAACGAGCAACAGCAAACAGCATTCAAAGCTGATTTTCGGGCCAATTCAGGTAAAAATATAAATCATGAAAGTCATGCAAACCCATCTTGAAAGTCATCACATAGTTTATACAATGAACTAAAATGCAAGATTAACTTGAAATCAACTGTTAGTTATCATAAAAAGAAAGCAACAACACTAAAAATTGGCAGGTCTCAAATAAAAACTATTATACAATAAATTGGATTCAAAAACAACTTTGAAACCAATGAAAATATGCCTTAGATTCAAGCCCAAACACCCAACAAACGAGTAACCGTAGACAGCACCCAGAGCTGCCATTCGGAAAAATTAGAGCGCAATGAAAAATCATAAGTCATACCCTTCTTGAAAGTCATCACATTATCTAAACAATAAATTAAATGGCAAGTATAACCTGAAATCGACTGTTAGAGATGTCACAGAAATAAAGCAACTCAAAACCGCAAAGTCTAAAATAAAAAAACATATAGAAATTGGATTCAAAAACAATTGGAAACCAATGAAAATATGCCTTAGAGTTAAGCCTAAACACCGAACAAACGAGTCAAAAGATTAAACAAAATGCAAGATCAACTAAAATACAAGAATAACCTACAACCAACTGTAAGTTAACATAAAAAGGAATCAACAAAACTCAAAACCACCAAATCTCAAATGAAGAAAAAAAACAAATTAGATATTGGATTCAAAATAACAATTTTTGAAACGGTTACGACAAAGAGTTAAAGTCAAGCTGAAATACCAAACAAACGAGCAACCGCAAATAGCACCCAGAGCAGATTTTCGGATCAAACAATTCAGATCAGTATATAAATCATAAGTCATACCCGTCTTGAAAGTCATCACGTAGTTTATACGATGAACTAAAGTGCAAAATTAAAATGAAACCAACTGTTAGTTATGATAAAAAGAAATCAAAAGAACTCAAAACCAAACGGTCTCAATTAAAAACTTATACGAAAGAAATTTGATTCCTATAACAAATTTGAAGCCAGTGCAACAAAGAAGAGTATAAGCCAAGCCTAAACACCGAACAAGCCAAAAACCGCACAAATTAACCAACGTTGATACCAGGGAAAAAGTTGCAAAAATCATGACCGACCCGAACCAGCACTTGATAAAAGTGGTCACCAAAAAGGCAGCGGAAAGAACAACCTCTTATATTGTCTCAATAAGAGCACCATAAAAGTCCAGATAAATAACGGTACAAAAAACCAAATTCGAAGTCATTGAAAAATGACCTACCGAAGATACCATAAACAAACATCGGCACAAAACAGAACCAAACGGATCAAAACCTCTGCAGAAGAAAACGTAAATCATCAGTCATACCCGTCTTGAACCTCATCACATCTATACAATGAATTAAAGTTATCAGAAACAAAAGAAAAATCCAAAACCGCACAGTCGTAAAAATAAAAAAACCCGCAAAAGAACTGGATTGATCCTATCAATTTTGAACACCGTTAAAAAATGCCATAGAGACAAGCCTAAGCACCGAAGGAACGAATATCCGTAGACAGCACCCAAAGCTGCCATTCGGCCAATTCATCAGATCATGTAAACAAGGAATTAAAATGCAAGTATAACCTGAAATCGACTGTTAGAAGTCACAAAACGAAAGCAACTCAAAACTGCAAAGTCTCAAATGAAAAACATACAATAGAAATTGGATTCAATATAACAATTTTGAAAATAATACAAAAAAATGCCTGAGAGTCAAGCCTGAAAACCGATAAAACGAGTCAAAAGATTAACTAAAAAACAAGATTAACCTATATACAGGAATAACCTACAATCAACTGTTAGTTAACAAACAGGAAGCAAAAAAAACCACAAAATCTACATACATCATTGAAAAAAAACAGAAACGATTAATCGAAAAAACGATTAACCGTAGAAATCAACCAACGCTGATACCAGGGACAGTTGACATAGTAATGCTCGACAGGACTCATCACATGACATAGGTGGACACTCGAAAGGCAGCGCAGAGATCAACCTCCTTTATTGTCACAAAAAAGCAAAATAAAGTCCAGAAAATTAACGATTAAAGCTAAAAATCCCTTTGAACGAAGTCCAGATTAACGATCAAAATCCCTTCTAAATCAATAGCAAAAAGACCAACCAAAGAAACAATAACCATCGATACAAAACATCAGAGCCAAGCTGATCAAAACCACTTTAGATTATAATATTTATCATAAGTCATAACCGTCCTGAAAGTCATCACATCTATACAATGAACTAAACTGCGATTATACCTGAAATCAACTGTTAGAGATATCAAAAAAGAAAACAACACAACTCAAAACCGCAAAGTCTCAAATGAAAAAATAAAATACAATAGAAATTGGATTCAAGATAACAATTTTGAAACGGTTACGACAAAGAGTTAAAGTCAAGCCCAAATACCGAACAAACGAGCAACCGCAAACAGCACTCAAAGCTGATTTTTGGGCCAATTCAGATAAGAATATAAATCATGAGTCATACCCGTCTTGAAAGTCATTACGTAGTTTATACAAACTAAAATGCAAGGTTAATATGAAATAAGCTGTTAGTTGTCATGAAAAAAAGCAACAGAACTCAAAACCACAACGTTTCAATAAAAAAAACGTACAAGAGAAATTGGATTCAATAACAAATTTCAAGCCGGTATAACAAAGAATAGTAAAAATCAAGCTTGAATAACGAGCAAAAGAGTATCCATGGGCATCAACCAACGCTGATACCATGGCCAGTTAAAATAATCATAACCGGCTGGAACCATCACATGATATAGGTGGACACTCGAGAGGCAGCGAAAAGAACAACCACCATTATTGTTGCATTAAAAGCGCCATAAAGTCCAGAGAATTAACGGTTTAAAAAAATCCACAATCCACATCAATAAAAAAAAGAACTACCAAAGAAACCATAACCATCGATACAAAAAATCAGAGCCAAATTGATCAAAACCACTTTAGAATATAATATAAATCATAAGTCATAACCGTCCTGAAAGTCATCACATCTATACAATGAACTAAACTGCGATTATATCTGAAATCAACTGTTAGAGATATCAAAAAAAGAAAGCAACACAACTCAAAACCGCAAAGTCTGAAATGAAAAAAAAAACAAAAAAACAATAGAAATTGGATTCAAGATAACATTTTTGAAACTGTTACGACAAAGAGTTAAAGTCTTTAAATATATATAAAGCCCAAATACTGAACAAGCGAGCAACCGCAAGCAGCACTCAAAGCTGACTTTTGGGCCAATTCAGATAAGAATATAAATCAAGAGTCATACCTGTCTTGAAAGTCATCACATAGTTTATACAATGAACTAAAATGCAAGATTAACTTGAAATCAACTGTTAGTTATCATAAAAAGAAAGCAGCAACACTCAAGCCCAAACACCGAACAAACGAGTAACCGTAGACAGCACCCAGAGCTGCCATTCGGAAAAATTAGAGCGCAATGAAAAATCCTAAGTCATACCCTTCTTGAAAGTCATCACATTATCTAAACAATGAATTAAATGGCAAGTATAACCTGAAATCGACTATAAGAGATATCACAGAAAGAAATCAACTCAAAACCGCAAAGTCTAAAATAAAAAACATATAGAAATTGGATTCAAAAACAATTTTTAAACTAATGAAAATATGCCTTAGAGTCCAAACTAAACACCGAACAAACGAGTCAAGAGATTAAACAAATTGCAAGATCAACCAAAATACAAGAATAACCTACAATCAACTGTTAGTTAACATAAACAGGAAGCAACAAAATTCAAAACAACAAAATCTCAAATGCAAACAAAAACAAACGATCAACCGAAAAAACGATTAACCGTAGACATCAACCAACGCTGATACCAGGGCCAGTTGAAAAAGTAATGCACGACAGGAACCATCACACGACATACGTGGACACTCGAAAGGCAGCGCAGAGATCAACCTCCTTTATTGTCACAAAAAAGCAAATTAAAGTCCAGATAATTAACGGTTTAAAAAACCCACATTCTAAAACAATAACAAAAAGACCAACCAAAGAAACCATAGCCGTCGATTAAAAAAACAACAGAGCCAAACTGATTAAAACCACTTTAGAATATAATATAAATCGAAAATCATAACCGTCCTGAAAGTCATCACATCTATACAATGAAATAAACTGCAATTATACCTGAAATCAACTGTAACAGATATCAGAAAAAGAAAGAAACAGAAATCAAAATCGCACAGTCTCAAATGAAAAAAAAAACAAAATACAACAGAAATTGGATCCAAGATAACAATTTTGAAACTGTTACGACAAAGAGTTAAAGTCAAGCCCAAATACCGAACAAGCAAGCAACCGCAAACAGCAATCAAAGCTGACTTTTGGGCCAATTCAGATAAAAATATAAATCAAGAGTCATACCCGTCTTGAAAGTCATCACATAGTTTATACAATGAACTAAAATGCAAGATTAACTTGAAATCAACTGTTAGTTATCAAAAAAAGAAAGCAGCAACACTCAAAATTGTAAGGTCTAAAAAAATTATTATACAATAAATTGGATTCAAAAACAATTTTGCAACCAATGACAATATGCCTTAGAGTCAAGCCCAAACACCGAACAACCGAGTAACCGTAGACAGCACCCAGAGGTGCCATTCGGAAAAATTAGAGCGCAAAGAAAAATCATAAGTCATACCCGTCTTGAAAGTCATCACATTACCTAAACAATGAATTAGAAGGCAAGTATAACCTGATATCGACTATTAGAGATATCACAGAAAGAAATCAACTCAAAACCGCAAAGTCTAAAATAAAAAACATGTAGAAATTGGATTCAAAAACAGTTTTTAAACCAATGAAAATATGCCTTAAGAGTCCAAACTAAACACCGAACAAACGAGTCAAAAGATTAAACAAAATGCAAGATCAACCAAAATACAAGAATAACCTACAATCAACTGTTAGTTAACATAAACAGGAAGCAACAAAATTCAAAACCACAAAATCTCAAATGCAAACAAAAACAAACGATCAACCGAAAAAACAATTAACCGTAGACATCAACCCACGCTGATACCAGGGCCAGCTGAAAAAGTAATGCACGACAGGAACCATCACATGACATACGTGGACACTCGAAAGGCAGCGCAGAGATCAACCTCCTTTATTGTCACAAAAAGCAAAATAAAGTCCAGAAAATTAACGATTAACGATAAAATCCCTTTAAACGAAGTCCAGATTAACGATCAAAATCCCTTCTAAATCAATAACAAAAAGACCAACCAAAGAAACAATAACCATCGATACAAAACATCAGAGCCAAGCTGATCAAAACCACTTTAGATTATAATATTTATCATAAGTCATAACCGTCCTGAAAGTCATCACATCTATACAATGAACTAAACTGCGATTATACCTGAAATCAACTGTTAGAGATATCAAAAAAGAAAACAACACAACTCAAAACCGCAAAGTCTGAAATGAAAAAAAAACAAAAAAACAATAGAAATTGGATTCAAGATAACAATTTTGAAACTGTTACGACAAAGAGTTAAAGTCTTTAAATATATATAAAGCCCAAATACTGAACAAGCGAGCAACCGCAAGCAGCACTCAAAGCTGACTTTTGGGCCAATTCAGATAAGAATATAAATCAAGAGTCATACCTGTCTTGAAAGTCATCACATAGTTTATACAATGAACTAAAATGCAAGATTAACTTGAAATCAACTGTTAGTTATCATAAAAAGAAAGCAGCAACACTCAAGCCCAAACACCGAACAAACGAGTAACCGTAGACAGCACCCAGAGCTGCCATTCGGAAAAATTAGAGCGCAATGAAAAATCCTAAGTCATACCCTTCTTGAAAGTCATCACATTATCTAAACAATGAATTAAATGGCAAGTATAACCTGAAATCGACTATAAGAGATATCACAGAAGAAATCAACTCAAAACCGCAAAGTCTAAAATAAAAAACATATAGAAATTGGATTCAAAAACAAATTTTAAACTAATGAAAATATGCCTTAGAGTCCAAACTAAACACCGAACAAACGAGTCAAGAGATTAAACAAATTGCAAGATCAACCAAAATACAAGAATAACCTACAATCAACTGTTAGTTAACATAAACAGGAAGCAACAAAATTCAAAACAACAAAATCTCAAATGCAAACAAAAACAAACGATCAACCGAAAAAACGATTAACCGTAGACATCAACCAACGCTGATACCAGGGCCAGTTGAAAAAGTAATGCACGACAGGAACCATCACACGACATACGTGGACACTCGAAAGGCAGCGCAGAGATCAACCTCCTTTATTGTCACAAAAAAGCAAATTAAAGTCCAGATAATTAACGGTTTAAAAAACCCACATTCTAAAACAATAACAAAAAGACCAACCAAAGAAACCATAGCCGTCGATTAAAAAAACAACAGAGCCAAACTGATTAAAACCACTTTAGAATATAATATAAATCGAAAATCATAACCGTCCTGAAAGTCATCACATCTATACAATGAAATAAACTGCAATTATACCTGAAATCAACTGTAACAGATATCAGAAAAAGAAAGAAACAGAAATCAAAATCGCACAGTCTCAAATGAAAAAAAAAACAAAATACAACAGAAATTGGATCCAAGATAACAATTTTGAAACTGTTACGACAAAGAGTTAAAGTCAAGCCCAAATACCGAACAAGCAAGCAACCGCAAACAGCAATCAAAGCTGACTTTTTGGGCCAATTCAGATAAAAATATAAATCAAGAGTCATACCCTTCTTGAAAGTCATCACATAGTTTATACAATGAACTAAAACGCAAGATTAACTTGAAATCAACTGCTAGTTATCATAATAAGAAAGCAGCAACACTCAAAATTGTAAGGTCTAAAAAAATTATTATACAAAAAATTGGATTCAAAAACAATTTTGCAACCTATGACAATATGGCTTAGAGTCAAGCCCAAACACCGAACAACCGAGTAACCGTAGACAGCACCCAGAGCTGCCATTCGGAAAAATTAGAGCGCAAATAAAAATCATAAGTCATACCCGTCTTGAAAGTCATCACATTATCTAAACAATGAATTAAAAGGCAAGTATAACCTGAAATCAACTATTAGAGATATCACAGAAAGAAATCAACTCAAAACCGCAAAGTCTAAAATAAAAAACATGTAGAAATTGGATTCAAAAACAATTTTTAAACCAATGAAAATATGCCTTAAGAGTCCAAACTAAACACCGAACAAACGAGTCAAAAGATTAAACAAAATGCAAGATCAACCAAAATACAAGAATAACCTACAATCAACTGTTAGTTAACATAAACAGGAAGCAACAAAATTCAAAACCACAAAATCTCAAATGCAAACAAAAACAAACGATCAACCGAAAAAACGATTAACCGTAGACATCAACCCACGCTGATACCAGGGCCCGTTGAAAAAGTAATGCACGACATCACATGACATACGTGGACACTCGAAAGGCAGCGCAGAGATCAACCTCCTTTATTGTCACAAAAAAGCAAATTAAAGTCCAGATAATTAACGGTTTAAAAAACCCACATTCTAAAACAAAAACAAAAAGACCAACCAAAGAAACCATAGCCGTCGATAAAAAAATACAACAGAGCTAAACTGATTAAAACCACTTTAGAATATAATATAAATCGAAAGTCATAACCGATCTGAAAGTCATCACATCTTCACAATGAATTAAACTGCAATTATACCTAAAATCAACTGTAACAGATATCAATAAAGAAAGAAACAGAACTCAAAACCGCAAAGTCTCAGATAAAAAAAAACAAAAAACAATAGAAAATGGATTTAAGATAACAATTTTGAAACGGTTACGACAGAGTTAAAGTCAAACCTAAATACCGAACAAACGAGCAACCGCAAACAGCACTCAATGCTGATTTTCGGGCCAATTCAGATAAGAATATAAATCATAAGTCATACCCGTCTTCACAGTCATCATGTAGTTTATACAATGAACTAAATGCAAGATTAAAATGAGGACAAATTTTATCATAAAAAGAAAGCAACTAAACTCAAAATCGCCAAGTCTCAAAAAAACTTATTGTACAATAAATTGTATTCAAAAACAATTTTGAAAATATGCCTTAGAGTCAAGCCTAAACACCGAACAAACGAGTAACCGTAGACAGCACTCAAAGCTGCCATTCGGGCCAATTCAGAGCAGAATAAAAATCATAAGTCATACCTGTCTTGAAAGTCATCACGTAGTTTATACGATGAACTAAAATGCAAGAATTACTTGAAATCAACTGTTAGTTATCATAAAAAGAAAGCAACAACAGTCAAAAGTTCCATGTCTCAAACAAAAATTATTATACAATAAATTGGATTCAAAAACAATTTTGAAACCAATGAAAATATGCCTTAGAGTCAAGCCCAAACACCGAACAAACGAGTAACCGTAGACAGCACCCAGAGCTGCCATTCGGAAAAAATAGAGCAGAATGAAAAATCATAAGTCATAACCCTCTTGAAAGTCATCACATTATCTAAACAATGAATTAAAATGCAAGTATAACCTGAAATCGACTGTTAGATGTCACAAAAAGAAAGCAACTCAAAACCGCAAAGTCTCACATGGAAAAAAAACAAAAAACAATAGAAAATGGATTCAAGATAACAATTTTGAAACGGTTACGACAGCGTTAAAGTCAAACCTAAATAACGAACAAAAGAGCAACAGCAAAAAGCACCCAAAAGCTGATTTTCGGGACAATTCAGATAGGAATATAAATCATACCCGTCTTGAAAGTCATCACGTAGTTTATACGATGAACTAAAATGCAAGATTAACTGGAAATCAACTGTTAGTTATCATAAAAAGAAAACAATAGATCTCAAAACCACAAGGTTTCAATTTAAAAAAAAACTTACAAAAGAAATTAAAGACATACCGAGGAATTCATACACATCCCTACAAAACATTCCGACCAACCTGATCAAAACCAAATCAAAATATAACATAAATCATCAGTCATACCCGTCTTGAACCTCATCACATCTATAAAATGAATTAAAATCCAATTATACTTATAATCAACTGTTAGAGTTATCAGAAACGAAAGACACAAAATCCAAAACCACCAGGTCGCAAAGAACATGCAAAAGAAATTGGATTAATCCTAACAATTTTGAAACCGCTACAAAAAAGCCCTAGAGTGAAGCCTAAACACCTAACGATGAGTAACCGTAGACATCACCAAAGCTGCCATTCGGGCAATCTCAGAGCACAATGAAAACCATAAGTTATACCCGTCTTGAAAGTCATCACATCATCTAAACAATGAATGAAAATGCAAGTATAACCTGAAATCGACTGTTAGATGTCACAAAAAGAAAGCAACTCAAAACCGCAAAGTCTCACATAAAAAAAAACAAAAAACAATAGAAATTGGATTCAAGATAACAATTTTGAAACGGTTACGACAGAGTTAAACTCAAACCTAAATAACGAACAAAAGAGCAACAGCAAAAAGCACCCAAAAGCTGATTTTCGGGACAATTCAGATAGGAATATAAATCATAAGTCATACCCGTCTTGAAAGTCATCACGTAGTTTATACGATGAACTAAAATGCAACATTAACTTGAAATCAACTGTTAGTTATCATAAAAAGAAAGCAACAACAGTCAAAAGTGCCATGTCTCAAATAAAAATTATTATACAATAAATTGGATTCAAAAACAATTTTGAAACCAATGAAAATATGCCTTAGAGTCACGCCTAAACACCGAAAAAGAGTAACCGTAGACAGCACCCAGAGCTGCCATTCGGGAAAAATTAGAGCAGAATGAAAAATCATAAGTCACCCCCGTCTTTAAAGTAGTCACATTATCTGAACAATGAATTAAAATGCAAGTATAACCTGAAATTGAATGTTAGAGATGTCACAAAAAAGCAACTCAAAACCGCAAAGTCTCAAACAAAAAACAAACAACATAACAATTTTGAAACCAATACAAAAAAATGCCTGAGTGAAGCCTAAGCACCGAACAAATGAGTCAAAAGATTAAGCAAAATGGAAAATTAACAAAAATACAAGGATAACCTGCAATCAAAAGTTAGTTAACAAACAGGCAGCAACAAAACTCAAAACAAAAAAAAACTCAAAAAATAACATACAAACGATTAACCAAAAAAAAAAAACGATTAACCATAGACATCAACCAACGCTGATACCAGGGCCAGTTGAATAGTAATGCCCGACAGGAACCAACACATGACATACGTGGACACTCGAACGGCAGAGCAGAGAACAATTTCCACTACTGTCACGAAAAAAGCAACAGTCAAGATAATCAACGGTTTAAAAAAATCTACATTCTAAATCATTAACAAACGAGTCAAAAAATAACCAGAAAGCAAGATTGACCAAAATGCAAGAATAACCTACAATCAGTTGTTAGTTAACATAAACAGGAAGCAACAAAACTCAAAACAAAATCTCAAACGAAAATACATACAAAAAGCTAAACCGAAAAACGATTAACCGTAGACATCAACCAACGCTGATACCAGGGCCAGTTGAAATAGTAATGCCCGACAGGAACCATCACATGACATACGTGGATACCAGAAAGGCAGCGCAGAGAACAACTTTCACTATTGTCACAAAAAGCAATAGTCAAGATAATCAACGGTTTAAAAAATCCACATTCTAAATCAATAACAAACGAGTCAAAGAATAACCAGAAAGCAGGATTGACCAAAATGCAAGAATAACCTACAATCAGTTGTTAGTTAACATAAAAAAGAAGCAACAAAACTCAAAACCAAAAAATCTTGAACGAAAAAACATACAAAAAGATAAACCGAAGAACGATTAACCGTAGACATCAACCAACGCTGATACCAGGGCCAGTTGAAGTAGTAATGCCCGACAGGAACCATCACATGACATACGTGGACACTCGAAAGGCAGCGCAGAGAACAACTTCCACTATTGTCACAAAAAAAGCAACAGTCAAGATAATCAACGGTTTAAAAAAATCTACATTCTAAATCATTAACAAACGAGTCAAAGAATAACCAGAAAGCAAGATTGACCAAAATGCAAGAATAACCTACAATCAGTTGTTAGTTAACATAAACAGGAAGCAACAAAACTCAAAACCAAAAAATCTCAAACGAAAATACATACAAAAAGCTAAACCGAAAAACGATTAACCGTAGACATCAACCAACGCCGATACCAGGGCCAGTTGAAGTAGTAATGCCCGACAGGAACCATCACATGACATACGTGGACACTCGAAAGGCAGCGCAGAGAACAACTTCTACTATTGTCACAAAAAAAGCAATAGTCAAGATAATCAACGGTTTAAAAAATCCACATTCTAAATCAATAAAAAACGAGTAAAAGAATAACCAGAAAGCAGGATTGACCAAAATGCAAGAAAAACTTACAATCAGTTGTTAGTTAACATAAACAGGAAGCAACAAAACTCAAAACCAAAAAATCTCAAACGAAAATACATACAAAAAGCTAAACCGAAAAACGATTAACCGTAGACATCAACCAACGCTGATACCAGGGCCAGTTGAAGTAGTAATGCCCGACAGGAACCATCACATGACATACGTGGACACTCGAAAGGCAGCGCAGAGAACAACTTCCACTATTGTCACAAAAAAAGCAACAGTCAAGATAATCAACGGTTTAAAAAAATCTACATTCTAAATCATTAACAAACGAGTCAAAGAATAACCAGAAAGCAAGATTGACCAAAATGCAAGAATAACCTACAATCAGTTGTTAGTTAACATAAACAGGAAGCAACAAAACTCAAAACCAAAAAATCTCAAACGAAAATACTTACAAAAAGCTAAACCGAAAAACGATTAACCGTAGACATCAACCAACGCTGATACCAGGGCCAGTTGAAGTAGTAATGCCCGACAGGAACCATCACATGACATACGTGGACACTCGAAAGGCAGCGCAGAGAACAACTTCCACTATTGTCACAAAAAAAGCAATAGTCAAGATAATCAACGGTTTGAAAAATCCACATTCTAAATCAATAAAAAACGAGTAAAAGAATAACCAGAAAGCAGGATTGACCAAAATGCAAGAAAAACTTACAATCAGTTGTTAGTTAACATAAACAGGAAGCAACAAAACTCAAAACCACAAAATCTCAAACGAAAAAAACATACAAAAAGATAAAACCGAAAAACGATTAACCGTAGACATTAACCAACGCTGATACCAGGGCCAGTTGAAATAGTAATGCCCGACAGGAACCATCACATGACATCCGTGGATACCCGAAAGGCAGCGCAGAGAACAACTTTCACTATTGTCACAAAAAAAGCAATAGTCAAGATAATCAACGGTTTAAAAAATCCACATTCTAAATCAATAACAAACGAGTAAAAGAATAACCAGAAAGCAGGATTGACCAAAATGCAAAAATAACCTACAATCAATTGTTAGTTAACATAAAAAAGAAGCAACAAAACTCAAAACCAGAAAATCTTAAACGAAAAAACATACAAAAAGATAAACCGAAGAACGATTAACCGTAGACATCAACCAACGCCGATACCAGGGCCAGTTGAAATAGTAATTCCCGACAGGAACCATCACATGACATACGTGGACACTCGAAAGGCAGCGCAGAGAACAACTTCCACTATTGTCACAATAAAGGCGCCACAAAGTCCAGATATTTAACGGTGTAAAAAATCCACATTCTAAATCAATAACAAACTAGTCAGAGAATAACCAGAAAGCAGGATTGACCAAAATGCAAGAATAACCTACAATCAGTTGTTAGTTGACATAAAAAAGAAGCAACAAAACTCAAAACCAAAAAATCTTAAACGAAAAAACATACAAAAAGATAAACCGAAGAACGATTAAACGTAGACATCAACCAACGCTGATACCAAGGCCAGTTGAAATAGTAATGCCCGACAGGAACCATCACATGACATACGTGGATACCCGAAAGGCAGCGCAGAGAACAACTTCCACTATTGTCACAAAAAAAAGCAATCGTCAAGATAATCAACGGTTTAAAAAATCCACATTCTAAATCAATAACAAACTAGTCAAAGAATAACCAGAAAGCAGGATTGACCATAATGCAAGAATAACCTACAATCAGTTGTTAGTTAACATAAAAAAGAAGCAACAAAACTCAAAACCAAAAAATCTCAAACGAAAATACATACAAAAAGCTAAACCGAAAAACGATTAACCGTAGACATCAACCAACGCTGATACCAGGGCCAGTTGAAGTAGTAATGCCCGACAGGAACCATCACATGACATACGTGGACACTCGAAAGGCAGCGCAGAGAACAACTTCCACTATTGTCACAAAAAAAGCAATAGTCAAGATAATCAACGGTTTAAAAAATCCACATTCTAAATCAATAACAAATGTGTAAAAGAATAACCAGAAAGCAGGATTGACCAAAATGCAAGAAAAACTTACAATCAGCTGTTAGTTAACATAAACAGGAAGCAACAAAACTCAAAACCACAAAATCTCAAACGAAAAAAACATACAAAAAGATAAAACCGAAAAACGATTAACCGTAGACATTAAACAATGCTGATACCAGGGCCAGTTGAAATCGTAATGCCCGACAGGAACCATCACATGACATCCGTGGATACCCGAAAGGCAGCGCAGAGAACAACTTTCACTATTGTCACAAAAAAAGCAATAGTCAAGATAATCAACGGTTTAAAAAATCCACATTCTAAATCAATAACAAACGAGTAAAAGAATAACCAGAAAGCAGGATTGACCAAAATGCAAAAATAACCTACAATCAGTTGTTAGTTAACATAAAAAAGAAGCAACAAAACTCAAAACCAGAAAATCTTAAACGAAAAAACATACAAAAAGATAAACCGAAGAACGATTAACCGTAGACATCAACCAACGCCGATACCAGGGCCAGTTGAAATAGTAATTCCCGACAGGAACCATCACATGACATACGTGGACACTCGAAAGGCAGCGCAGAGAACAACTTCCACTATTGTCACAAAAAAAAACAATCAAGATAATCAACGGTTTAAAAAATCCACATTCTAAATCAATAACAAACTAGTCAGAGAATAACCAGAAAGCAGGATTGACCAAATTGCAAGAATAACCTACAATCAGTTGTTAGTTAACATAAACAGGAAGCAACAAATCTCAAAACCAAAAAATCTCAAACGAGAAAACATACAAAAAGATAAACCGAAAAACGATTAAACGTAGACATCAACCAACGCTGATACCAGGGCCAGTTGAAATAGTAATGCCCGACAGGAACCATCACATGACATACGTGGATACCCGAAAGGCAGCGCAGAGAACAACTTCCACTATTGTCACAAAAAAAAACAATCAAGATAATCAACGGTTTAAAAAATCCACATTCTAAATCAATAACAAACGAGTCAAAGAATAACCAGAAAGCAGGATTGACCATAATGCAAGAATAACCTACAATCAGTTGTTAGTTAACATAAAAAAGAAGCAACAAAACTCCAAACCAAAAAATCTCAAACGAAAAAACATACAAAAAGCTAAACCGAAAAACGATTAACCGTAGACATCAACCAACGCTGATACCAGGGCCAGTTGAAATAGTAATGCCCGACAGGAACCATCACATGACATACGTGGATACCAGAAAGGCAGCGCAGAGAACAACTTTCACTATTGTCACAAAAAGCAATAGTCAAGATAATCAACGGTTTAAAAAATCCACATTCTAAATCAATAACAAACGAGTCAAAGAATAACCAGAAAGCAGGATTGACCAAAATGCAAGAATAACCTACAATCAGTTGTTAGTTAACATAAAAAAGAAGCAACAAAACTCAAAACCAAAAAATCTTGAACGAAAAAACATACAAAAAGATAAACCGAAGAACGATTAACCGTAGACATCAACCAACGCTGATACCAGGGCCAGTTGAAATAGTAATTCCCGACAAGAACCATCACATGACATACGTGGACACTCGAAAGGCAGCGCAGAGAACAACTTTCACTATTGTCACAAAAAAAGCAATAGTCAAGATAATCAACGGTTTAAAAAATCCACATTCTAAATCAATAACAAACGAGTAAAAGAATAACCAGAAAGCAGGATTGACCAAAATGCAAAAATAACCTACAATCAGTTGTTAGTTAACATAAAAAAGAAGCAACAAAACTCAAAACCAGAAAATCTTAAACGAAAAAACATACAAAAAGATAAACCGAAGAACGATTAACCGTAGACATCAACCAACGCCGATACCAGGGCCAGTTGAAATAGTAATTCCCGACAGGAACCATCACATGACATACGTGGACACTCGAAAGGCAGCGCAGAGAACAACTTCCACTATTGTCACAAAAAAAAACAATCAAGATAATCAACGGTTTAAAAAATCCACATTCTAAATCAATAACAAACTAGTCAGAGAATAACCAGAAAGCAGGATTGACCAAATTGCAAGAATAACCTACAATCAGTTGTTAGTTAACATAAACAGGAAGCAACAAATCTCAAAACCAAAAAATCTCAAACGAGAAAACATACAAAAAGATAAACCGAAAAACGATTAAACGTAGACATCAACCAACGCTGATACCAGGGCCAGTTGAAATAGTAATGCCCGACAGGAACCATCACATGACATACGTGGATACCCGAAAGGCAGCGCAGAGAACAACTTCCACTATTGTCACAAAAAAAAACAATCAAGATAATCAACGGTTTAAAAAATCCACATTCTAAATCAATAACAAACGAGTCAAAGAATAACCAGAAAGCAGGATTGACCATAATGCAAGAATAACCTACAATCAGTTGTTAGTTAACATAAAAAAGAAGCAACAAAACTCCAAACCAAAAAATCTCAAACGAAAAAACATACAAAAAGCTAAACCGAAAAACGATTAACCGTAGACATCAACCAACGCTGATACCAGGGCCAGTTGAAATAGTAATGCCCGACAGGAACCATCACATGACATACGTGGATACCAGAAAGGCAGCGCAGAGAACAACTTTCACTATTGTCACAAAAAGCAATAGTCAAGATAATCAACGGTTTAAAAAATCCACATTCTAAATCAATAACAAACGAGTCAAAGAATAACCAGAAAGCAGGATTGACCAAAATGCAAGAATAACCTACAATCAGTTGTTAGTTAACATAAAAAAGAAGCAACAAAACTCAAAACCAAAAAATCTTGAACGAAAAAACATACAAAAAGATAAACCGAAGAACGATTAACCGTAGACATCAACCAACGCTGATACCAGGGCCAGTTGAAATAGTAATTCCCGACAAGAACCATCACATGACATACGTGGACACTCGAAAGGCAGCGCAGAGAACAACTTCCACTATTGTCACAATGAAGGCGCCACAAAGTCCAGATAATTAACGGTGTAAAAAAACCACATTCTAAATCAATAACAAACTAGTCAAAGAATAACCAGAAAGCAGGATTGACCAAATTGCAAGAATAACCTACAATCAGTTGTTAGTTAACATAAACAGGAAGCAACAAATCTCAAAACCAAAAATCTCAAACGAGAAAACATACAAAAAGATAAACCGAAAAACGATTAAACGTAGACATCAACCAACACTGATACCAGGGCCAGTTGAAATAGTAATGCCCGACAGGAACCATCACATGACATACGTGGATACCCGAAAGGCAGCGCAGAGAACAACTTCCACTATTGTCACAAAAAAGCAATCGTCAAGATAATCAACGGTTTAAAAAATCCACATTCTAAATCAATAACAAACGAGTCAAAGAATAACCAGAAAGCAGGATTGACCATAATGCAAGAATAACCTACAATCAGTTGTTAGTTAACATAAAAAAGAAGCAACAAAACTCAAAACCAAAAAATCTCAAACGAAAAAACATACAAAAAGCTAAACAGTAAAACGATTAACCGTAGACATCAACCAACGCTGATACCAGGGCCAGTTGAAATGGTAATGCCCGACAGGAACCATCACATGACATACGTGGACACTCGAAAGGCAGCGCAGAGAACAACTTCCACTATTGTCACAATAAAGGCGCCACAAAGTCCAGATAATTAACGGTGTAAAAAATCCACATAAATCAATAACAAAAAGACTGACCAAAAGACCATAACCGTCGATACAAAACGTCAGAGCCAAACTGATCAAAACCACTTTAGATTATAAAATAAATCATAAATCAAAACCGTCCTGAAAGTCATCACATCTATACAATGAACTAAACTGCAATTATACCTGAAATCAACTGTTAGAGATGTCAAAAAAAGACAGCAACGCAACTCAAAACTGCAAGGTCTCAAAAAAAAACAAAACACAATAGAAATTGGATTCAAGAAAACAATTTTGAAACGGTAACGACAACGAGTTAAGGTCAAGCCTAAATACCGAACAAAGGAGCAACCGCATACAGCATTCAAAGCTGATTTTCGCGCCAATTCAGATGAGAATATAAATCATAAGTCATACCCGTCTTCAAAGTCATCGCATAAATTATACAATAAAATAAAATGCAAGATTAACTTGAAATCGACTGTTAGTCATCATAATAAGAAAACAATAGATCTCAAAACCACAAGGTTTCAATTTAAAAAAAACTTACAAAAGAAATTAAAGACATACCGAGGAATTCATCCACATCCCTACAAAACATCCCGACCAACCTGATCAAAACCAAATCAGAATATAACATAAATCATCAGTCATACCCGTCTTGAACCTCATCACATCTATAAAATGAATTAAAATACAATTATACTTATAATCAACTGTTAGAGTTATCAGAAACGAAAGACACAAAAATCCAAAACCGCCAGGTCGCAAATAACATGCAAAAGAAATTGGATTAATCCTAACAATTTTGAAACCGTTACAAAAAAGCCCTAGAGTCAAGCCTAAACACCGAGCAAATGAGTAACCGTAGAGAGCACCCAAAGCTGCCATTCGGGCAAATTCAGAGCAGAATGAAAATCATAAGTCATACGCGTCTTGAAAGTCATCGCATAATTTATACAATGAAATAAAAGGCAAGATTAACTTGAAGTCGACTGTTAGTTATCATAATAGGAAAACAAATAGATCTCAAAACCACAAGGTTTCAATTTAAAAAAAACTTGCAATCGAAATTAAAGACATACCGAGGAATTCATCCACATCCCTACAAAACATCCCGAACAAACTGATCAAAACCAAATCAGAATATAACATAAATCATCAATCAAACCCGTCTTGAACCTCATCACATCTATACAATGAATTAAAATCCAATTATACCTAAAATCAACTGTTAGAGTTATCAGAAACGAAAGACACAAAAAACCAAAACCGCCAGGTCGCAAATAACATGCAAAAGAAATTGGATTAATCCTAACAATTTTGAAACCGTTACAAAAAAGCCCTAGAGTCAAGCCTAAACACCGAGTAAATGAGTAATCGTAGACAACACCCAAAGCCGCCATTCGGGCAAATTCAGAACAGAATGAAAAACATAAGTCATACCAGTCTTGAAAGTTATCCCAACATCTAAACAATGAACTAAAATGGAAGTATAACCTGAAATCGACTGTTAGATGTCACAAAAAGAAAGCAACTCAAAACCGCAAAGTCTCAAAAAAAAACATACAATGTAAAATGGATTCAACAAAACAATTTTGAAACAATACAAAAAATGCCTCAATGCCAAAAAATGTCAAGCTTAAAAACCGAACAAAGGAGTCAAAAGATTAAACAAAATGCAAGATCAACCAAACTACAAGAAAAAACCTACAATCAACTGTTAGTTAACATGAACAGGAAGCAACAAAACTCAAAATCACAAAATCTCAAACGAAAAAAAATACAAACGATCAACCGAAAACACGATTAACCGTAGACATCAACCAACGCTGATACCAGGGCCAGTTGAAAAAGTAATGCACGACAGGAACCATCACATGACATACGTGGACACTCGAAAGGCACCGCAGAGAACAACTTCCACTACTGTCACAATAAAGGCGCCACAAAGTCAAGATAATTAACGGTGTAAAAAATCCAAATTCTCATAACCATCGATTCAAAATATCAGAGCCAAACTGATCAAAACCATTTTATATTCCAATATAAATCATAAGTCATAACCGTCCTGAAAGTCATCACATCTATACAATGAACTAAACTGCAAATATACCTGAAATCAACTGTTAAAGATGTCAAAAAAAGAAAGCAACACAGCTCAAAACTGCACACAAAATACAACCGAAATTAGATACAAGAGAACAATTTTGAAACGGTAAGGACAACGAGTTAATGTCAAGCCTAAAAACCGAACAAACGAGCAGCCGCATACCGCACTCAAAGCTGATTTTCGGGCCAATTCAAATGAGAATATAAATGATAAGTCATACCCGTCTTGAAAGTCATCAAATAGTTTATACAATGAAATAAAATGCAAGACTAATTGAAATCAACTGTTAGTTATCATAATAAGAAAACAACAGATCTCAAAACCACAAGGTTTCAATTTAAAAAAAAACTTACAGAAGAAATTAAAGACATACCGAGAAATTCATCCACATCCCTACAAAACATCCCGACCAAACTGATCAAAACCAAATCAGAATATAACATAAATCATCAGTCATACCCGTCTTGAACCTCATCACATCTATACAATGAATTAAAATCCAATTATACCTAAAATCAACTGTTAGAGTTATCAGAAACGAAAGACACAAAAATCCAAAACCGCCAGGTCGCAAATAACATGCAAAAGAAATTGGATTAATCCTAACAATTTTGAAACCGCTACAAAAAAGCCCTAGAGTGAAGCCTAAACACCTAATAATGAGTAACCGTAGACATCACCAAAGCTGCCATTCGGGCAATCTCAGAGCACAATGAAAATCATAAGTCATACCCGTCTTGAAAGTCATCACATCATCTAAACAATCAATTAAAATGCAAGTATAACCTGAAATCGACTGTTAGATGTCACAAAAAGAAAGCAATTCAAAACCGCAAAGTCTCAAATAAAAAATATACAATATAAAATGGATTCAACATAACAATTTTGAAACAATACAAAAAATGCCTTAATGCCAAAAAATGTCAAGCTTAAAAACCGAACAAACGAGTCAAAAGATTAAAATACAAGAAAAACCTACAATCAACTGTTAGTTAACATAAACAGGAAGCAACAAAACTCAAAATCACAAAATCCAAACGAAAAAAATACAAACGATCAACCGAAAACGATAAACCGAAAAACGATTAACCGTAGATATCAACCAACGCTGATACCAGGGCCAGTTGAAAAAGTAATGCACGACAGGAACCATCACATGACATACGTGGACACTCGAAGGGCAGCGCAGAGAACAACTTCCACTATTGTCACAATAAAGGCGCCACAAAGTCCAGATAATTAACGGAGTTAAAAAATCCAAATTCTCATAACCATCGATACAAAATATCAGAGCCAAACTGATCAAAACCATTTTATATTCCAATATAAATCATAAGTCATAACCGTCCTGAAAGTCATCACATCTATACAATGAACTAAACTGCAATTACACCTGAAATCAACTGTTAAAGATGTCAAAAAAAGAAAGCAACACAGCTCAAAACTGCAAAGTCTCAAATAAAAAACACAAAATACAACCGAAATTGGATTCAAGAGAACAATTTTGAAACGGTAAGGACAACGAGTTAAAGTCAAGCCTAAATACCGAACAAACGAGCAACGGCATACCGCACTCAAAGCTGATTTTCGGGCCAATTCAGATGAGAATATAAATCATAAGTCATACCCGTCTTGAAAGTCATCAAATAGTTTATACAATGAAATAAAATGCAAGAATAACTTGAAATCAACTGTAGGTTATCACAATAAGAAAACAATAGATCTCAAAACCTCAAGGTTTCAATTTTAAAAAAAAACTTAAAAGAAATTAAAGACATACCGAGGAATTCATCCACATCCCTACGAAACATCCCGACCAAACTGATCAAAACCAAATCAGAATATAACATAAATCATCAGTTATACCCGTCTTGATCTCATCACATCTATACAAAAAATTAAAATCCAATTATACCTAAAATCAACTGTTAGAGTTATCAGAAACGAAAGACACAAAAATCCAAAACCGCCAGGTCGCAAATAAAAAAACATGCAAAAAAATTGGATTAATCCTAACATTTTTGAAATCTTCACAAAAAAGCCCTAGAGTGAAGCCTAAACACCTAACAATGAGTAACCGTAGACATCTCCAAAGCTGCCATTCGGCAATCTCAGAACACAATGAAAATCATAAGTCATACCCGTCTTGAAAGTCATCACATCATCTAAACAATGAATTAAAATGCAAGTATAACCTGAAATCGACTGTTAGATGTCACAAAAAGAAATCAACTCAAGACCGCAAAGTCTCAAATAAAAAAACACACAATATAAAATGGATTCAACATAACAATTTTGAAACCAATACAAAAAATGCCTTAATGCCAAAAAATGTCAAGCTTAAAAACCGAACAAACGAGTCAAAAGACTAACCAAAATGCAAGATTAACCAAAACACAAGAATAACCTACAATCACCTGTTAGTTAACATAAACAGGAAGCAACGATACTAAAAACCACAAAATCGCAAACAACAAAAATGTCATGACCGAAACAGCAACATTAGAATTCGATCATGAATATTATAGAAAGTATGGTTTGATAGTTGATCCTGATTGGATAAAATGATTGTAATAATTGTATTCATATGCTTATATGTTATTGGATATAATTTGTAAAATAGGAATGAGTTCTTACCAAAAAGTTGGAGCTGTTGAAGAGATGATTGAAATGAAAGTTGGTTGAAAAATGAGATTGTAGAGTTAGATTTGAATTGAAGTTGAACACAAATATGTTATAAACGGTACAGCCACAACGAATTCACTATTCATCCGAAGACCTGAAACATAGATTAATCAGAAACATAATAGAAATTACTAAAGTAATCGTTATAAGATGGTGACAGTTAAAAGTGGCTAAATAAAAATGCCTGATTTTATAAGCACGAATGTTAGCAAACAAAATATTTTACTCAAAATAAATTCGAATATAGCTAAACTCACTTCCTTCCACATTAACATTGCTACATTCGATATTTACTTAATTTATGAAAATCTTTTGAACTTTCACGTGGGAATTTATATCTTACTAAAATCTCATTTGAATTATGAATCTATTTTCAGCTTGCTTTACAAAACCAACACAGTTATTGAACTTGACGATAATTAAAAACTTTGCGAAACAATGTTACCTAAGTTGATAGATTTATTTTACGAATCACTGACTGAAAATAACAATTTCACTACTTTCCATCCACAACAGACGCTTTTTAAATTGCCTGAATGCAATGCCACAGTACTGGCAATATTTTCAGATCCCCATTATCATGTTATTGCAATGATTATTTCAAAGGATTTACAAAATGAACAAATTCTTTTAATCTTGTCTCTCACGTCACAAAATTTTTCTTACATCAAAAACTATGTTACAAATACTTCTCTAAATGATCTTGACTTATTGGAAATTGATTATTTAATCTTATAATTCAACAATGGGTGATGTAGCTGCAGCAGCTACTGCAATTGCAATAACAACCAGTTTAGCTACAAGCCAAGCGGCTCCGACTGTTCACATCAATCCATTTTCCGGGGGGCCAACAGAAGACTTCAGAGTATTTAAAGAGCAAATTCGGAGCTCTATCACACTAGCACAGGTCCCGGATGCAGGTAAAGTTGATTTTCTGAAACTTCACTTGGCTGGTGGAGCACTCAGCTACTTTCTTGAACTGCCAGCGGCAGATAAAGCAGATCTTGCGACAGCCCTCACAGCTTTAGAGAGACGGTATTTTAGCGCTAATCAGCTTTAATTCTATAAACTCAAATTTCAAGAACGAAAATTTGATATGTCAAAAGAAACGCCAGAAGATTTCTTAACGGATCTAACGAAGCTTGCAAATATTGCCTTTGCTAATTCAGGAGGAGTAGATAGATCAGGCGAGCGAACTCGAAGAATCCGGGATGCATTCATTGCTGGAATGCCCACACAGCTGCGATTGAAATTACTTATGCGACCAGACACAGATTGACACGAGTTGACACGCTTTGCACTCAAGTTTCTAAACGACTTGTCCTGAAAAGTATATTACCTGACGAAGATTCAATTTCAACTGCATTTAATGCTGTTTCAAATGACCAGGCATCTAATAGTCTGACACAAGTACTAAACTCAGTTGTTGAAGCTCAAAAAGATTTGGCACAAACACAGAAAAATATAGGACAACAGATATTGCAAATCGACAAACAAGTTCGACAGGTGAGCCGCGGAGGAACAAATAGAGCACGCAGAAACGGCAACAACCGTAACAATTTTGGACAACGGTACAATCATAATTTGTCACCTGGATCATAAACAAATTACAGACAACCGTTCCCGCGGTCGCAGTATAACCAACCGCGAGGTCAAACCTATCGAGCTATTGTCTACTTAGACAACCTGCTCAACGCGGGGGAAATATACCATTCAATTACTACAGAGGAAACTCAAAAAACTAGTACAGCCACAGTCAGAAATTTTACTTTCATCAATATTCAAAACTAATCGTACATTACCTATTCAATTGCATGGAGACAAACTTTATTATATACAGATGAGCTTCCCCAAATTTCATATTGATGCCCTTGTTGACACCGGAGCCTTTTCAAGCGCTCTGCCTCTCAAATCGTTTAAGCTAATCCAAAAAGAAGCTCCAGAATACATTTCAACATCATGCGAATCATTTCCCAAATTTGTTAAATTGGCTATCGGAGAAAATGTTTCCGTTCTTTATAATATTGAAATCAAATTCTACATTGCTGGCACGTGTTTCACTGAACAGTTCCTTGTTTTGAAAGAAATGAACTCACCATTACTAGGCATGCCTTTCTTCAAAAAGAATGATATTATCTTACATCCTCACAAAGGTTTACTTTACCTACCTGATATCACTCTTAGCTTGAACAACGTTAGTTCATCAAAACCGATACAAAGAAATATAGTATTGTCAACCATTTCTAAAATAACTGTTTTACGAAATCAACAAGAGGTAATTGAATGTAAGCTTGAAAAATTGCACCCATCATTACAAAATGTAATCGGAATTATTGAACCGTCATTGCTTTTTGAGCGAAAAACTGGATTGTGTGTCATGTCTTCTATTAGCAGAATTGATTCCACCATTCGAACCAAAATTGGGATAATTAAATTACAGCCTTACAAAATAACAGTCTCTCCACAAACTCGAATTGGAAAATTTCAATTAGTTACACAAAAACAAGCATCCTACCTGTTCCCTATACATCCCTCAATAATTGACTGTTATAAAGAATTAAACACGGTTATTGAAACTAAACAAACTTCAGAAATGGACAACTACACTTCAAAAAATTTTTGGTTTGCTACACCAGAAAATTGTGGTGATCCATCAACATTGAACGGTATTCAAAAAACCATTTATGATACGATAAAACGATTTAAACAACTAGATCTTTTGGACCCTACAATCAACCAGGAAAACAAAAAACAATTCTTGGAAAAGTTCAAATGGAGCGGCTCTATATTTACGAAACTGGAACGACAAAAAATGGAAGACTTGCTTGTAAAACATCATCAGATATTTGCGCGACACAGACCGGATCTTGGAAAAAACACTGACTGCCTAGTTAAACTGACGCCTGAACATGATAAACCGATATACACTTCGAACCCCACAACACCAATACATTTACGTGATGAAATTCTTATAGAACTTGCATTAAGTCACTTTATGCAACCTGACATATATGAATACTAACGAAAGCTCGTTGAATTTTGATTACTTGTCTGGCTTTGTTGATAAACAATTACAACTTGCTCGTCAAGATCTACAAGACTTAAGAACAGATATTTCGGAAACACTGATGAGAAATGATTCACATGAGAGAAACCGACGTGGAGTCCCTTTGATTGCGTTTGGAGCTCTCACTGCTTTTACAGCAGGAGCAGGAATTGAGTGCTCGATTGGAAGTATATTTGGAGCTTGTTGTGGATCAACGAAAAATCGGGATGACATTGACTTTGCTCTACAAAAACTTGAAGAAAACGAAAACTTATGGATCGAAGTTCAGAGTAAACTTAATGACAAATTCTATATTGTAGCATCTCAATTGAAAGATGTTAAACAAACTCAAAAACAGATTATTCAAACGCAGAAACAACAGGCAAGTACTCTGAATAAGGCGATAGATGTCATAAACTCAAATTCGAGAAAACTGATGGCCTGCACACAATATTTCTACGCCCGGGACAAGAAATTGAAATTGCAAACAAATCTGGCAAGTTCTCTATTGGCACTTAATAAAGAAATAAAAAGTTATCGCATCGCTACTTATTCTTACAAATTAACAATTCTCAATTCAATTATGACTATGGTTAACAAATTCATACCCATGGCTTTGGTTCCAAAGCAAATATCGGACAAAATCCTTCAATCTTTAGCTACCCAGCAGACAAAAGAGGATGATCGATTAACGCTAGCAATACCTCCTTCACAAATCCTTACTTATTATGAAACAAAACTGTTGACAAATGTTGTAGTGGAAGATTATGGTATGATTTTTTGTCTCGCAGTTCCGTTTGCCTCTGGGCCAACTGCTCTTAATCTGTATCGTGCCATCACAATACCTATGCCAACGAATGATACTGACGGATATGCCTCCCAATATGAGACTGAAGCAGATTACATAGCAATTGCTGAGTCAACCAGACGAATTGCTCTTCTATCTCAACCAGAAATTGATTCATGTATTGGATCAAGCAGTTTCTCAGTGTGCACAAACGGTTTTCCCCTTGAGACAGCAGGAGATACATGCCTTGGAGCTTTGCTTATCGGAAATCAATTTGCAGCTTTACAAAATTGTAACATAAACACTGTGAAACTTCCTGTTAAAGAGAAAGCTAAAAATTTGGGTAATGGCAAATGGTTAATTACTTCAGCTTCAGAAAAATTTGACATAATTTTAAGTGAGATGAAGAATATCGACCCCTTAAAGCGAAAAAGGCTGCCAGGATGTAAAACTTGCGTAATAGAATTACAATGTGGAACAAAAACAGAAACACAATTCATGGAACTCAGAGCTGACATGTTTTCATGTAGAAATGATTCTGCCGTTAGAATCGATGTCAACCTTACGGATCCTTTACAACACTTACTCTCGAAAATACCATCTTTGAACGAGATGCCACATATTTCAACTTTGACACAAGGAAGAGAACAGGTTATTGAAAAAGTACAACTTGAATTGGCGAATGTACCGGACTACCATCGAAAATCTTTTGATCGTCTTGACGAATTAACTGAACCTATAATTGGAAATATGAAAACCATTAGACCAAGCTGGAGAAACCGCTTCACAGATAGCTCAACATGGAAAATAACAATCGCCATTGGTGTCACATCATTTTTTTATTTCTCTTGTGCTACAATTACTATTTGGCTATTTGACAAACAAATACGGACGTCAGTACAATATGCTAAAAATTCTCGCCGGAGGAACTATCATTCAACCGAGACCCGTAGTGGTTATCAGCGATTTACAGTTTAACTTTCTAAATCTTCAGAGGACTGACTTCTTTGAAACAAATTATGTGCTAAATGAGAAAGATCTCAGAGGCAACCGTAATGGCTAATACTACAGCACGAGCACCCCAATATGCGGAACAAAATCCTATGCAATCTTTGTGTGAGCAGATTGCTCTCCAAATTAGACCTTAAACTCAGCTCAGATAACCACCAAGCTGAATATTTTATGACTGTGGGCAAAAGTCTGCATGTGTAAAACCTAGAAATTAGATTCTACACAATTATTAAAAAAAAATACTTCGTCATTGCAACTAAATTTTTAATAGCTGCTAAACCTGAATATTGCTTATTATAAAACAAGGCGCAGTGTCACATTAACTTTGAAATTACTAAACTTAGTAGTTAAGTTTTAATAAAACAAGGCGCAGTGTCATGACCGAAACAGCAACATTAGAATTCGATCATGAATATTTTAGAAAGTTTGGTTTGATAGTTGATCCTGATTGGATAAAATGATTGTAATAATTTTATTCATATGCTTATATGTTATTGGATATAATTTGTAAAATAGGAATGAGTTCTTACCAAAAAGTTGGACTTGTTGAAGAGATGATTGAAATGAAAGTTGGTTGATAAAAGAGATTGTAGAATTAGATTTGAATTGAAGTTGAACACAAATATGTTATAAAGGGTATAGCCACAACGAATTCACTATTCATCCGAAGACCTGAAACATAGATTAATCAAAAACATAATAGAAATTACTAAAGTAATCGTTATAAGAATCAATTGTTCGATTTAGCAGAATGGGCTAGAGATAAGAGATCTGATATTGCAAAACCTCTGTTTTGCAGTTTACAATACTTTGATGAATAAAAATATCTAAGCATGACGGTGTAGTCTTGGATACTAGCGTTGGTTCGCAAACAACCAACAAAAACACTAAGCACTTCCTAAGATCGACCAAGTACATTCTTTTTTTTTACTAAGGCTGTGTTTTCGACGCAAGAAGTGTCCACTATATAGTTGCTGCTATCTTGACTCCGTAATAATTGTCCAAATTAACCTAATGAGGCAGTCATCAGAGAAGCTTTGATGTTGCAATAACTGTTCTGCAGTTGAAAATTTTGAAAAAAATGATCTAAACATGACGCTGTAGTCTGGGTCACTCGCGTTGGTTCCCAAACACCCAAAACAAAAAACTTGACGGGTATTACTTTGATAGTTACATACTAATTCATTTTGGCGATTAAGATGAATATTGAAATCACCGCAAAATATGAATGGTAATATTTTTCACTCCATGACCCGAAGAAATCATCAAGAACACTTGAAAAATCTTTTAGAAATGATCATGGCTTGTTTTATATGACGGTAATGAAAAACTTCGCGCCTGGGGCAAGCATTTCGGCAAAAATTGCTTCATTAAAAGAATCATGTATTTTGAGCACATCGCAATCTGATCCGAATTGAATCAAACACCGCCTCCTTCAGTTTTCCGAAGCATATGGTCTTCTTTATCACTATTGCTTAACCAAAGTTTCGCTGAGATATAAAACATGGGGAAGTTCTTCAAGCGCAAGTACTAAAGCTTCAAAACCGACAGAATGATTTTCAGGATCTAACATTCAGATGAACATTAATACAAATTTCTGGCTATTGAAACATGTATTTTTTCAGTCAACTCAGAACCCACTGAGGTCACTGCAAAATGTTTCATTGTTACCGCTATAACAACGGCTATAACTATGGACGTAACCCAGAACTATTTAATCAAAAAAAATTCAGAGCAGAATTTTAAGACCGAGGTATTTACAAATTGACTGTTTTTTGATTGTCATGTAAAGCATAACAAAAAATTCATTTTCGCACAACGAGTTTTGTTTTGATGTGCAACTTCACATTTTTACTTAAATTAAAAACTAATCTATTAGAGCTTAGCCACTAATCAAGTCTTAACAGATCTTTTTCGACATCAGTCTTTCTCACTCCTGCAGCTCTCAAATTATTGTCAGCAAAGAGAATAAAGTCAAATTTTTTGCAGGCTAAAGGTAAATCATTTATAAAGATAGTAAAAAGAAGAGGACCAAGAATTGATCCCTGTGTAATACCAACCACACTTTACTTTCTCCCAATTTGTGAATGTAGGATTGAAACAAACACGTTT
This sequence comes from Convolutriloba macropyga, assembly GCF_964194025.1. NCBI lineage: Eukaryota > Metazoa > Xenacoelomorpha > Acoela > Convolutidae > Convolutriloba > Convolutriloba macropyga. The sequence goes on from NC_134468.1 coordinate 4,418,463, forward strand.
TACTCTGTTTTAACGATAAGAATCGAACCACTTAATAAAGCATTTCCTTTTATTCCACAACACTCTGAAGCATCAATTATGATAGTGTTATAAGCTTTCGTTAAATCTAAAAAAAGTAAAGTACTACTAATGCTTTGGTATTTCAATTTCTAGTGAACTCAACAAGTGCATCAACTGTACTGTGTTTGTTTTGAAAACTTTAGGGGTAACATTTTAGGTTAATTATCGGTACCAGCAACTCGATTATCTAACTTTTTAGATCATTTATTAATTGGAAGATGTAGCATTTCATGAGTAATTAGAAAGAGCGGCTGTCTGTTATGGAAAGAGTAAATTTTTCGAAGTAGGCAAACGCCCTTTAAAAAATTTTCCTCCATACGGTAAGAAGTGAAATGAGCCTGTAGTTATTATCATCCAATTTGGATCCAGATTTGTTAAGTGGAAAAACTTTCGCTATTGCTAATCACTCAGGAAAAGTACCATCTTCGAACAAATAATTGATTAGAAAAGTAAGATAATCGAGTTGCTGTACCTAAAATGTTCCTAATTTTTTATCAGTTGAAGATTTATTATCCAGGTCAATTTTTTTCAATCCGCTTGTTTGTTGTTCGTTTTTTAAAAAATAAGTGTTCAACCCTATTAAAAACATGCATATTTTTAACTGCCAGGTGCTTGCTTATGTTGCAAGCAACATTGGCAAAAAATTTATTGATTGCCATTGCGTGATCTAGGGCTGTTGGTTGATTAAGGTCATTTGCATATCTTTCCAGTATTGGCACTTGTGAATTACTGACGACCTTGCAACGACCTTGAGTTATTAAGGATGTCAAAAGCTAAAAATGTGTTGAGCGAACGCACTATTTTCTCTATATTTACACTCAATTCTTCATAAGGCTCGACTAAGTACTGTCTTTTAAAAAGACTGCAATTTTGTCCCTGAAAAGAGGTTGCTGCTTTTTTGACTCAGTGTCAATTGTTCAATTTAGCGTCAGTGTCAATTGTGTCAATTGTCAACTCAGTGTCAATTGTTCAAATTTAGATAAGAGGAGATTTGATGTTGCATAATCTGTTTTGCAGTTTACAATAATTTGATGAACAAAAAGATCTAAGCATGACGGTGTAGTCTTGGTAACTCGCGTTGGTTCGCTAACACCCAGCAAAAACACTAGGTACTTTCTCAGATCGACCAAGTACATTCTTTTTAACTAAGACTGAATTTTTGACGAAAGAAGTGTCCCCTGAATAGTTGCTGCAATTTTGACTCCGTATTAATTGGCCAATTTAACCTAAAGAGGCAGTCATCAGAGAAGCTCTGATGTTGCAATAACTGTTTTGCAGTTGAAGATTTTGAAAAAAAAATGATCTAAGAATGACGCTTTAGTCTGGGTCACTCGCGTTGGTTCCCAAACACCCAAAACAACATTATTGACGGTCATTACAATTTGATAGTTACATACTAATAATTTTTGCGATTAAGATGAATATCGAAATCACCGCAAACTATGAATGGTAATATTTTTGACTCAATGACCTGAAGCAATCATCAAGAACACTTATAAAATCTTTTAGAGATGATCATGGCTTGTTTTAACGGTAATAAAAAACTTGCGCCTTGGGCAATCACTTCGGCAACAATTGCTTCATTAAAAGTATCATGTATTTTGAACACTTTGCACTCTGATCGGAATTGAATCATAACACCGCCTCTTTCAGTTTTTTGGTTTAGCATTGCAACGTAACCCAGAACCATTTAATCAAAAACAATTCAGAGCACAATGTAATCAAACGTCATACCCGTCTTGAAAGTGATTCCATAATATATACAATGAATTAAAATGCAAGTATAACATGAAACCAACAGTTAATTATCAAAAAAGGGAGCAACAAAACAAATCAAAAAAAGTTGTAATAAAAGTCATATATAATAGAAATTAAATTCAAGACAAAATGAAGCCATTACAACAGAAAAGTCAAGCGTAAAAACCGAACAAACTGTAGCAAACTGCAGACAGCAACCATTGCTGGAATCTAGGCTACTAGCAAATAAATGACCCGCGGGAACCATCATATGAAATACGTAGTCACCCGAAAGACAGAGGAGAGAACAACTTTTAATATTGTCCCAAAGAGTGCACCATAAAACTCCTGCTGAAAAACGGTAGAAAAGCCCACATTCAAAATTACTAACAAAACGCCCTACCAAAGAAGTTGCCATCGATAAAAAAACATCAGAGCCAAACATATCAAAACCACTTCAGAATATAACACCAAACCCGTCTTGAAAGTTGTCACGTAAAATACAAGGTGAATAAAAAAGCAGTCATTACTTGGAAGAGCATAACTATGGACGCAACCCAGAATCAACTAATTTAAAAACAACTTAGAACCAAATCACAAGTCATACCCAATCAGAAAGTCCTCACATAATATATATAATGAATCGAAATGCAAGTATAACCTAAAATCAAGTGTTTTCATAAAAAAAGAAGCAACAAAACTCAAAACTACAAAGTCTCGAAGGAAAAAACCTTATACAATAGCAATTGGACTTTATATAACAAACTCGAAGCCGTTACCACAGCGAACAGATTAAGTCAAGCGTAAATACCAAACAAACAAGTAACCCCAGACAGCAACCATCGCTCGTATCCGGGCCAGTTGCAATAAATAATCATGACCAACTGGAGCCATCACATCACATACGTAGTTACCTCAAAGCCAGGCGAGCGAACGGCCTCCAAAATTGACTCAATAAACGCACCAAACAATGCCTGATAAACAACAGTAAAAAACACCTTCAAAATCATTACAAGGACCTATCGAAGAATAGCCATCCATACAAAATACGAGAATCAAATTTGTCAGAACTTCAGAACATAATACACATCATACATCATACCCGTCTTGAAACACATCACGTCTAAAATACAAGGTGCATAGAAATGCAGTCATTTTCAGAAGCAATACCATGGCTGCAACCAAACCAATTTAATCAAGAAAAACTCAGAGCAGACAAAATCATAGGTTACACCCGTCTTCACAGTAATCACACAATAAATACGCAGTTGTAAATTAGCAACAAAACTCGAAACAGCAAAGTCTCGAATAAAAAAACAGAAAATAGCAATTAGTATTAAGATAACAAATTTGAAGCCGGTACAACAAGGACGAGTAAAAGTCAAGCCTAAACACCGAACAAGCGAAAAACCGCATACATTAACCAACGTTGATACCAGGGAAGAAGTTGCAAAAATCATGACCGACTGGAACCAGCACTTGATATAAGTAGTCATCAAAAAGGCAGCGCAGAGAACAACCTCCTATATTGTCTCAATAAGAGCACCATAAAAGTCCAGATAAATAACGGTACAAAAAACCAAATTCAAAGTCATTGAAAAATGACCTACCGAAGAAACCATAAACAAACATCGACACAAAACAGAACCAAACAGATCAAAACCTCTGCAGAATAAAACGTAAATCATCGGTCATACCCGTCTTGAACATCATCACATCTATACAAAGAATTAAAGTTATCAGAAACGGAAGAAAAATCCATAACCGCACAGTCGTAAAAATAAAAAACCTGCAAAAGAAACTGGATTGATCCTAACAATTTTGACACCGTTAAAAAACGCCCTAGAGTCAAGCCTAAGCACCGAACAAACGAGTATCCGTAGACAGCACCAAAACTGCCATTCGAGCAAATTCAGAGCAGAAAGAAAATCACAAGTCATACCCGTCTTGAAAGTCATCACATCAAGTAAACAAGAAATTAAAATGCAAGTATAAACTGAAATCGACTGTTAGAAGTCACAAAACGAAAGCAACTCAAAACTGCAAAGTCTCAAAAAAATATACAATAGAAATTGGATTCAATATAACAATTTTGAAACCAATACAAAAAAATGCCTGAAAGTCAAGCCCGAAAACCAAAAAAACGAGTCAAAAGATTAAACAAAATGCAAGATCAACCAAAACACAAGAAAAACCTACAATCAACTGTTAGTTAACCTAAACAGGAAGCAACAACACTCAAAACCCACAAAACCTCAAACGAAAAAAAATACAAACGATCAAGTGGACATAGTAATGCCCGACAAAAATCATCACATGATATACGTGGACACTGGAAAGGCAGCACAGAGATCAACCTCCTTTATTGTCACAAAAAGTCATCACATATATACATTGAACAAAATGATAGGATAATCTGAAATCGACTGTTAGTTATCATAAAAAAGAAAGCAACAAAATTCAAAACCACAAAAACTCAAATGTAAAGAACTCAAATGAATTCCATTTATACAAAAGAAAATGGTATCAAGATAACAAAGTTAAAGCCGTTACAACAAAGACGTTAAAGTCAAGCCCACTATTGTGCAATAACGTTAGCATAGAATTCCTGATAAAAAGCGGTACAAAAATAAAAACATTTAAAATTGATTATAAAAAGACCGAACAGCGCAACCACAGCCATTGAAACCAAACAATTGAACCAAACTGATCAAATTCACATCAAAACCTGACATAAATCATAAGTCATAACCGTCTTGAAAAGCATCACCTCAAAAATATGAGGTGAATATGAATGCAGTCATCTGGAAAAGCATAAACATGGATAAAAAACCACCAAATAAATCGAAAACCAATCAGAGCAAAATCATTAGTCATACCCATACCCGTCTTGAAAGTCATAAAGAAAAAGCAAAAAACTAAGAAGCACAGTTTCAACTGACCAAAGGTCATTAAAAAATCGATTTATATCGCTGTATTGAAACCGTTACAACAAAGAAGAGTAAAAGTCAAGCCTAAATACCAAACGAACAAGTAAACGTAGACAACCAACGCTGATTTCCGACCATTTGGAATAAATAATTGACCGACAGGAACGATCGCATGATATACGTAGTCACCGGAAAGACAAAGAAGAGGAGCACCAGGACAATCCTGATTAATCACTGTAGATCCTTCAGGTTCAAAAATCCTTCAAGTTAAAAATAACATTAAAAATTGAAAAACAAATATTCAGCTCAAACGGATAGCCAAATCTGGTTGTTTTAATTACATTTCAATTTCCCAATCAGTTTGACAGCAAAATCTACCTGTCAAAAATAAATTATGGTTTGAGCGACAAACGGCCATCTAAATCTTTCAATTGATTGATGATGTTAAGGGGGAGTAAAGGGCAAAGGTTCAACAAAAGGCTCACATCATACTGTATGTGGCACACAAATGTTCCCACAAGCACTCAAGATTTTATTGCAAGGGGAGGGCTAAAAAAGAAAGTTTCTATTCGATAAAAAAACTTGTTAGAGCATTTCTTCAATTAATTTACCAGAAAAAAGTAAATGATAAAAATCAGTTTTAAAGTCAGTTAGCAGGTTTTAATTAATAATCAATAATATTCAAGTTTTCGGCGTAAAAAGAGCTGACCAGCATCAGAATACCGTACCCTGTTCTCAGCTGCCGTTTACTTCTAAAAGCACCATTGTACTTATCGCAGAACTGTTAGAATAGATTAAAAAAACAATAGAAAAAGAGGGAATATTAAAACACTTTCAGCATCGACAGTATTGTCCGCCTTTGAAACAAAACCATATTGACAAACGGAGCTCAAAAAAAGAAATCAATACCGAAGTATGAAACAGTATTACTCATTGAAATGAATACAAAAAAATGCAGTTATGAATAAGTAAATTCAAAAGAGTAAAAACCTCAGAGCTCAGGCAAAACTCAAAAAGTAAACAGCTTCATTAAACCGTTACCTGCAAATAAAAACTGAGGATTAAAAATCACAAGAGTACAGTTCAAAACTACAAACATGAACACAGAAGTAGCAAAAACGAAGAAAAAGCCAACACAGTAGCGTCAAATACAATCTTCCTAATTATTCAAAAGATGATAAGAAACTCTTAACGACTCATTACTACTGGCAACGTCATATTTTCAGCTTTTCAACTGTCATCGAAGCGTTCATTTACAGAGAACAAAAATAATGGGAAGCTGAAAAATTAAGTGAAGAGCGCGCTCTGCGGATACAATTCAAGAAGCGACAGCAAAGAAACGACTTTTTATAAGCAGAACAAAAAAACAGTCAAATTTTAAAATGTTTTAATAAAATCCTTTAATAATCAATTTCATGCCTATCGATCTGCGTCAGCACTACTTATATAAAGTGTTTATCTGAAACTTTTTTCATTGTCAATTAATTGTACACAAATGATGGAACAAAGCAATTTGAAGTGAGCGTAACTTAATGTGGTCGTAACAAAAATCCTGATGGCGAAATAAAAAAAGATGACAGATGCCAGAAAAAATCCGAAATAGCTTTGTAGATTTGCAGCCCCAAAACGATAGTAAAAGAAAAAGAACAAAAAAGATACTTATTTTTACAAAATTATGAGATGTTATATTTTGAATAAGACATTGTAAACACAAAAAACTTAAAATCACGCAATTAAAAAACTTAAATCACGCGAATCAAGAAAAAACTCACTGCACAAAGAAAGAAAAATAAGGCCAAGAGAGCGATTCAGTAAAAACATTGCATAACGAGTGAATAAAAAGGCACATTTGAAGTGATTGTGACGTTATATGGTCGTAAAATATTGACGACGAAAAAAAACAAGAGAAGGACAATAATAGCTATCTCTATAAGATAAAAGCAGAAAGATGCTATTTAAGAAATCACAAACAATGCATTAGTTGAAAGTGCATTGAGAAGAGATTCAGCATACAACAGAAAGCTAGCACAAAAGCTGATTGAATTCAGCTCAAATATAAAAATCCAAATTCAAGAAAAGTTTATCAGAAAGCTAAATTTATTCTAGCAACCAGGTAAGACCCTAAGTTCACCTTGAAGTGAAAATAATCTCTTAAGTGTAATCAGCAAAATAAAATTAGCAAGAATCTTTGTAAACTTGTCGAAGAAGCCATGTTCGCGCTTCACGGTTATATATCGACATGAAAAACTACAAAAATTTTGTCTCTAAAAATTGAACAAAAAGGTAGAGGAGGGTGCGTCATTTGAAACATTTTCTCTCTTTGGCTAATTACCTCAATTTTCATTCTAAGGAGATCAAAAGGTAGCAATTTCAACAAAAACAGCAGTACAACAATTCAGAGAAGTCAAACTAAACGATATTTGAGTGAAAGGGCGATACGTTTATGCATCATTATATTGTTGCTTCAAAAAGCTTTTAATTTTTAATGAATTCTGTTTCCGGATTCAGAGACTAATGATTTCGCATTTTTAAAAGAACTACACAATTTCGTATTGAAAATGGCCTGAATACTGTTCAAAATAGAAAAAATTAGTCCCAAATCGGTCACATTTTGACAAAACGCAGCAATACGCAAACAGCTCCACTTTCAATCAGAAATACCTTCTTTTCGATCTTCAAAAATGTAAATTTAAAGTTATAACCACAACAAAAATATTTGGTTAAATATTTACATTTTCAAAATCACCCCCGTAAATATATGAATAGTTCGGACTTTATACTTCAGTAGAAAAAATTCCTAAAGCCTCTTACTTGTCTATCTATTGGAATACGTTCATGCAGTTTAACCATTTCGCTAATTAGTTTTTCCTTAAATTTATTTTTTAAATGGTTCCGTTTCTCTCAGATGTAGTTCAAAAGGCTGCAGGTTGACCAGAACCAATCAAAAGTCCAAAATTATCAAAAACAGGACCACAGTTCTAATTTTTATGTCATTAACTTTTTCAAACTTAAAAAGTGCTCTTAATTTCTCATCATAGTGAAGTTAGAGGTAAAAAGATTTCACATGATACCACATGATTCAACTTGTCTTAAATACTTTTGAAATGCAATAAAAAAGTGGGTCTAGCATGACATTTTACTATCCTTTTTGAAAAACATCGCAACTACAGCAAAAAAGATATAACAGTTTGAAATAATAATATCGCATTTTATTAAAACCCACTACCGAGGAGGTTACTGTGATTCCTTAGCACATTTTGAAAACATCAGTGCTATCAATTATTTTCAATGCCCGACAACTGTAATGATTCAATAAAAACTCAGATTCAAGCTAACAAAAGCGTTGTATTAAAACATTATCGATAAATTGGATAATTACCAATAAAAACAATTTAAGACACCGAACATATATAACATTAAATTGAAGCAACATGAAAAACAGTTTTTGTGTTCATAACTGAGAGCTTAGAGTCAAATCTTATGAACTCCATGTCTTCGACACTGAAAACAAACTCTTCATTTAGTTTAATTACGAGTAACCTAAACGTGCAAGTACAGCTAATATTGAATTTCGCAATTTTTAAATTAAAATTAGCAACCCAGTTTTCAATCAGATATCAGATATTTCGTCGTCTACTCCTACTTCATCCTCCAAACTGAGTTGGTTGAACTTTCTTTGCACCCATGTAAACGTCTCTTCGATTAGTTTCAGCAACGAAATGACACTGAGGCCAAGCCACATTCCAATCAGTCCGCCAATATTACTTAAGAAAGTGGGAAACGTCAACAAAGGACTGATCTTAATCTTTTTCACCAAATTTTCCTCTTTAAGATACACGTTGATCTGTGCCACATTCTGCGCCACTTCTGCTGCAGAAATTTCTCCCGATTCGATCATGGAGAGGATTTTGGAAGCAAGTGAGTTTTCAGCTCCACTTCTGATGTTTTTTAACTCCTTCACAAAATAATCAGGGTTGGGAAAATGCGTGGCCCTGGACACGTGCAGGTCGTAATCATGGCTATAACATTTTCGAATGCACCTGTCTAGGCATCGTCTTAATGACGTCATTTCGCTTTCTGATTCCACGTCACTTTTGTAAACCTCTAATATACAATTGCGTTTTTCTTCTTCCTCTAAGCATTCGGAATTTGTGACATTCATGCCCCATATTGGACAGCAGTTACACTTGCTGTAGTACAACATAGACGTACACATGTATCTGCAAGAGCTGGGCGAGTATTCAACTTTGAAAGGGGTTCCAGTGAAGTTAAACGTTTCCAAACCGCGACTAGAAGTGCATTTGGAATTCTCCAGTGACTCTTCTTGTTCTCGCACAACGCTATGCGCAGATATTGAAAGAACTTCGTGAGGTGCTAAACTGATTCCATCTCCACGCGAGAACTTGTCATTGTCCTGGCTAACCACAATTTTTGCTCCAATCGCGGAAGTATACTTGCCCAGATCAACGTCAGGGTCAAAATACAGGAGAACAGAAAAAGAATGAAAAGCTCCAACTTGATCCATTCGTTTCATTTTCGTCTGGTAACACCCATTGAAGCCTTCAAGAACCCAATCGAATTCGTCCGCGCAGTTCGTATACGTTGGACCATTCCCACACGCAAGCATGAAGTCTTTCATTTCGAGTCGAAATTTGTTCACAAGCCGCGAACTCAAGAGAAGTAGATTTTCAATTGGCGTGTCGAATACAAAGCCCGAATCGTTAACATCTTTCCGATTAATGGCATGTTTCAAGAACTGCACTGATGATTCCAGTTTCGCATTTCCCGAGAAGTCGAGAATCTTCTTAGGATCCAAGAAGACGTTGTTGCAAACTTTAATGATTGGCCGAAGCAAGTCCACTTCATCGACGTACGTTGTCACCGTAACCGGATCCCCGCTTCGGTACTGTAACCCAATTTCTCGTCCAAATTTCAGCATCCAACCAGTGCAAAGACACCACGCAAAAAACCAGCTCATCTTCCGCATGCATAGGATAAGGTAACTATGCGTACTCGCATTCGATTGCACATCAAGTGACAGCAACGTAGCCCCTCGACTAAGCCGGCTCTGTTTTCTTCTGGCCGAAACTGATCCTGATCTTGGGTTCGCATTTTCATTTCCGTCTTGTTTGGCTTCATTAGTGTCTTCTTTCGCTTTCTCTTGCATATTTTGGTCATTTTCGTTCTGCACTTGAAGCTCCACTTCTTCCATTTAGATACAAGTTGGCGCAGTTATTTGGGTTGCAGGTTAATCCAGTACAGGTAAACAAAATGAGCGCCCAGTGGTCAATTCTTCCGCAAGGTGGTTAAAATGGTATTAATGTAAATCTGCACTTGACACTGTGATTTATTTCAAATTATTCTGCCTCACTGGAATTTAGTATGCAAAGTACAAGTTGCACAGTTAGTTGCTCCTTCTACTACTACTGCCATGAAAGTATGATGTCATGAAAGCTTGCTTATCACGCAAAGCAGAACTGAGGGGGAAATTTAATCAAAATGCAAAGGAGGCAATTACAATATTCGGGATTCAAAATCAGATAAAGAGGCTTCACAAGGAGATTAAATTAGAAGAGACAGAATCTTAGCACATATTGTGGCAATAACCGCCACTGAGATACACAGCAAAAGACAACAAAACAAACTGCTCAGACGCCAATTTCAGAACAGCATCTTAAAAAGCATTTTGCACAAACTGATATATAACGTTTAATAAATTCTGAACTGAACCCGTTCTGAAAATTAAGCGATCAGCAACAAGATAACCGTACGGTTCAGATTAAAATAAAACAGGAGCCCAATTTCGCTGTAATTACGGGCAAACCAACTAACGATCTGTCAATTTGGTGCCTTAATCGCGACAAAGCTCAGACTGAAATCCCAGATTATTTTGAACCACAAAAATAGTACTCGCAAACATCATTATACGGCACTATTGTAACTGATGCAATATAACATACATCTAACAGCCTAGCACTGTTAAGCAAAAATTTGAAGACTTCAAACGTGGACTAATTTCCTTTGAAAAATAAACATTTTTTGACAAAAATTTTTGACATTTCTTTGAAAACATTAAAAAAATGAACATTTTTTTGATGAACATTTTTTTTTGAAAAAAACATTCTCAAAAACAGCCTCAAATCATGCATAACTACCTCTACTGGGGGTTGTACGACAATATCAGCGCCAGTTTTGAATATTCAAATTCAACAAATCAAAATAAAAATGTCTATTGGTTTGATGATCTGTGCTATAAGAGCAACTCACCTCAGCTCCAGTCAACTGGATGCATCCTCTGTAGTCCTGTGGACTGGATACAAAGGCGTCCTTCGTCAAGAAGTACTCCAGCCGACCATGCTCTGAGTTTACCACAAAAAATCTCGACTGGTATCCTTTCAGAGCGTTCACATGTTTATTCAAGTAACCCTGTCTGACCGCTTTCTCGGGTTTCACAGGATTTGCCATATCTTTTCAATTCAGAGAAATAAGTCAAAGATTTAATTCATGAAAGCATTGCTGCTTCCAGCACGTTGACAAAATGTGTACTTCCAGCTAAAAACAATTTTCGGTCTTGGTTCAGGTTCAACCTTTGTAGCTTCGTAATTTCATTTTAAAGCATTCAAATCTGAAATACAAACAATTCTAAAATAACCAACAGACGAAAATCAGCAATAACAAATGGTCAAAAAGTGTTTCAAAAAATAACACTGACGCAAAAAATTCTTATTGAAATAACGATTAATTTTTTCGAGTTTACGATCAAATTTTTAAATACAGAATTAGCATTTCAGCAGAGCCTGATTTCACGGTCAACTTTTAAAATTCTGATGTAGTTGTGCAGCACATTCTGAAGGTTAACAAGATTTCTAAACAGTTCGAAATCGTAACTTCATATAGCCAAAGCTGCGTTTTCCTGAAAAAAATCTAGATCCACAAAGCATCAGTATCCCGTTTCCAATCACGTCAACTTAATTTCGGAAGCCAGATACGTCTTGTTTCATGCTCATTACGGAATGCACAGGCTTGACGTTAAAACTTCTAATTCATTAGTACTGTATCAATTAGAACAAAACTTTTTATTGGAACATACAAACAACTAGAAGAGCTTTTGATGTTCCCCTTTTTCTCCTCCATCAAAAAAGGAACAAAAATACCATGATTTTCAGCTTTTTGATTAATTTATAAATAATCAAGGTTAAACGCAGTTTTTCCTCAATTTAAAACTTTGCAAACATTTTACTCCCGAGAATTTAAAAAATTAAGCTGAAAATAGTGGTATTTTGTTGAACCGTTGAAACTCGTTTACCGTTCACTCATACGTTTTTTCTATATTTTTAAATTTTGGCAACTTTATATTCAAATGATGAAGTTTTTTGTCATTTGTTTCAATCAATGAAGAAACAACGAATACAAGTTGTTAGGAGCAGCTCCAACTACTCGGTCAGATATCATTGACTTCCAATAACATATTGAGAACCTACATAAAATTTTCTCGATTATGGGTGCAGTCTTTTAAAGAATTCTCATAATTTTTGATGATTTTGAGGTCAACTGGAACTCCAAAATCGAGGGGACAAATTAGGAAGCAGACAGCGTAATTACACTGAGGCAGCACAGATAACAACTTGCAGTGCTTTCACTGCCCCTCTTCAGTTATCAGATTTCTTCATCACTGTTTATTAAAAATTAACAAGTTATTTCCATTAGCGCTTAGCGTCAACTGTATGAATCACTCTACATGACTTTTAGAAGTACTGTATCAATTAGAACAAAACTTTTAATTGGAGCATACAAACAACTAGAAGAGCTTTTGATGTTCCCCTTTTTCTCCTCCATCAAAAAAGGAACAAAAATACCATGATTTTCAGCTTTTTGATTAATTTATAAATAATCAAGGTTAAACGCAGTTTTTCCTCAATTTAAAACTTTGCAAACATTTTACCCCCGAGAATTTAAAAAATTAAGCTGAAAATATTGGTATTTTGTTGAACCGTTCAAACTCGTTTACCGTTCACTCATACGTTTTTTCTATATTTTTAAATTTTGGCAACTTTATATTCAAATGATGAAGTTTTTTCTCAATGTTTCAATCATTGAAGAAACAACGAATACAAGTTGTTAGGAGCAGCTCCAACTACTCGGTCAGATATCATTGACTTCCAATAACATATTGAGAACCTACATAAAATTTTCTCGATTATGGGTGCAGTCTTTTATAAAGAATTCTCATAATTTTTGATGATTTTGAGGTCAACTGGAACTCCAACATCGAGGGGACAAATTAGGAAGCAGACAGTGTAATTACACTGGGGCAGCACAGATAACAACTTGCAGTGCTTTCAATGCCCCTCTTCAGTTATCAGATTTCTTCATCACTGTTTATTAAAAATTAACAAGTTATTTCCATTAGCGCTTAGCGTCAACTGTATGAATCACTCTACATGACTCTTAGAAGTACTGTATCAATTAGAACAAAACTTTTAATTGGAACATACAAACAACTAGAAGAGCTTTTGATGTTCCCCTTTTTCTCCTCCATCAAAAAAGGAACAAAAATACCATGATTTTCAGCTTTTTGATTAATTTATAAATAATCAAGGTTAAACGCAGTTTTTCCTCAATTTAAAACTTTGCAAACATTTTACCCCCGAGAATTTAAAAAATTAAGCTGAAAATATTGGTATTTTGTTGAACCGTTCAAACTCGTTTACCGTTCACTCATACGTTTTTTCTATATTTTTAAATTTTGGCAACTTTATATTCAAATGATGAAGTTTTTTCTCAATGTTTCAATCATTGAAGAAACAACGAATACGAGTTGTTAGGAGCAGCTCCAACTACTCGGTCAGATATCATTGACTTCCAATAACATATTGAGAACCTACATAAAATTTTCTCGATTATGGGTGCAGTCTTTTATAAAGAATTCTCATAATTTTTGATGATTTTGAGGTCAACTGGAACTCCAAAATCGAGGCGACAAATTAGGAAGCAGAAAGCGTAATTACACTGAGGCAGCACAGATAACAACTTGCAGTGCTTCCACTGCCCCTCTTCAGTTATCAGATTTCTTCATCACTGTTTATTAAAAATTAACAAGTTATTTCCATTAGCGCTTAGCGTCAACTGTATGAATCACTCTACATGACTCTTAAAAGTACTGTATCAATTAGAACAAAACTTTTAATTGGAACATACAAACAACTAGAAGAGCTTTTGATGTTCCCCTTTTTCTCCTCCATCAAAAAAGGAACAAAAATACCATGATTTTCAGCTTTTTGATTAATTTATAAATAATCAAGGTTAAACGCAGTTTTTCCTCAATTTAAAACTTTGCAAACATTTTACTCCCGAGAATTTAAAAAATTAAGCTGAAAATAGTGGTATTTTGTTGAACCGTTCAAACTCGTTTACCGTTCACTCATACGTTTTTTCTATATTTTTAAATTTTGGCAACTTTATATTCAAATGATGAAGTTTTTTCTCATTGTTTCAATCATTAAAGAAACAACGAATACGAGTTGTTAGGAGCAGCTCCAACTACTCGGTCAGATATCATTGACTTCCAATAACATATTGAGAACCTACATAAAATTTTCTCGATTATGGGTGCAGTCTTTTATAAAGAATTCTCATAATTTTTGATGATTTTGAGGTCAACTGGAACTCCAAAATCGAGGGGACAAATTACGAAGCAGACAGCGTAATTACACTGAGGCAGCACGAATAACAACTTGCAGTGCTTTCACTGCCCCTATTCAGTTATCAGATTTCTTCATCACTGTTTATTAAAAATTAACAAGTTATTTCCATTAGCGCTTAGCGTCAACTGTATGTATCACTCTACATGACTCTTAGAAGTACTGTATCAATTAGAACAAAACTTTTAATTGGAACATACAAACAACTAGAAGAGCTTTTGATGTTCCCCTTTTTCTCCTCCATCAAAAAAGGAACAAAAATACCATGATTTTCAGCTTTTTGATTAATTTATAAATAATCAAGGTTAAACGCAGTTTTTCCTCAATTTAAAACTTTGCAAACATTTTTACCCCGAAAATTTAAAAAATTAAGCTGAAAATAGTGGTATTTTGTTGAACCGTTCAAACTCGTTTACTGTTCACTCATAAGTTTTTTCTATATTTTTAAATTTTGGCAACTTTATATTCAAATGATGAAGTTTTTTGTCATTTGTTTCAATCATTGAAGAAACGACAAATACGAGTTGTTAGGAGCAGCTCTAAGCACTCGGTCAGATATCATTGACTTCCAATAACATATTGAGAACCTACATAAAATTTTTCCGGTTTTGGGTGCAGTCTTTTATAAAGAATTCTCATAATTTTTGATGCTTTTGAGGTCAACTGGAACTCCCAAATCGAGGGGACAAATTAGGAAGCAGCCAGCGTAATTACACTGAGGCAGCACAGATAACAACTTGCAGTGCTTTCACTGCCCCTCTTCAGTTATCAGATTTCTTCATCACTGTTTATTAAAAATTAACAAGTTATTTCAATTAGCGCTTAGCGTCAACTGTATGAATCACTCTACATGACTCTTAGAAGTACTGTATCAATTAGAACAAAATTTTAATTGGGACATACAAACAACTCGAAGAGCTTTTGATGTTCCCCTTTTTCTCCTCCATCAAAAAAGGAACAAAAATACCATGATTTTCAGCTTTTTGATTAATTTATAAATAATCAAGGTTAAACGCAGTTTTTCCTCAATTAAAAACTTTGCAAACATTTTACTCCCGAGAATTTAAAAAATTAAGCTAAAAATAGTGGTATTTTGTTGAACCGTTCAAACTCGTTTACCGTTCACTCATACGTTTTTTCTATATTTTTAAATTTTGGCAACTTTATATTCAAATGATGAAGTTTTTTCTCATTGTTTCAATCATTGAAGAAACAACGAATACGAGTTGTTAGGAGCAGCTCCAACTACTCGGTCAGATATCATTGACTTCCAATAACATATTGAGAACCTACATAAAATTTTCCCGGTTTTGGGTGCAGTCTTTTATAAAGAATTCCCATAATTTTTGATGATTTTGAGGTCAACTGGAACTCCAAAATCGAGGGGACAAATTAGGAAGCAGACAGCGTAATTACACTGAGGCAGCACAGATAACAACTTGCAGTGCTTTCACTGCCCCTCTTCAGTTATCAGATTTCTTCATCACTGTTTATTAAAAATTAACAAGTCATTTCAATTAGCGCTTAGCGTCAACTGTATGAATCACTCTACATGACTCTTAGAAGTACTGTATCAATTAGAACAAAATTTTAATTGGAACATACAAACAACTCGAAGAGCTTTTGATGTTCCCCTTTTTCTTCTCCATCAAAAAAGGAACAAAAATACCATGATTTTCAGCTTTTTGATTAATTTATAAATTATCAAGGTTAAACGCAGTTTTTCCTCAATTTAAAACTTTGCAAACATTTTACTCCCGAGAATTTAAAAAATTAAGCTGAAAATAGTGGTATTTTGTTGAACCGTTCAAACACGTTTACCGTTCACTCATACGTTTTTTCTATATTTTTAAATTTTGGCAACTTTATATTCAAATGATGAAGTTTTTTCTCATTGTTTCAATCATTGAAGAAACAACGAATACGAGTTGTTAGGAGCAGCTCCAACTACTCGGTCAGATATCATTGACTTCCAATAACATATTGAGAACCTACATAAAATTTTCTCGATTATGGGTGCAGTCTTTTATAAAATATTCTCATAATTTTTGATGATTGAGGTCAACTGGAACTCCAAAATCGAGGGGACAAATTACGAAGCAGACAGCGTAATTACACTGAGGCAGCACAGATAACAACTTGCAGTGCTTTCACTGCCCCTATTCAGTTATCAGATTTCTTCATCACTGTTTATTAAAAATTAACAAGTTATTTCCATTAGCGCTTAGCGTCAACTGTATGAATCACTCTACATGACTCTTAGAAGTACTGTATCAATTAGAACAAAACTTTTAATTGGAACATACAAACAACTAGAAGAGCTTTTGATGTTCCCTTTTTCTCCTCCATCAAAAAAGGAACAAAAATACCATGATTTTCAGCTTTTTGATTAATTTATAAATAATCAAGGTTAAACGCAGTTTTTCCTCAATTTAAAACTTTGCAAACATTTTACCCCCAAGAATTTAAAAAATTAAGCTGAAAATAGTGGTATTTTGTTGAACCGTTCAAACTCGTTTACCGTTCACTCATACGTTTTTTCTATATTTTTAAATTTTGGCAACTTTATATTCAAATGATAAGTTTTTTGTCATTGTTTCAATCATTAAAGAAACAACGAATACGAGTTGTTAGGAGCAGCTCCAAGTACTCGGTCAGATATCATTGACTGCCAATAGCATATTTGGAACCTAGATAAAATTTTCTCGGTTTTGGGTGCAGTCTTTATTGTAAAGAATTCATAATTTTCGATGATTTTGAGGTCAACTGGAACTCCAAAATCGAGGGGACAAATTAGGAAGCAGACAGCGTAATTACACTGAGGCAGCACAGATAACAACTTGCAGTGCTTTCACTGCCCCTATTCAGTTATCAGATTTCTTCATCACTGTTTATTAAAAATTAACAAGTTATTTCCATTAGCGCTTAGCGTCAACTGTATGAATCACTCTACATGACTCTTAGAAGTACTGTATCAATTAGAACAAAACTTTTAATTGGAACATACAAACAACTAGAAGAGCTTTTGATGTTCCCTTTTTCTCCTCCATCAAAAAAGGAACAAAAATACCATGATTTTCAGCTTTTTGATTAATTTATAAATAATCAAGGTTAAACGCAGTTTTTCCTCAATTTAAAACTTTGCAAACATTTTACCCCCAAGAATTTAAAAAATTAAGCTGAAAATAGTGGTATTTTGTTGAACCGTTCAAACTCGTTTACCGTTCACTCATACGTTTTTTCTATATTTTTAAATTTTGGCAACTTTATATTCAAATGATAAGTTTTTTGTCATTGTTTCAATCATTAAAGAAACAACGAATACGAGTTGTTAGGAGCAGCTCCAACTACTCGGTCAGATATCATTGACTTCCAATAACATATTGAGAACCTACATAAAATTTTCTCGATTATGGGTGCAGTCTTTTATAAAATATTCTCATAATTTTTGATGATTGAGGTCAACTGGAACTCCAAAATCGAGGGGACAAATTACGAAGCAGACAGCGTAATTACACTGAGGCAGCACAGATAACAACTTGCAGTGCTTTCACTGCCCCTATTCAGTTATCAGATTTCTTCATCACTGTTTATTAAAAATTAACAAGTTATTTCCATTAGCGCTTAGCGTCAACTGTATGAATCACTCTACATGACTCTTAGAAGTACTGTATCAATTAGAACAAAACTTTTAATTGGAACATACAAACAACTAGAAGAGCTTTTGATGTTCCCTTTTTCTCCTCCATCAAAAAAGGAACAAAAATACCATGATTTTCAGCTTTTTGATTAATTTATAAATAATCAAGGTTAAACGCAGTTTTTCCTCAATTTAAAACTTTGCAAACATTTTACCCCCAAGAATTTAAAAAATTAAGCTGAAAATAGTGGTATTTTGTTGAACCGTTCAAACTCGTTTACCGTTCACTCATACGTTTTTTCTATATTTTTAAATTTTGGCAACTTTATATTCAAATGATAAGTTTTTTGTCATTGTTTCAATCATTAAAGAAACAACGAATACGAGTTGTTAGGAGCAGCTCCAAGTACTCGGTCAGATATCATTGACTGCCAATAGCATATTTGGAACCTAGATAAAATTTTCTCGGTTTTGGGTGCAGTCTTTATTGTAAAGAATTCATAATTTTCGATGATTTTGAGGTCAACTGGAACTCCAAAATCGAGGGGACAAATTAGGAAGCAGACAGCGTAATTACACTGAGGCAGCACAGATAATTTGCAGTGCTTTCACTGCCCCTCTTCAGTTATCAGATTTCTTCACCACTGTTTATTAAAAATTAACAAGTTAATTCCATTAGCGCTTAGCGTCAACTGTATGAATCACTCTACATGACTCTAGTAAATCTTTTGAATTTTAAAAACTTTCGTAAAAATTGTCGATGTTTGATTCCAGTTATCGTATCCGTCATACTTTTTGGCGGCTTCCTTGATTGTCATTAATGATGACAATTCGTATTGAAAAAAGCAGTTGATTGAGCATTTAGTATCTGCTCAGAAACGAAATCTTTTTTGTTCTGGCATGTTTCCTCTCTATTTTGCTGTTTTCCTTCTCGTTGACATTTTTGTTGAGTTTATAAATAAATTGACTTCGAACAATTCAAACTCCAACTGTTTTTCATATCTATGCTTTTGATAAATTTAATGTCGTTTATCGAGTAAACAAATTTTGCCTATATTTCAAAAACCTAACATTTCAATTCACTATTGATGAAGATTTCGTCTTTCTGTCCATAACGAAAACAACTCAGAGGTCTGAAAGGCCCTCTTTAAAGCATATCGTCTTCGTTTTGACTTTTCTTCTTCGTGGAATATGGTTCAACCAAATTTGATATTTTTAGAGTTTGAATTTAGATTTGATGCTCATATATTAATACTTTCGTTCTCGGAGTGGTAAAACCAAAAATACAGCATAAGTACCATTTTTCAAGGTTTATACAACTGCCTATATCCAATAATACCTATACATGCTATTTAATTCCTTAGTTTTACCAAAACACCCTTTAGGGAAGTTGCAAGAAAAATTCGTTCACATTGATGTGAGCCACAATAAAAAAATAGGAAAATCAGTGTAAAAAATTGTTTTTCCAGTATTTTGCATTTCTGAAACAAAGTGTTACCACGAATACTTCCAAATGAAAACGGTTTCATTGAATACATGTGACGTGCAGCCGCTGTTTCCATGATTTTCGGGTTCCTTTTCGATTATGGCGATAAAACATGAAAACAATATTCTCACTTCTACAGTCACATTTACCAATGTTTTTAACGAAAACGTTTTGCTGAGCAAATCAGAGAGCGTGAATAATTGTTAACTTTGAATCAGAATTCATAGTTTAAGTGCAACTAAGTATTTCGTAATTGAAGGTTCCTCGGGTTTTCCGGTTCCTCTGAAAAAGCCGTTTTCGCTGTTTTTTTTTTTGTTTCATATTTCAGCTAAATAACTTTCGTAGCTTTTTCAGTAATAAAACATAGTTTTAGTTGCTTCAGAGCATCAGCGCTCCACTATTGATCAGGTTGAATTTGACAGCGCCTATAAGCTTTTTTTAAAAAACTGCTAACTTTTACAAAAATTCTTGCGGTTAATTATATTTTTCGTACTCTTTATTCAACATTTGTTATACATTTCGTACAATTATTCAAAGGAATGTTCCATTGCCGCATTGTTTTGAATGTTGTGGGTTTGAATTCACAAATAATAATAAAAACAATTACTCTGGAAACACATGAAATTCAGTTTTTCACTCTTACCCGCACTTGTTTCTCTTTGTTACTTTTTTAATGAAAGCTTTATTAAAAGACTTGGATAAATGCGTTAAAAATCGACGCTTCGTTTGATTCATGTCGAATTATGTGACAATTATGTCGAGCAGCTTTTGATTATAACCTGAATTTGATAACGCGAATTTCTGAAAAATTGAGCAAATCGAGTTTTTTTGCGAGTTGTTTCTCTTACTTTGTCATTTCAGTCTATTTTTAAAACGGGGATGTTTTTTAGGAAACGCAGTTCCAATGGCTTCTGATCAGTGTTGAGTTCAACCACATTTTTGGTAATAGTTTACTTCATCATAACAAGCTATTATTAAAAGGTGGTACGTGTTTTCTTAGGATGCTCAGTTTCAGTTACCTGCAAAAACCAAAGAGTAGCTAAGAGAAGCAATTGAGTCTAAAGGCTGACAATACTGATTTTGCAAAAGTGATCCGTTTACTCTGCCCTTAATTGCTGATATTAAAAATTGGTATTTATTACCTCAAAATGTATTTTTACTTTTCCAAAAACCTCTGAAATTGGTGTCTATTCCTTGATCGTCCGTTTAAGTGAAGGTGGATCTAGCTGTTCCAAAGCACAGATGCGCACGCCTCCTATCTTTTTGAAAGAATTATACAACCGAAATTGCAAAAGACTAATGTTGACCTGCTAGATATAAACACTTTTTTAATATACAACAACCATGGTCTACATTGTGCTTCAAATCTTGGCCATGATGAGTTGAGATCAACTAAACGCTTGAATTTTAAATGGCTGCCCAATCTAGATTTGGCTCATTAAACTGTAACAACCGAAAATTGTAAACAATCAGAAAGTTCAACCACTAAGTATTGAAATAGCGGAATAATTCTCAAATGCAGCAAGTCATCAGAACCCAAAACTAGGACAAAAAGATTGTAACTCAATAACCATGTTCAGCAATTTCATAATTCGACCTTGTTATAAAAATATCCCTTGTTATAAAAACTACCAGGACTACAGAAAGGGAAATTATATTTAGATTTCAAACTATTTTAAAATGAAATTCAGCTGCGAAGTTTTGGAATTTACCAAAAAATTTACTCTCTGGCGCTTCTTGTCGCGTTATTGAATGCTTGCATAATAATCGAGGACGATGAGGAATTGAAACAAATAGACTCCGGAAACGAACCGAACCTTAGAAATATCTTAAAGTTAAAACTAAAACTAAGAAACAACTGAACATCGACGAACCTTGATCGAAAAGGCAGGCTCCACCTGTAAAAGCCCAATAGGAAAACTCTACTCACCTTCAGTTGGTTAACACCATGTTGAGACCATCAATAGCCTCGCTATCGATTCGCCGGAAATTAACAAAAACACATCTAATACGACTAAAAATATATTTCTAATCTAAAGGCTTCGTGACAAAATATGTTGTCCTATTCACCTGTATTACTTTTTAAAGCACATTAGAGTTGAGACCGTAGAGGAATTATGAAAAAAAGTCAGTGACCGTAAACTGGAGAAAAACTTAATCGCCATATTAAAAATATTACATAAATCGCCATATTACATAAAACGGTTTACAAAATGAAAAACATTACTTCTCAGCATTGCAAATTGTGCACACAGGAAGAAAACGATGACAACTTCAGCACTTACATTAACACCAAAATGGAACATTAAAACCTTGCCACACCTGGCACCGATTTCATATTCTTGCTCAATGGCAAGGTGCCTTGATGTCATGAGTGATCTAAGAAGTACGATTACATTGCATGCATAAAATTAGAAACACTAGAAGGCTCACTATTGTACGATGGCACAATGTTCCGCCCCCGCTCAGCCACAATATTGTCTCAATTGTCCATCAATTGAAGCACAGATAGACTGTCTCTAAAGAAGTAGTTCAATTTTTTTAAACTTTGATAGAATCTTAAAACACATACAACTAAAAAAAAGAGATGATACAAAAAAAATATTTTTTAATTCACTAGAATAAACACTCCGAAAAACAGAAAGATACATCAAGTCAAATCTAATGAATCTTCTCGTATAGAAATTATTTTTACCAAAAAAGCTCAGAAGTAAACAAAACGACCTCCGCACTCACTTAGAAATCTAAATTAAGAATGCAAAACCCTCAAATTCAAATAGAGGATACCCAGGCTGAATTAAAAAAGAGGTAAGTCAGAAAGGTTGCTCTTGAAATTTGGATATCAATTAAATAAACAATAATATAGTGAAAAAAAACATAGCTGGCAAATTGCCAGAAAATAGCCGCAATAGCTTCGTAGATCTGCAGTCTCAAAAAAAAACAGTAAAAAAGACAGACCAAAAAAATTCGTCTTTTAATTGAAGCCTGATGTTATATTTTGATTTAAAATCTGCATAAGTTTTTGCTGCCTCTATTAGCTGCTCTCAAATAACCTTCATTTAGAGTGACAAAAACCCTTTTGACCTTTTCTCTTTGAATTAAAGTAAATAAAAGTCAATTTCAAAGTGAGGAAGTCATTTTTGAGAGTGAGGTAAGTCAAGTGTGACCAAAAATTTAATCACGCGAATGAATAAAAAAACTCGCTCCACTAAGAGGAAAAAATGACGTCACACACTCACTTCAGTTGAAATCGCATGAACGAATGAATAAAGAGCAGATTTGAAGTGGTTTGAAGTCATATGGTCGTAACAAAAATCGCGACGACGAAAAAAACCAAGAGAAGGCCCAATTATAGCCCCAGCTATCGCTGTGCGGCTATTAATCATAAGATCCTGGATAAAACTCCAATTTCCTTGAAAAAATTATGTGCTAACCACAAATTCTAAAAAATTAAACCACGGAGAGCTGAAATATAGGATTAAGTATGAATCAGCTACGACATCTTGCTAATGAGATGAAACTATGAGCCGACAATACAATATATAAAGGCAAAACATCAATTTTTTTCGGTAAAGGCGTAAATTAAAAATCAATTATTGTCCGCCAATTGAAAGAGATATTTAGATCCAGATATGCACATTTTCTAACAACGAAAACCTCAGACCTTATAATCCAATTGTCTATCTTAAAAATATCCTTAAAAATATACAAGGCATTAACATTAGTCATCCTTAAGCGTCTCCGAAGTCACTGCTAAATTCAGTAAAATCTTTCATTACTCAGACTGTAAAAAAGCTAAAAAAAACATCTAAAGCAAAAACTCAAAAAATTAAATTATTTTCACTGAAACAAATATTTTTCAAGTAGTAAATAACATTAACGCTTTTAGAAAGCAATTCAGTAGATTTATTAGAACTCATTAGAACATCATCATACAGACCTTGCAGTTTTGGGTGTTAGTAACAATGTTAAAAAAATGAAAAAAAAACGCGTGATGAAAACGCGTACCGTCAAGTCAAAAAAATCAATTGTTGCCCACAAAAAATTCAGACAAAACCAGCTATTCACCATTAAAAAAATGGCATTTGCTAGACCCATTACTTCATACTTTGTAATTAAAACTTAAAAATGATTTGATTCTTAAAAAAAGGACATAGGTTTAAAAAAGGGGCAAAAATTATTCAGATAGGTTTTCTTCATTTCACTAGAACAAACACTAGAACGGATGGAGCAACCGATTATAAAACAAATGGAATGCAACATAAAATTTTATTTAAAAAAGTATACAAATGATTTTCCCAAACAATAGAAATTCGAAATCAAAAACCATCCTTTTCAACTAAAGTTTAAACTCTAAAAACTCTTAAGTAACAATTTCAATATTACTCAACTTAGTTGTCCTCTCATTATTTTTAATTTACGAGACCAACTTACATATATAATTGAGTGCAAAAAAATCAAACAGGTCACCCACAAGCTAGATAATCATAGGCTAAAATGCGAGAAAAGTATTTCAGGTTTCGCTGTGGCGCCTTTTAAACACTTTTCCTCGCAATTAAACCTCAAATCACATACACCCATATATTCCAAAATAGGGAAAAACAAAACTTCTGAGTAAAACTCGAATTTCGTTCAAAAAATAAGGTTAGAAATTGAAAACCAAATAAACTCACAGAAAATTTCGAATAGTAAAATTTTAAGATCAAGCACACACGTTTGAGTATGAAGCAGCTTGAACTGCTAGTTGACGAGAATAATTTACAAATAAACAAAATTAATATTGAGGGGAACATTTTTTCCATGACCAGTTATTATTTTTGAAATCTATTTTATAGAAAACTTCGTTGTTAAAATCCACATGTAGAAGAATCAATTATGCTTCTTTAAAAAGAAAATTTTTCATTTAAGATATCAGAATTATCGAAAGATCCATTTATAAACAGTTATATAAACCAAAAAAGATCAAATGAACCACATTATACGAAACTCTTCAATTGTATACAAAATTAAATTGCGTTATTTTAAAATTTAAATCTATTATTAGTAAATGAAAGTGAGATTTATATCGATATGACTTACTTCTGCCATACAAAGTCATTTATAAACGAGATAGCGGTGCAATACAAAAAAAAATAACAAACGTTCAGAACTCAAAATTCACTTATTTCTTAGTGTACAGTAAAAAAATACACAAGCTATGCACTCTAGCAATTAATTACTCCACTTCAATTCACTACTAAAATCAATGAGATCCTTCATAAATCAGAATGAGACAAAACTACAGAAGAAAAACATAAACTAGAAAACAAACTATAAAAAAACATAGTAAGAACATGGTAAGCATTTAATACATTTTCACAAAAACAAATAGTTTCAGCATGATGAATGCGAAAAACTAAAAACGTTTAACATTATTTCCGTTCATTTAGTCTTCACGAGACTCCTTTTATTGAGACCTGCTAGTTATGTGACTCGGTAATATTACAACAAAGAACAAGACAATTAGAAAAATATATTTTAATGAAATCTTACGGTGTCAAGTCAACAAAATTGTTAGTTGCAGCAGAACAATTCAGACAACAGCATGTATTTACCATTAAAACACGTGCATCGCACTTATAAAACTGTGCCAGAAAATCACTAGAAAAACCAAAATAGACGTCAAGTGGCCGCAGAGAGTATAAATAAAAAAAATGGCTCTAAACCAAAAAAATCTAGATCCAAATTCATACGTGTTGTCATTTAAAAAAAAAACGTGAGACAAAAATAGCCTCGATATCTCTTCAGGGTTACTCAAGCTCTTAAAAAAATGAAAATGTTAAACTTTTCTCACGCTGCGCTGGACGGCCTTTCTGGTGATACCACTCACAACTCTACAATATATCGATCGTCAAAAATTTACTGAAAAAACCAGTTGATCATGTAGTTGAGCGAGAAAACCAGAAAACTCGTTTACATCGAGCATACCTAGTACACCTTTACAGGTATATTTTTATACGTACTTCATTTACGTTTAGACTTCACTTTAGTTCTCCAATTTTGTTTGTGATCCAAATGCATCTTCTGTTATGCGCGAAAAAAAATTAACAAGGAAGAAGTATTCTAGACACTTCAAAAAAAACTTTACTGAAAGCACCTTTTCGGGTTAGCAAAATGAGCACTGATGACTTCCAAACACGAAATTTTTGTTCCCCTATTTTTGTTCTCACAAAAAGTGTTTTCAAAATACCTTCCTTCGAGGGAAAATCATTTGGTTCCCCAATCTCTATGTTTTGCCGTTTGTAAAAACGTTTACTCGCAAATTAACGGCAAAGTGTAAAAAAAGTTCGTGGACTTTTTTAAATTTCACTACCCTATGGCACGGCCCACAAAAATGTCCTCATACCTTCGATAAAGAACAAATCCAAACGAATTTTGATGACAAAAACTCCATCAAATCGCCAATAATGGATTTGTTTCACTTCATTCTGGGACCGTTCAAAAGTAAATTGACACACAGAAATCACAATACAGAAAAGTGAGGGACAGGTTGTGGGGCGTAAGGGTACGTGAGGTTATGGCAGAGACCGCGGGTGACGCACAGTTTGCTCTATAAGTGCCGAGGGTTATATATGCTGGTTCAGGTGTCAAGCGGATATGGGTTGGTTGATCAGAACGTTAGGTTAACGAAAAGGTAAGCAGCAAGTGGGAGGCAAAACTACCAAATTTACAATTTCCCTTCGTACATTACGTTCTGTTTCCTCGGCCGCCTCTGTGAATTATACACTACACCAAAGCAAGTCCAAATGAGAGAGATAGAAACTGTTCAAAAACTCAGTTGTTCGATTGGTTCACCCATTTAAAAAAAATCACTCCCCAAAAAATAATTAATGCCTCATTCGAGGGCCGATGATACCTGCTATTAGTGAGACTAAATAAGTCATCATAGCATCAGACAAAATCTAAATAAAAAAAATTGGTTTGCATTTCACCAGAAAAGATGTACGACCTGGCTTTATTGAGAATATTTACCATGTAGACAAAAATAAAAAAGGCTAAGTTTTAAGGCTAATAAAAAAAGGCAAAGGCAATTGAAATCATTGAAGGAGCTCACTTAAAACTTCATAGGAAACCATTCAGTTAATTGATTATGCAGATTGTCTTACAATTCCAAAAGAACAAACAGTCAAAAATCAAAAAGTCCATTATTGTGAGAAAACTGTGTCCAATGCTTTAAAATCATAATCTATTCACAAAAAACATTCAATATGAGCAATTGCGTCTTCTTTCAAAACCAAAAAATAAGTGAATTTTCATTTATATCATAATGAGTCAAGACAGAAAAAAGAATACAAAAACTGGAAAATGTCGCAAAAATAAGTTTTGAAGTCGTAGCTTCAAAGCCAAAAATCATTACTCAAAGGACAAAACAGTCATGTACACTATATTCCAACTCACCTGATGTGATATCTCGGTTTGCTAAGACAACGCTATAAGGTGACAGAAGTAAGACAAAAGGCAAATTTGAAAACCTAATTTTTTTAAAACAATTTTAAAAAAAAATCGTAAGTAATAACGATATGCTTTCAACTAAAACACAGTAAATAGGTCAACTTGTTTCTGGCAACTGGACATGTCATTACGAAGGCAAACAACTGCCAAAAAAGACGAAAAAAACTCATACTTTTCGCTGAAATTTTAATGTTCATTGGCCTTCATTTGCACGTCAACTTGTTCTGTCAATAATTTAGCTGGGATGAAATGATTCTGTTCTATGAAAAAGGCAGACGCATTTTTAAAACAGTGCCCCATTACAATCGAAATTATTTTTAATTGTTAAAATCCACAATTAGACCAAACTAATACTGGTATTGCTGCTCGTCCAGTAAAAAATATCGCTTCAAATATACCGAAATACCTAAATAGAAAAGGTCAATATATCAAAAACAAAAAAGATTTTTGGATAATTGAGTTAGTGGCAAAAAATCGTTAGGTATCAAATGACAGCATTGAATAGTTTCTTTAATAGCTCCTTCACAGCTAATAAGAACTTTGAATATTTAGACCCTCTCATAAGACAAAGAAAAACAAGTGCTTGCGAAATTCAATTCAAAAATTGCGAAATTCAAAAATTGCGAAAACAGAAGTGAGTCTAACGTTGAAAATTTTAACCCTCTAACTCGTCGGAAAAGCTAAATACAAGAAATCCGTTTTAATTTGATATTCTACGCCTGGCAAGCTATCTAATGATACCACTCAACTCTTGACGATAAATATCTTGATCGACGAAAACTGACTGCACAAAAAACACAAAGTTGAGCATATAGCTCCACCTCAACTAAAATGAACAAAAGTCAAATTACTAAAGCGAGCGAAAGAACACGCTAGAAGACGGCAAACAGGCATAAGCTTTACATAAGATGTTAACAATTTTGCTCGAAATTTCTATTGAGAGCAATTGAACATCGACACAAAAACTGCGAGAAGCCCAGCAGTCAGTGCAGAATGAATTTAATAACCTGAAATAATCTGAGAAAATTATGTAATCAAAACCCTAAAATTTATCTTCACAATCGGTACTTCAAAGTGAAACTGAAAAGAATCTAAAACCCCGGGAATCTGTAAACATTGGTAATTTAATTCTGCACCAAAATCTTAGCTGCTTGGAACACCCATGCAATATACAAAACAGATCCAGCTATCAGCGCAATGTGCTATCTATACTCGGAACAAGGAAGTTTGATAAATCCAAAATCACCCACCCTGCTTCTATAACAGCAATCGCCAGTTCAAAATTACCAATCATAACCATAACTGATTATGTACCAAAAACATGAACACAGGTAGCACAAATATTCAAGGCACACCACAGATAACAGACCCATTATGTCCATGAGGAGAAATAACTCAGCTTCAGCTCCAGTCTGAAAGCATCCGGTCGTTTGAAAAATTCAAGGATATCAGTAACCCGCAATTCAAGCGGTTTAGAAACGGACATCAGGCACAAATTGAAGCGCTGGAATACACCGATCAAAATACTCGTGTTCATCATCCAAAGCGTGACCAATTACTCGGAAGAACATTCGATGCAGTCGAACAACAATCTACTAAAGATCAATAGCCTCAGTTATCCCAATCCGTTTTAAACTGCACGCACATCAATCCGACAATTACAGGAATATTACAAACCGTCACACGCAACCTTCCCTTAAGACAGTCGAGAGGTTGGCTTTGGTTAAAGCGAGCTCACGCTTCAGTCGCGCCACACATTTTTCACTCGAATCGGTATTTAGAACTAACAACTCAACTACTGCAAAATTGAAAATTTAACTCAAAACTTTCATTTCATGAAGACAACTGGAATACGCCCTCCGGTTCTACAATTCGACGCTGAAGCTGAGGCGAGTTTGCCAACCGGAAAATGAAGCACCACGAGACGTTTAGTAACCTTCATAACTTTCACTTCCAGTTAAAATTTAGTCCGGCAAAACCTCAAACAACCTTTGAAAAGCTAGAAAGTTTTAAAAATTTGGCCTTGACAAACCCACCTACAGCCGCACGCACTCCGAACATGACGTTACGCTCAGCAAAAGCTCGCACTGCTTCTTTACGAGCGATCAAAGTTGGTAATCAAGTGGTACTGCCTTAAAAAAATTAGGAGCGCTATAATGTCCGCCTGGAATTGCTGACGCGGCTATAACACAAACGATTAATTTTTTAGATTTACACCTCATTGGCTCTATCTCGAAGCACACCACACCGTTATGGAGAAGTAGCAATTATCTCACATTAATTCGAAATAGATGTCATTGCAAATTTCGCCCAAAGAAATCCTGACCAACTTTCGATCCAGTTCTATTTAAAAATGCCGATTTAAATAATTGACTTGAATTAAAAATGATAAAAGCTTCAGTTCGTTTTTTTGTTATGTTACAGCATTATACTGACCTTTGATTTCCACTTCAGATTATGTATTCAACTGCAAAATAAGAGCTAAAATCTAAAAGAATTCTTTCCATTTCACTACTAGCTAGCTAACAGCACTGATGTAATATGTTTCTCGAATAGTTACAGCAGAATAATTTAAAATATGCACCAAAAACATCAAAATCATGAAAATATGCTGCTTTGCTATCAAAGAATAATCGAACCAATCAATCAATCATCAGTGCTCAGCATCGAGTAGCTTGTCGACGTGTCCTTGGAGAGACTTGTATGTCCTCTCGTCCATTTTGTCCCCGTTGTTCAAGTCCATCACTTTAATTACCACCATGTTCATCAGCAGTTGCGATACCTACACGTGCACAATTTAGGTTTAAAAACTAAGACCGTTTAATATTCCCCGGGCAGCAAAAAATTTTCCATTTGTTACAGTACAATGATAGGAAGGATTCCAATGGAAAAGAAAGCCTCACAGTACAAATTTCTATATACCATTCCAAGTTATCTTGACAGCCTTTTTGATTATCCAAGATATGCAATATAGCAACGGCTTTCCATAAGAATCAAGGCATCCGATTATATTCTCAAACGCTTCCTTGAGCACATAGAATCGGGATAAGTGGAGCACCTGTGGGTCCTGGTTCTGGGAGTTGATAGCTGAGGAGCTGAATCTGAGGCCGATCAGCTTCTTGCCTTGCTCACTCGCATACTGCATCTGTTTGCATAGGGCTCTCGACCTCAAGTACGCAGG
This sequence comes from Convolutriloba macropyga, assembly GCF_964194025.1. Classification (NCBI taxonomy): domain Eukaryota; kingdom Metazoa; phylum Xenacoelomorpha; order Acoela; family Convolutidae; genus Convolutriloba; species Convolutriloba macropyga. The sequence continues at coordinate 4,448,689 of NC_134468.1, forward strand.
AGTCAGACACACTATCATCAGCTAAACACGCGATAGTTAATAGTGTGAGGTCAATGATAGTTGCTCAAACTAAATCGTAAGCTACCGTTATAAATTAGTAAGAAACATAACTGACTAACGTCGTGCGAATTGCTCTCAAACGATCGGCGAGCGGTTGGCTTCGTCAGTTCGTCAGTAGCGGCCACCGGGGGGGGGACCGGGGGGCCGATGGGGGTGCAACAGCTTTTTTTTTGGGGGGGGGGGGGTCTTCAACTCGTAAGAACCGCCCTTCACACCTAAATGTAAGTCTCCAAAACGGTTTCTGTCAATCACCTACTTGGAGACTAGTGAGCTGAAAGGCTCCAAAAAGAGCACTTAATGCCCGCTGGCTGTTTATCCCATTTTTGAGGACAACGTCAAATGGGTCAGACAAAAAATCGGTCAAGCGAAAAAACCAACAGGAGTAATAATTGCTAAACTTCGTTTGAGAGCATTAAAAATTTCGGAGTACGTCATTTTTGAGAGTGATATTAAGTCAGTGTGACAAAAGAACATAGCTTGCAGATTGCCAGAAAATAGCCGCAATAGCTTCGTAGATCTGCAGTCCCGATCAAAAATTTTAATGAGATGTTATACTCTGATTAGGAATGTTTGTTCTGTTCAACTTGACAAAACCGAGAAGGCGAAGAAACCTCGGCTTTCTCTTTGTGGCTATTTAACTTGATAGCAAACATTTAACTTGATAGCAAACATTTAACTTGTTAGCAAACATTCTTAAAGAAACAATCAGCCACAGATGAAATCACAATTCCAGTCCCTGTTATTTGCCTAATAAGGTAGTGAAGCGTACCTTGCAATTCTGGATAGCAAGTTCAATCTGCTCATTGATCTTGTCTCCCGCAGTGATGTACTTCTTGTCAAACCACACTCTGTAGTTCTTCTCCAGACAGTCACACAGGGACGACACATTTGCCCTGTTTTGGTAGTCATACGACAGGAAAACATCCGTCTCCTGAAAAAAAGTGGCAATTAAATAAATAAGCAATATTTACGGATCACCGAGTGCTAAGCACTTGCAACTTCATCTTGGATATGATCCAAGTTTCTGGGATTGTGATTACTCCCGATGACTAACCACTGGGTCGTTGATTGACAGGTTCCTCATTCCATCACTGGCGTCAGTCACTGCTGTCGCTGAAACAATTGGTAAAACCTCACCATTTCGAAGAAAACTATTGCAAGTAACGTTTTCCTGAGTATCTTAGCTTATTTCGCTGGAATAAAAGACACGATTTATATCTTCATACTTTCCATTTCACAGGTTCAAATAGCCTTTATTGATTAGCATAGCATTTTTACCATGAACCAGGTTAGAACGTTAATTTGTGAATTTCTTTCGTCGACCTCATTAAGATACGAAATAGTGTTAACTTAACGTCCTTACTTTGATTTCTCTGGGACATGATTTTCTGTTCGAGCTTTTCTATCTTAGTGATGAGCGCCGGATCCAAATTTGAGTCTCTGGCCATCTGGAGGGGTGTCTTCCCTTTGGCCTTGATAGTGACATCTGGAGCTGGACTGGCATTCAACAGTCGGTGAGCAGCATCCAACTTCTTCCTCTTGACAGCCAAATGCAGGGGAGTGTTCTCTGCCTGGGTCTGGGCATTGATGCTGGCTTTCTCTCGCAACAAGTACTCTAGCACCTCTGGGTGGTTGGTGTCTGCTGCCTCGTGCAGAGGAGTCCACATGTCCTGAAATAAAAAATTGTTAACATACAAAAAGAACCTTCCGAAAAAAGCTAAGCCGTGCACATTGCAATTTCTCTAAATCCTAGCAAGGTAATGTCTGATTAAAATGGAAAGGTGGACGATTCGACTATTGGCATTTCCGATCTTTTCCGTTCCCCCCCCCACCCCCCGCCCCAGCTTAGTGGGTGCATATTTGCAACCCCCAGACGCACGTGCTATATTTTATAATTTACTATGTAATGACACGTGCTCTGTAATTGGGGGTGCATAACGTACTGGGGGGTTACAAACGGGAGATCCGGCATTTCTCAATACAGAGGCATTCTTACGGGAGTCCGGACGTCTTTGTCGAATCCATTGGTGATGAGGAACTGCAGAACTTCTTTGCTGCCATCTCTCGCAGCCAGGTGCATTGCCGTACTTCCTTTCTGAAATTCAGGACAACTTCTATCAGGGCAAATTTCTTTCAAAATAAAAGATACCGATAAAGGTCACCGATATTTCTTTCTCAAATGTCAACTACGTCAATTCATGTCATCAAAGCATTTACAGCTATCCTGTCGGGCGATAGCTGAAACGACTGGCGCGGGGTAGATTCGCTAGTACCTAGCGGCTGCTCACGGAGGGTAGCTGGATCTATTGTTTCTGCCCCCAGCTTAGTAGGCCCTATACGCCCCTATACACAGGCTATTATTTTCCAGCTAACGTGCCATATAACATGTAATTGGGGACATAACACCGGAGCCGAAACAATAGATCCAGATAGCTTCAGCTTCTTTGAAAGGGCACGATTGGGGTCTGAAGGCGGTAAGTGTTGCGGGTGCAATGAGCGAAATAAAGGGTTTAAAACTCTGAACACAGCCCTTCACGTTTCATGTTACCCCATCACCAATCACAGTTTCAATGGATCACATACGTGTAGGAACATACTTTGCAAAAAAATTAACACCCCCCCATAATGTACGTACAGCACCCGCCTCAATTTATAGCGTTTCCCATGTGAAATTGCGACAAGCTAATGTCAAAATTCAGGACATCGCTCAAAGGTCAAAGCTCAATTTAAATGTAAAATTCAGGAATTGGACCAAGGGAAAGATCGTTGGCATTCAATGACCACATTGATGCTCAATTGCATGTGTTGGCGGTTTTCGAACGTTCGATTATTTCAGCTTTATAGGATAGACTAACATGATAGGGTACTACAATGGAAAAGGGAAGACCCAAAAATTCATTCATTTAAGATCGCAGGAATGCCCCAAAATGTCCATCGGTCAAACTTTTAATTAAGTTTGACCTGAATATAAATTCTATAGCACTCCTCAGGAATTTTTCCCAGCACTTGAATGCAAGCTTCCTTCTTTCAGGGCAGTAATTCCCTCGGGTCACTTAGATTTATGTTCTATACACTTGGATGGCAGTCAAGGGAATTCAGCATCTTCACCTTGGTAGTTTTGTAGATGTTAGCGCCTCTGGATGCGAGCTCCTTTATGACATACAAGTGCCCATTTGTACATGCTCTCAATAAAGGAGTGAATCCATCCACATTCTCCGCATCCTTCTCTGCCCCGTGTTCCAACAGAATCTTCACTATCTCCAGGTTACCTTTCTCGCACGCAGCATGCAACGGTGTGTTTCCCTTCTCGTTGATAGTGTTCACTTTTGCATTCTGCCTCAGAAGGAAGTTGACCATTTCGATCTTGTTATTGTCACATGACTCGTGCAGAACAGTCCAGCAATCCTAAACAAATCAAGCCTGACTCCTACTTTTATGAAAAACAATCTTGTGATTCTGTTGAGATGCAACTCTCATTCCAATAAAGAACCAATTTAAATTTGTGGTTGACGAAGAATACCAAATTCTTCCTAAAAACTGCCATTCAATAGCTTTGTCCGCTTTTATGAACGACTCTTTTTTACTTCAAAATGTTTGCTATCTTGACTTGTAAGGTCACATTTCTGAAGAGTGATCAGAAAGCAGTATATACCGTTGTTCGACTGTCAATACTGGCTCCATAGTCAATCAGTAGCTTCACAATCTCAACATGTCCCGCTCGTCCTCCCACGTGTATAGGCATGCTCCCTTTCTAAAAGGAAACAAGCCGAAAATACTAGCATTTTTTGAGACATTTGATAGAGCGCCACCGTAACATCCGTTAGTATTAGCAAAAATCTTTAACTCAAAATTTAAATTGTCGCATAATTGCCCAAGTCAGAGCAAATATTGGGACTTTGATGTCTGATTGATCTTTCAATTACTTCGAACTTCTAAGTAACTTTCGAGATCACATCGTTCCTAGATGCACAATCGTCATTAAGTATGAAGTACCCACCTTAGTGACTCCATTAACCGACGCCCCATTATCCAACAGGTACCTGGCCACCCTCACTTGTCCACCAACACAGGCCTTGTGCAACAGGGTGAATCCGTCATCATTCTTCGCATTTGGCTCTCCTCCTTTCGAAATGTAATCCTGGATCTTCTCGAAGTCACCGGACTTTGCAGCAGTCCAAGGATCGGAAGCCATCTCGGACGCGTTCTCAGGCATGTTAAAACTGAAATTTGTAATAACTGATAACATACTACCCTGATAGGGCACACTCCATCTTCAGGACAGTGGCAAAGTACAGTTAAGTTGCAACAGATTGTTTGCAGCACCAGCAGCAGTAGTACAATTCAGATAACATCATGTTTGGCACCTTGCTACTAACCAGTAGCAGTGTTTAACCCCCCCCCCCAATGAAAATTTGGTTTTGGACATTTGCAGCTTATTGCAATCCACGCCACCATACAATTATCGATGCTTTTTGAGGTAGCTCATCTGAGTGCCATAGCTCCGGCACTAAATTTGTACGAGAGCAGATGCATCAATGCAGAACAAAAAGTTACCTGAACGGTCAAGTTTTCTTAGCATTTACGATGCTTTCGTGTAACTATTTGCTTCATCCATTTGGTAAATAACTCAAGTGAACTGGATCTTCAGCTAGAAATCATAGTTTTACGCGCACGGGCACAATGATGTAAGCGGAAGTAACAACTCACTATATGAGGGCGACCAACTCATCACGCTTAAAAAGGTGAAGTTCTGTATGCATGGTATGCTTGCGTATAAATTAAAAACAATAAAACTACGCAATTAAGCATCGGATAAACGGTGCATGCGTTAAAACTTCCCCGAATATATAGCGTGTCCCATAAAGTTGAAATAAGAGAACGTTTCAAAAGCCACAGATTACAGGGCAAAGGTCAAAGTTCAAATCTAAAACATGTAGAAAAAATTGATGAATGAAAACTTAATGGAGAAAACGTTGACATTCAAATGAGCACATTGATGCTCAATTGCATGTTTATGGCGTTTTTCGAACGTTCGCTTATTTCAACTTTATGGGACAGACTATATTTGTAGCCCCCCAAAATGATGTATCAACACGCAATTCTAGCAGACTAATCAGCTCTTCAACCAAATATAGCACTTGCAACATCCGGTTTCATTGTTATCAAAGTGAAATGAGATTGATCATTTTAGCGATCACATCAAAAATTTTGTTTGGTACGGCCTATAGTCTGTCCCATAAATTTGATATAATCGAATGTTCGAAAACCTCAAAAACATGCAATTGAACATCAATTTGGTCATTTGAATGTCAACGCTTTTTCCATCCAGCTTCGTTTCCATCTTTTTTTCTACATGTTTTAAATTTGACCGACCTTTGAAATCTGTCCAGTGGCTTTTGAAACGTGGCTTTTGAAATAATTGAACTTTATGGGACACGCTATACAAAGTTGAAAAAATATCGAACAATTCACAAGTTCAAACTTATAGTCTGTCCCCCATAAAGTTGAAATGACCGAAAATGCCAGAACATGCAATTGAGCATGCAAAGGAGCATTGTGGACAGTGTTTTTGAAACGTTATAGTCAGTCCTATAAAGTTGCAACGCAAGCGAACGTTCCAAAAACTCGCGGCATGCAAATGAACAAAAATACTGATCTCTGCGTGTTTTAAATGTAAACTTTGACCTTCGGAACGTTCGATAGCGTTGCAACTTTATGGGACTTACTATATAGTAAGTCCCGTACGCAAGTGAACGTTCCTCCGCATGTTTTAAATTTGAACTTTGACCTTTGAAATGTTCGATAACGTTGCAACTATAAAACGCACAGGGAGCAGAACTTGGTTGCACGTCGAAAATTTTAAAAACGTTCGCGTGCAACTTTATGGGACTATAGTAACTCCCATAAAGTTGCAACGCTATCGAACGTTTCAAAGGTCGAAGTTAAACTTAATACATGCAGAGATGAGTACTTTGTTGTTCTTTTTCATGTTGAAAGTTTTCGAACATTCGCTAGCGTTGCAGCTTTATGGGATTAACCATCGTCTGTTTTGATAATTCAGTTAAATATTCCAAAAAATGAGGTTCTGCAGCATATCTTAATTTTTATTCCATTTTATTCCATAAAAATAACACAACCAGCTGAAAACATCACCTCTCAATTGCTTCTTAGGACTCCAATTACAGTGGGCTCTTGAAAAAAAAAGAAAATGCAGCCAACAGATTGTCAAAAAATAGGAAGCCCAACAGACTGCTCAAACATGTGGCTAGTTATAGAAAACATCCCGAGTGAAAATGCAGAAAGAACAAATAACAGCGCCAAATGTCAAAAACTTCATGACACACTTGAGATGCACTCAGCTATCCTTTTTAATATTTCAATATTAATCCTTCAAGTATTTTAAACAATGGAACTTTTTGCCAATTTCACGTCGAAAACTGACAAATAATTGCTGAAATGAGCTGCTATGCCTACAAACATGAGCACAAGTACGTTTTAGCACGATTTTTAAACTTCTGCATTTTCACATTAGGCTCATCTGCAAATTTATTGTATGCATAAACATTTCAATCTTAAAGACCACTTTACAATACCAATCACTTTGACAAATACCAAGCTATGATACTACACATTAGTTGATAAATATCTGTTGATATTTCTTCAAAATTGAAATATCAAAAAGTTCATTAAAGTTGTTTCGATGTTTTACCTCGGAAGAGGTGCTACCAAAATTTTCTGCTGGATAAAAAACAGTTGAATATTTGTCGCGGGAAAACAATCGAGAGGAACAAATTGCTGATACAAATTTAGAAATTAAGGAAATCTCGGGAAAACATGCAGTCTCGGAACAGTGAGCACATCATATTTGACACGTAACCATACTAGGAAAATTGTTTAAAAATTCAAAATCTCTAGATATGTTCTAGTTTAAAATTGCTTTGGTAAGCTGTGACAGCCTTGAGCAGAGATATGCTGGGATATCCAGCGAATATTTCGAGCATTACGCGGATAAACTTAAAAAAAAACATTTTTTGGTTTTGTCTTCTATAACAAGAGGGCTGCCCGCTTGTTATTCAGTTTTGCGAAAATGACCAGTACAACTATTCCCGGGAAAAAACAAAAATTCAGGAAAAGCTGAGAGAAGTTTGCTAGCTTGATTTTGCTTCTATTCTGATAGCATATGGCTCACTCAATTGTTATTCTGGAGACTTCCATTTATTTAAAGTTTTTAAAAAATTTAATAAAAACTAAATTAAGAAATGCTCCTCCAACACTGGGTGAATATTGGCTGGTCCGCGCCTTCTCAGCACTAGGTCTTCATAAAGCATTTCGTATCGTTCAATTCTATCAATAAAATTCTAATACACAGAAACATCAGTTGAGAAAAAGTGTAAAGCAAAAGGCAGCATTGTAACACAAACACTAAACAACAATTGGCGAAAGTAGATGACTTAAACTAAAAGCCTACCTTCTTCAACCATAGTTCCCATTGAAGCATCAACTACTTCGCGCCGCCTAAATCTCCTTGAGCCTCCAACGCAAAGGATGGAACTCCTTAAAAGAGCGAAGCTGATTTCTGTCCTTAGAAATGATATGATGTCAACGTAGCTGTCCTCTTTTACCGCAGAGCTCCGATGCCAGTTGATTCAGCACTTTTGAAGCTGATGGGCCAGCTCCACTAAAGCAATCGAACACATGGATAAAAAATTGCTTTCTCAACATCAAGTACTCTTTGTTCTTTATAACGGATTCATGATACTTGTAGTCTTTGCTACTGCTTTCAGGGCAACTTTTGCAAAGGTTTCCCCTTGCGACGGCTGAAGATGAGGTTCGATCTCGACATCATGACAAATTCGCAAAGGAATCGCGAAGTTTATTATGTCTAGTGTATGTATATTCCATTCGAAGGCATGTGCTAACGTGAAGTTTTCATTGCATGTGCATGGTGATGGCATCTTTCCTAGTTCCCAACCAAAGCGAAGGTCAAAGCAATCCCGAAACTAGCCTGACGCTCCCTTTCCAATAGCTGCGTCAAGTGATCGAACGTTTTTTTATTCAATTCACTCTTAATTTGCGTCTTTTTCGATTTGATTTTAAGCTCTTTCTCCTTTTTTATTTCATGTCTCATTTGTTGCTTTATTTTGGCTTCGGGTAGAGGAAAGGACAAGGGACTTAACAATTGATGTGATCCTTCATATTCTTTAGAACGGTCTTCAGGTTTAAGGATGTTCAGGCCACTGTCCCTTATCAGCAACAAGATATCCCGGTATTTTTGATAAGAGGCGGGATTCGTTAACACATTAGGTAAAAGCTCATCGATTATTGATTTCTCACGTTCCTTTAACAGATCTTCAAAATTAGGTGTTGTCCGAGCGCTAAGAAGGACAAATTATCCTGAACCGATGAAGTAAACATTTTGAGGTGAAACATTGGTATGAAAGGCCAGCTTCCACAACAATTTCTGCTGTTGCAATGATCCCTCTACAAATTTCTTTTCTGTATTATCAGAACCTATTTTACTACCAAGTACTCTGCAACCGTCAACTATTTCCACCTCATTGAGATCAAAAATCTGTAGTGTTTTTTCAAAAGGATGTTCCTGCGTAGTAATATGGCACTCGGTGAGATGGTAACCGAAAGCAGGACAATGGTTTTTCAATGAACCAAGAATTTTCTTCAGGTTATCGAGAGAGCCGACAGTGTTACCATTGTCTGCATAACACTCTTGAACAGTGAAGCAACCGTCAAGAAGTTCAATTAAAAGGATAGTGGCAATTCCATGCATCGATATTGCAGGGGTCACCTTGGGTTGTACCTTCCTGAGAGTATTGTTTGTTGTTAATGAACAAATAATACTGATGTTACGGTAAAAAATTTGGATGTTAATTGCTCATTAGATAACTAATTTGCTTTGCGTGGTGGTTCTGAATGTTTCTCCCGTGAGACAGCAAGGACTGTTTTCTTGTAAACTAGATAACTATTTTGCTTGGCGTGGTTCGGGATGTTTCTCGCGTGAGACATCAATGACTGTTTTCTTGTCAACTAGATAACAAAATTGCTTTGCGTGGTTCTGGATTTTTTTTCGCGTGGTTCCTTGCGTGGTTCTGGATTTTACTCGATTTTTTAGTAGGACTTCAAATGGAAACGGAAATTTTCGTTGACATGTATTTATCAAATTCTTTGTATTAATAAAAAGATCGTTTTGCTTTAGTTCTGCTCATATGTTCCTGGATCGCTTTTGCTTCACGGAACAAGGAATCTATCTCCCTCTTCATCCATTCGTCTAAAGTCCTGCAATGGTTTTGTTATTTGAACCACAGGGTTCAGAACAGGCTTCCCTAGGAGCCTGGCATGTCTGGCTATCAACCGCTGCATGGTTTAGAGTTGTTGCCTCAGGGGAGCTTAGAGTTGCTTTCGTTCATGATGCTCTCGTCTAGCACTGAGTCCGTTACGCTTAACGTGCTGATAAGTGGCGCTTGAGTAAGTTTGGGGCGATTAATAATTCCAATATTCTGCTAGTTTCAATACATGGCTCCCACTTTTTTAACAAATTTAATTTCATCCCTGGTGACCAGAAACTTGGCAAAATTGTTTTCGATGCTTCTCGCGGACATCTATGGTCAACATATTTTTTTTGCTCCAATAACGGATTTGCAAAAAAAACATTCCATATCGACATGCCTTGAAATTGACGCTGGCAGGGCAGGTGTTACTTTCATTAACTACACTATAGCATGACCGAAAAAATTGAAACATTGGTTAAACTTCGATGACGAAAAACTAACACATTCTGTCGCCAATTGGGGCCCCGCTCAGCGTGCCTCAAAAAATGCGTTACATAATTTATAGAGTTTAATCAACAGAATTCACAAGCAAATGGCAGCTTCGGACTCGTGGGGGCGTTATAGCTTGGTCGCTAGAAACTTCAATACAGACGACGAATTTACATAGACCAAAGGACAGTAAACTCGACGGAAAACCTCATAAGTAGAAAAAAATTCTGTTGAAAAATTGGATGGACCACACACAATTCAACTCGCAAAAATGAAAGCAAAAAGTAAATAATGCGGCAGCGAACTTTTATTACCGAAAACACATAAAATTAATTTAACATAGCGAGAAAGCTTGGGACTTAAGTTACAAAAGGGGTCTAACTCATTATTAAATCTCATACAACATGCAGTTATCAATGCCTGTACTGAAACACCAGGAACGTAAAATTCAAGAGGAGAAATATTATTTCTCGAAACTGCCGTTTTTCGAGGCCTAATTTCAATTACTGTGGCTCTTCACTCGAGAGGAACTCAAAATCCATCAGAAGATTTTTAGTCAAATGTAGCAGCTCATCATTATAGCAAAAAAGTTTTGAGTATATTATTCTCTTCTGATTAAGCAGAAAAACGTTATTTCAGCACATAATTCTTAAAAAATAAATATTTGGAAGAAAACCCCCAAAGAACAAAACGAAAACAAACGTTTATTTCGTGAAATTCCAAAAAAAAATTGCAGAGTTGCTGCTCTAACTCACCAGATATTGTGGCTTATGGTATAGATTTCGTTACGACAATGACGCACTCTGGGTATTATATTGTGTAATTAAAAAAACATTTATTGTTCAGGCGCTTGAATCAACCAAGCGCGAGGTTACTCTCAAGATGGACTTCTGCGCATAAGCTCCAGCATAGAGATCAAAAATATCAGAAAATTTGAAGAACAGAGACAAAGGCAAGTCAAAAAATTTTGTTCGACAATTGACCAAAACAGTTTACAGAAAATTAGAAAGTTAATAGACCAGTTAAAAAAACTAACTTCCAGACACATGAAACACTAATTGCCGACAAAACAAAAGGTAAAATAAGAAATTCCCCTCCCCAAAACTGGGAGAATATTGGCTGGTCCGGGACCTCCCAGCACTTCGTCTTCATAAAGCATTTCGAATAGTTCAAGTCTATCACTAAAATGATAATATAAACAAACATCAGCTGAGAAAAATGTAAAGCAAAAGACAGCATTGTAACACAAACTAAACAACACTTGGCAAAAGTAGATAAGTTAAACTAAAAGCCTCCCTTCTTCAACCACAGTTCTCATTGAAACATCAACAACTTAGCGTCGCTTAAATGTCCCTGACCCTGAAAGCAGAGGATGTAACTCCTAATACGAGCAAAGCTGATTTTGGTCCGTAAATATAATAAGATGTCAGCATAGCTGTCCTCTTCTCCAGCAGAGCTTCGACGACAGTACTGATGGGCCTCCTCAACAAGTGCATGAGAAGACACATAGACAAAATGTTGCTTTCTCAACATCAAGTACTCTTTGTTATATTTGTTCTTTATAACAGATTCATGATAATTGTAGTCTTTGCTACTGCTTTCAGGTCAATTTTTGCCCGCGCGTTGAAAACTTCTACATCAAAATATGTTTTGCTGAACCTGGATTCCCAAAGTCCGTTGGCCTTGATATCTAATATTGCATCATCATCACTTGTCGTTGATTAGAGAGCAAAGTTTTCCCCTTGCAACGGCTGAAGATGAGGTTCGATCTCGACATCATGGCAGACATCACGTAACAAGTTCGGAATGGAATCGCGGAGTTCATTATGTCTCATGTGCGTGTATCCTCCTTTCCTCATGTGCGTGTACCGGGCACGTGCAACAGTGAAATTTTCATTGCATGCGCATAGTGACTGCATCTTCACTGGGTCCCAGCCATAGTGAAGGACAATGCCATCACGAAAATCGCTTCTCGTTAGTTCAAAGTGATATCGCTTCAATCGCATAGCGCTCAACCAGCTTGATGCTCCATTTTCACTAGCAAAGTAAAGTGACCGAATCTCGTTCTTATTCAATTCGCTCATAATTCTCGTCTTCCTTGATTTGATAGCAAGCTCTTTCTCCTTATTTATTTCATGTATGATTTTGGTTGCTTTATTTCGGCTTCGAGCGGAGATAGGTATTAGGGATTTGACATTCGAACTGATAGTTCAAATTTCCTTAGGCGGTCTTCAGGTTCAAGGAAGTTTAATTCACCCTCCCTTATCGGCAACGACAAGACATCCCTGTATTTTGGATTGTCGGCGAGATTCTTTAACAGATTAGTTAAGCTCATCGTTGATTGATTTCTCTCATTCTTTTAAAAGGTCTTCAAAATTGGTTGTTGTACGTGCTAAGAAAGTCAAATTGTGCTGAATCGTTGAATAGAATAATTTTCGAAAAATTTGAGGGGAAATAATGACATGAGTGGCCAGCTTTTTCAACAACAATTTCTGCTGTTTGAGTGATCTTTTGACTAATTTCTTTTTTGCATTGTCAGAACCTATTGCACTACCAAGCACTCTGCAACCGGTAACTATTTCCACCTCCTTGAGATCAAAAACTTTTTCAGGGCACTTTTTTGCTAGCGGGTTGAAAACTTCTACATCAAATATGTTTTGCTGAACCTGGATTCCCAAAGTCCGTCGGCCTTGATATCTAATATTGCATCATCATCACTTTTCGTTGATTAAAGAGCAAAATTTTCCCCTTGCAACGGCTGAAGATGAGGTTCAATCTCGACATCACAACAAATTTGCAAAGTAATCGCGAGGTTCATTATGTCTCATGTGGGTGTATCCTGCATTCGGACAGTCTAGGGCATGTTCCAACGTGAAGTTTCATTGCATGCGCATAGTGATGGCATTTTTCCTAGGTCCCAACAGCAGCGAAGGGCAAATCAATCACGAAATTAAAGTTTTGTTAGGTTAAATTGATATGAGTTCAACGGCAGATTTAGAATACATGAAAAAATACTGTTTTACGGAAATCTGGAAGAAAACTCCAATGAACAAAACGAAAACAAACATTCCCTTTAAAAAAGGTGCCGGATGCCAATATCGAGTCTGACAGCACGACAAAAACTTGAAACTTTTGATCTTGGGGCGAATGAGCAAATTGTAACACTAGATGACAAAAGTTTATACAACAACTTTAACGCCTCAGAAGCCAACGAAGCTGCCTTGTGATATGTCTTTACTCAATTGAAATCCCTCGTGATACTGAAAGATCAACATTTAAGCTTCATCTCAAACAAGCAGTCACTTATGTTATTTCAAAAGCAATGAAATCTGGTACTGTCAAAAATACGGTTTGGCAAAGGGTGCTCCTTGGCAGTTATCCTAGCCGATCATTGGATGAAAACTTTTGAAGAAAAACTAGGTGGAGAGGATGAGATGAGCTCTAGAAAAACTGAAAAATCGAACGAAAAATGCACTAAATGTTATTAGGAAAGTGGTTTGGAATTACAAGGCCGTTGCCAAAAATGTGAGAAATGGTATTACAAAAAAATGTCAACATAAATAAGCGCCAATACCAAACAGAATGGGGGTGCTGTTTGGAATTGCTGTCATTCTGGAAACACGCTATTTTTTTGAAAGACAAGTAGATGAAATCATTTGCACAGTAAAATACAACCCCCATAAATTAGCTTCAAATAGGGAAAAAGGTTGCATAAAACTTTGATGTGCACAATTGAAAAATTGAAAGGAAAGCGTGAATTGGCATTCCTGGATATGGCAAACTAATTCTAGTAAATGGTACCAAACCTAACAGACAGGAACAATCCTAAATTTCCTTGGCTGCGCACCCCACCAACACACAAAACAACAATGAGGGTACTATCTATGGACTATTCTGATTTACAACCACCTGGCAAGACTTTGACAACGCCCTAAAAACAACAAAAACAGATGGCGGAAAAACAAATTTCCTGCAAAATTGGACTTCAAGCATTGTAAACAGGACCATTGGGGTAACTTCAGCCGACAACTCGGAATGAAAATAAGAAGTTAAGCTTAACTAGATACCTAAACTTTTTCTAAAAAAACAGAGGCAAATTAAGCATTAAACTAAAAAAATTGGCATTTTATTTGATGATGCTAGATACAGCGAAAACGTTTTTGTATAGAATTTGAAAATTGACTAGTTTCTTTAAAACTATTGGTTAAAAACTATTTAGAACCAACGCCGCCTCTGAAGAATGTAAAATAAAAGACACGACTATTCAAAACAAACAAATAGTGCCGAAAGTCGAGTAGTCAAACTATCAGACACCCTTCGTCAACAACAGCTCCCAGTGAAGCATCAACAATAAATTTGGGTGTTCTGCAGCCCGAATTTCCAAGAATCTCAAATGCAGAGGTAGGAGCTCAACAGAATTTTGTCGCTAGTTACTTTATAGTGAGTGCTGCAGACGGCCCTCCTCCTCCCATGCAGGAAACACGAGCGGAACAAGACCACTTTTTGCTATTTCCAAAACGCGGTCTTGATATTGCTTATTTATAATGCATTTGTTCTTTTAGACATAATATGGTCAATGCACTGCTAATATGGTCAATAAGCCGTTTGCTTCAATGTCAAGTCAAGCACTGCCATCAATGCTAGTAGATTTGGTCTGAATGTTTTCGATGCCAGGCGTTATCTTCGGGTTAGAGGCAGATATGGACAAATTGATGAAAAACAATTTTAAAAATTTGAAAATTTGCCATTTCAGCAAAGGTCTGGCAATTAATAATTGATCAATCAAATATATACAATTATTAGATATAATTAATTGATTGGTAAATTTTCAAATATCTTATTGAAAAAACTCACTTCATTTGCAATTAATTGAATTGAAATGATACTCTTTTTTTCCCTAAAAACATTTCAGCTTCGTGGAAAATACCAATCCAGGAAATCACAGCAAGCGTCGTCTTTGAGATTTTTTTAAAAGGATATGAAAAATGCGAAGAAATTGTAATTTGGATTGTGTTCATCACGGAATTTGAAATGTAATTATTGAATTGATTGTTTGAATTCAATTATGAACTATTTCATTGTATTTATGCAATCTCGGATTCGGTTTTTATTGAGTTTATTAAAATCATAATTTGCCATAAAAAGCGTATAAAAGAGAAGCGGCTAAAGCAGAAATCGAGAGCATCCAGATCTAACAACAGTTCAAAAATGTCCAAAGAAGATCCAACAACTACTCTCTTCATTTTGCCGACAAAACCGGCACTTACCAAAACTTGGCTTTGGTAGCAGCCAGCTGGGGCTTAGGTATGCCAGCTTTAAGATGCAGGGGCAGGGAGTCTAGCGTTAGGGGGCTATAGCATGAGGGTAGAGTAGGGATGGCTGGGCGAGATGCCCGTTCATGTTGCAGGAGGATTTGCAAAATGAATGTAGGGGAGAGCAGTGGGTGAGAGGGGATTAAGAATGGGGAGTGAGTCAAAACTTTAAGATTGCAAAGCTTCGTTCACACCACAAAATTGTCTCACATCACAAAAAAAAGTTTCGATGAATCGAATACTTAGAGTCTAATAAAGCTCTAAAAGAGCTTTTAAGCCACTGGGCTTAACCTATTTATCTTCTTTTGTGGACCAAAGAAAAATAGTTAAATTAAGAAAGGCCCTTCCCCAACACATGGTGAATATTGGCTGGTCCGTGGCCCTCCCAGCACTACGTCTTCATAAAGCATTTCGTATAGTTTAAATCTATCAATAAAATGATAATATATACAAACATCAGCTGAGGAAGTAAAACAACAGACATAGCATTAGAAACCAATTACAATGACGAAAGTAGTTGAGTCAAACAAACCGCCTCCCTTCTTCAACCACAGCTCCCATCGAGGCATCTACAATTGTGCGCCACCTAAGCGTCCTTGACCCACGAATGCAGAGAAAAGAACTCCTCGGGAGAGCAAAGCTGATTTTTGTCCTTAGATATGATATTATATCACCGTAGCTGTCCTCTTTTGCGCAGAGAGCTTTGATGACAGTTTCTTCAGCGCTTTTGAAGCTGATGGGCCAGTTCCTCCAATGCATGCAAAGACAAGAGGGCAAAATGTTGCTTTCTCAACCTCACTTAAACTTAGTTAATATTTGTTCTTTTTAATAAAATCATGGTACTTGTAGGCTTCGCTACTGCTTTCAGGGCAACTTTTTGCCAGCGGGTTGAAAACTTCTACATCAAGTATGTTTTGCTGAACCTGGATTCCCAAAGTCCGTTGGCCTTGATATCTAATATTGCATCATCATCACTTGTCGTTGATTAAAGAGCAAAGTTTTCCCCTTGCAACGGCTGAAGATGAGGTTCGATCTCCACATCATGGCAGACATCACGTAACAAGTTCGCAATGGAATCGCGGAGTTCATTATGTCTCATGTGCGTGTATCCTCCTTTCCTCATGTGCTTGAACCGGGCACGTGCAACAGTGAAATTTTCATTGCATGCACATAGTGACTGCATCTTCACTGGGTCCCAGCCATAGTAAAGGACAATGCCATCACAAAAATCGCTTCTCGTTAGGTCAAAGTGATATCGCTTCAATCGCATAGTGCCCAGCTTTATGCTCCATTTTCACTAGCAAAGTAAAGTGACCAAATCTCGTTCTTATTCAATTCGCTCATAATTCTGGTCTTCCTTGATTTGATAGCAAGCTCTTTCTCCTTTTTTTCATGTATGATTTTTGTTGCTTTATTTCGGCTTCGAGCGGAGGTAGGGATTAGGGATTTGACATTCGAACTGATAGTTCAAATTTCCTTAGGTGGTCTTCAGGTTCAAGGATGTTTAATTCTTTTAAAAGGCCTTCAAAATTGGTTGTTGTACGTGCTAAGAAAGTCAAATTGTGCTGAATCGTTGAATAGAATAATTTTCGAAAAATTTGAGGGGTAATAATGACATGAGCGGCCAGCTTTTTCAGCAACAATTTCTGCTGTTTGAGTGATCTTTTGACAAATTTCTTTTTTGCATTGTCTGAACCTACCTATTGCACTACCAAGCACTCTGCAACCGGTAACTATTTCCACCTCCTTGAGATCAAAAATTTGTTGTGCTTTTTCAGAACGATGTTTCTGGGTAGTTTTATGGCCTTTGGTGAGATGGTAACCGAATGCAGGACAGTGTTTTTTCAATTAGTCAAAATGTTTTTTCAAGTTATCAAGGGTGCCAACAGCGTTGCCATCACCCGCATACCATTTGTGAACTGTGGAGCAATCTTCAAGAAGTTCAATTAGGGGAAAACGGCAGTTCCATACATCGTCATCGCATGGGTGTCGCCTTGTATTGTACCTTCATGTGAGAATAATGTTTGTTTATTAAAACACAAATTTGATGGTGCACGATGTTAATTTCATATAGATTGATAGAAAGAAGGCCATATTTTCTTGATGCTTCGAAAGGCAAGCTTACGAATTAATCTGTATCTTTAAAAGCAGACCTCAATTAATGGATTGCGTGTTCAATTCCTCAATTTTGACCCAAACTAAGTTTCTGATCAACACCTATTATCTTAAGATCGGTTTTAACGAATTTGACAATAGTTCTTCCAAAATTTCGCCTGATGATCCCCAATTACTATGGGTCGTACACAAGGGCATTTATCAAGAGCTATCAACCGACAAAATTATATGGAAGAAGGAAAGTCAAATGAGACGTAGCTATGCGTATTGCTAGTTCGGCAATCGTTTTGAATAGATCAGTTGAGGTTAATTTGAAGGATAACAGAAGCCCTCGCCATTCAGTGGCATCAAAACTGAAAGTGCCATGGCTTTCAGGCCTCTTCATGGCAGACCTTCTACTCATTTATGCACTCAGTTTTTCAAATATATATCGATGGTACGCCAATTTTTTTGCATGTTAATTTCTAGCTAGATAATTCAAATTTGTATTTCATGGTTCCAAATGTTTCTCGCGAAAAACGGTTTTGTTCTCAACCTTGTCAGTTAAAGAAGGAACACCACCTTTCGCTTCTTCCGTAAGACATCGAATGTCATTGGAAACTTTTCCTGTTGACTTGCATTTATCAAATTTTTTGTATTCATCAATTGATCGATTTGCTTTTTTTCTGCTCATACGTTCCGGATAGTTTTTGCTTCAAGAAACCGGGAGCTATTGTCCCACTTTATCCGTTGATATAACCGTCTTGCAATGGTTTTTTATCTCAGGCGTTAACCTCCGTTCTTGATTTTACAGGAAGGAATTGAGGCATCACCATTACGCAGTATATTGCCGTTTCTACGTTAATATCATTTAAATTGGCAGACAAGATTTCATTCCAGCTATCGGTGAACATAATGCCTGTCTTGTTTCTTGGTAGTGTGAAAAAGATTGCTTTACAATGACCAATTTGTTTGTAGTTGTTCTTCACAGGCTCTTTTTTGCGTTCCTTGAGGTTCAATCAGTAACTGCATGGTTCAAGTCAAGCTTCCCTAGACGCTTGCACTTTGTGGCTATCGGCCGCTTCATGGCTTAGAGTTGTTGCCTCTGAGGAAATTATTGTTGCTTTCGTTTCGCAGCTTACGCAGTGGAAGTTCTCATAGTGTTATCGCCTAGCGCTAATTTGACTGCACTTTATGTGCTGGTAAATCGCGCATGAATAGCACCTAACCCCTCCATTCCTGAGATAATTGCACATTTTGAGCAGTGTGACTGCTCGGACATGTGGATGGGATATAAATAGAGGAAATTGTTAGTAGTCTGAAAACATATTATTTACTAATGAGTGAAGAAATCAAACATGCGGGTTAAATATTAAGCAAAATCATGGTTACCATAGAAAGAGAAATGTATACCATCTTTACAGAAATGAGTAAAACGGAGATTGAATCATGGGGACACAATTTGAATGGTTGGATGATTAAAACTATTAATTAATTTTTAAAGAACATAATTTAGATTATTAGTTTGATTATTTTTAAAAACGATTATTTTTGGAGCCATTAATTTTCGGTAAAAGTTGGAAACGTGGATAAAATTTGTCAATAATTGTGTTTTTTAATTTTCTCCAGTTATTTGAAAAGTCATTTGCGCTTGCGTGGTGATCATTAAAACCAGCAATTACAGTTACAGTGTGTAGTTTCTTTCGTCTGTACTGTTGAAGAGTTGGTCAAATCCTCAATGGTAGCAACTCTGAAGGAGTGTATAATTGCCTTTGTCTGCTTAGGGTCCAAGTATTTTGTCTGCAATGTTCCGTTGACCAATCTCCGTGAGAGGCCTGGAATTTTTTTTGGCGCAAAGCACTGAGTCATCATTCACCTAACAAAGACAATAGCATCACATGGAGAACAAAAGATCCAATTCAGTTTTTGAATATTTAATTATGAAACAATTGAAAAAAATGATATGAAAAAAAAGCAAACTTGTGATATTGATGTTTGACGGGTGTCTCAGGGTATGTTCTGTCACGGGTCCCCTCACTGGATGGTCGAAACAAGACCTGCAGAACTAATTTATTCAAAAGCAAACGCTATTTTGGTTTCAGGTTTCAGACAAAGAATCGGTCAACCCACAAACAGTAATAAAAAGACGACTGGACTAATCTAATTGCTACAAATTTTGTTTGAGAGCAAACAATTATTCAGTTAACGTTTTTACTGAAATCAATTTAAAACTGCTTGTTCAAGGAGATCAGTTCAGGTCTTTTGGCGCAATTACTTGTCAAGATTTGGAAGCGTGTGCTCGTAACAAAACACATTGACAGCACAAAAGTTGCATAAATGTAGGGCTGCACAGAAAAAAATGCATAACTGTCAAAATGCATAAATGTGAGGCTTGTCAGTGAGTCCAATAACTCAGATAACGGCTGGAGCGTTGATAAGAGTCATAATTCTCACAACGTTCATTTTGTCAATTGCGTTCCAAAAAACGAACTAAAACCCAGATAGTTTTTACGAGAAGATAATTAAACTCTCCAACGCTCAGAAATAGATTACGTTTTTGGGGTCATTATCTAATTTCTAAGACAACGTAATATATTTTGGAACAAAATTGCTACCTTGAGATCAGTCGAAATTCAGATTATTTTAGCTAACAAAGTCACCTTCCTCGAGGTTGATTGTAGAAAATTTAACGCCGATAACAATATCAAGGATATTGAACGACGTTATAAATTGATACAAAATATAAAATGAAACTAAAATGAAACTATACGAGGGCAACATACGTAAGCAAGATATAAAATGAAACTATACGAGGGCAACATACGTAAATCTTTCAGTCTAACACCTGTTAGTCCAACGGTATCGCAAGTTTAAAAAAAATTGAGAAGTCCCACGAAACTATTGGAACTGATAGCAGACAACAAGGAATCTGAGATAACGAAAGAACCTTTTTCGAGGGGCTTAGGTATGCTTGTTGAGAGCTTAGGTATGCCTGTTGAAAGTCTCATTCGAGGGGCGTAGTGTGCTCAACTTAATAATAGCTTCAACGGTTTAATAAATGTCTTAAGATTAACTGAATTTTAAACATAAAGACGGGATGGGTTATACCAGAAATAACTCTGCAACCAATTCAGGCAAGAAGAAATAACTCTGCAACCAATTCTGGCATTCAAGAGGGCAGCAGTATCCTTGTGGGGTCTATGGGCGCGGGGTTTGAGGGGAATGGTGGCATCATCTGGACGAACAGCTAGGTGCCGACACTCATTCCCGAAATTTTATTCACAAGGCTCTTCCTATGTGATTTCTCTGTTGTCCGGGAGCGCGAAAAAAACGTTGCTGCTGTGGAGGACATGTCTTCAGTCAAAGAGAAAGACAGCAATGATCAGTACGGGCGCAATGAAAATTTGCGTATTTTTGGAGTGGATGAAGAGCCAAGTGAGAATGTCTTTGAAAAGGTAATGAATGTAGCTGAGGTCACTCTGCTAAACTAGACTAACAAGAAATAATGTTAGTACATGTCCATGTTTCAAAAGTGGTGGTAAAGGCGGAAAGCCGATTTTTTCCAAGTTTGTCAGATGTGCCACAAGAATACAGTTGATGGAGAAAAGGAGGAAATTAAAAAACCACTAACGTATTAGTTAATGACGACGTGACCCGATTTGTTCCAAGATAATTAGTGAGTTGAGGAAGAGACGAAAAATTAGTTAATGCTCTTGCTGTTAATGAGAAAATTGTTGTCTTTACGCGGAGTGATGAAGAAATTGTGTTCGAAAATCATTACAATTTCCAAAAGTGGGTTAAAAAGCTGTTCTCTGTTCTATGTAAGAATGTAAAGCATTTTTGAAACATAGGAATATATTTATTTAAAACGTATCTGAAAAGAGTATGCTACTAAAATTTTTTCTTAATGACATGTGAAAGAATGCTATTGTGGGTATATCAGCAGGTTGGTTCAGAGCAGATGATACAATGTCCTTACGGAATGTATCTCCCGAAACATATGAGCTATTTAAATCTGATAGAAACGCAAGAAATTCAAAAAAAGAAAGGGTGTCTTGAATGCTTTTTGAGCGCCTGAAATTTGCTCCAAAGGACGGCAAGGTCTTAAACCTGATCAATCAATTGAAATACGACTCATTTTAATTTGAATGTAGTTGCAGTTTTTCGAACAACTGCAGGTCTAAAATGCATTTGAATATAACAGACAACCCCCTCAATTATATCAGAATGATTTTCTTGAGCAATTTTTGACTAAGATAGAGAATTCACATTGCGCGTCCATTCTATTCCTATTGGGTGATTACAGCAAAGATTACTCAGCTAGCTGGTCCAAATTAATCTACCCGTGTATGTAAGGCAACGAAAACTCACATTGATTACATTTTATTCAAAAATGTTGGTAAAGATAACACTTTGTATTCGGCAGTCCCTTCAATACTGACAATTTTGGTTCTGTATATTTTGTTACTTTGAGAGACATTGGTAAACACAATATCATCAATTCAAAGATATGACAGAAAAAAGTATCATAAAATTTTGTATTGCAAATAGGTGTCAGATATGCAATGATTCAAACTCTTTGAATGTTCAAATAACAATGATAAGTTCAATATGTTTGCTCATCTTTTATCAAGTGCCTTGAAAAACATGCAACTCTGAAGAAGGTATTTTTTAAGAAAAGATCTCAAAAATTGTTAAAAGAAGCGTGGTTTGACGGGGAAAGCAAAGTTTAATGCGTTATAATCAAACAACGTATAAGAATATTAGGTTAAATTGGTCGACCGAGGATTAGTCACTACACAGTAAACTTCGAAACACATTGTGCAATATATTGAAAGAAGAACAAGAGAAGTTCTCCACTGGAAATGTTTCTTCTAACTTAGTACTGCTATAGATCGCTGGAGCTTCATAAAAATTGTCAGAAGGAGAAATATGCAAAAAAGAACAGAACTGCAGTAAAAAACTCCTTCGATGATTTGATCGTTGACGAACAAAATCAAACAAAATAATTTTGTTTTCTCACACCAAGGGCAGCAATTTTTGTAAGTAAATTGAAGAAGCACCTTGTTTCGATGAAGGCGTGTCATCGTTTGATATTGGAATCCAATATCAGAAGAAACTTGTTTTGATATCATCAGACAGCTAAATCCAAACAAGCCCATTGGTCGTTGTAAAGTACCCATTTAGGCTTTTGTTGATGGTAAGCAAATTTTATCCCCCCACCTGACGTTCATTATAAATCAAAGCCCTATTGACAATATTTTTCCTAAGGTGCTCAAAGAAATGTCAAAACTATAATCAATAAAAAAATTGACATCATGGATCCTGTAAACTAAGGTCCTGTCTCAATAACTACTTTGTTTACTAAATAATGAGATAAAATTGGACCGACAAATCACAATTTACATTAAGAGTAGAAAATCACTATCACCGTTTCATTTCGGATTTCGACGTATGGTATCAACACAAGATGTTATTTTTTTTCAATGAATCAGTCCAACATGAAATCGTTGTTGCTATTGTTGTTCATGCCGTTTTACTAGACTTATCTAAAGCTTTCGACTATCATAACAAAATCATTAGAGAAAGTTACTATCTCTAATCTTTTTAGTTTCTGCATTACTGGTCATATAATGTTTTCTTACAGATTAAATACAACAAGCATTTGTTCTAATAAAGTTGTGTCAAAATGAATTGAACTAAAACTTGGTGCTAAAGTCTTAGGACCACTTCTTTTGAACTTAAATTTTAATGGCTTCCCAGAGCAAGTTAGTGAAATTAGTAATCTGTTCAGAATGCGGATGTATAATTATTGTTTTCTCAGTCTGCAAAATTCCGAAATCGCTCTAATTTTCTTGCAGGAAAACATTGAATTTTTGGAAAGTTACTTTTGTATCAATGTTTTAATCTCTAATGCGAGGAATTTGAGTTTATTAGGTTCGCGCGCAAGAATGATAACAGGCTCAATGATTCTGAGAGGATTATTGTAGGAACAGCAACAGAAAAAAAACTGAAAACAGCGTAAATTTTCAAGAGTTACCATAGACGACTACCTTTGTTTTAAAACACAAGACACAAGTGAAAAAAGTTATGACAGATATGGCTGTTATAAAAAAAAACAATGAAACTGCTCAACATAGATTTCCCACCCCAGTATTACTCATGCTTCTTCAAGCACATATCTTTTGTATTTAGAGTACTCTCATTTATGTCTCTTTTGATTTAGTTCACTCTTGGTGCTTTCTTTTAGGAAACAGATGAATTGGGCTTTAAAGTGGGTTTTTATGCCATTCTAATCTCAATTTGTTAAATGAATTTAAAAAACATAAAAATGTAATCGGTATAAGACAACTGATTGAGTTGAGAACTTTAAGGTACTACTCAAAGTTGAAATCTTTAACGAGCCTTTCATCAACAGCTTAAGTTACCTACGGCAAGCTATAGGATTAACATGCGCACTACCAAATAATTTTTTTGCGGAAAATTCCATCTGTTTATTGCTCGTTTAAATCATTCTTTAATCAAGTATCGCCCACTATCCTTCTATCTGTGAGATACAAGTTCAAATACAAAGGTGTTCAAACGTAGAATTGCTCGAATATAACGTAATGTTTTAAATCTCTTTGATCAATCAAAAAACGGCTCATTGTGAGCTGAATGTTGGTGAAATTTTTCAAACAATTGCAGGTCTGAAATATTCATGAATATAACACACAATTCTCTCAAGTTATATCACTAAGAGTTTCTTGCGTACATTTTGACTATTATAGACTATTCATTCCAAGAATTCATTCTTACCATCCAATTGAGTGATTATAACCTAGATTATCTCATTTCTTTCTAAAAAAAATCTGAACTCAGTAGTTGTACTCTAAGGTTCCACAACAGCTTGGCCAAATTTATCTACGCATGTATGTAAGACAACGAAAACTCAAATTGATTACAATTTATTCGAAAATGTTGCCAAAGACAAAAGCTTTGTATTTGGCAGTCTTTTCAAAACCGAACGTTTTGGTTCTAATTGTTATTTACATTAGTAAACATTGGAAAACAAAAAATCATCATTTTGAAAAAATTTGACAGAAAAAGTATCAAAAAATCTTGTATTGAAAATAGGTGTTAGATATGCAATGGTTCAAACTAATTGAATCTTCAAACGCCAAGGATATGTTCAATATGTTTTCTATATTCTATCAAGTGCAGTGGAAAAACATGCACCCCTTAAGGAGGTAATATTTAAAGAAAAGAACTCCAGAACCGCCAGGGAAACTAGCTTTGACGAGGAATACAAAAGTTTTCTGCGTTCACTCAAATTAGACTTTAAAAATGCTTTCAATTTCTTAAATAGGGTAGAACTGCCTAAACATGTACTCAACATCAGGCCAAGTGTTTTTAAGCGTAAATTTTTTTATAACGTCTACTCAACAGGAAAGACCAAGAACCGCCTCCATTGTTCGCCAAAGCAATACAGTACTCGCTATTCAAGTAAGATCACAATTCAAAATGTGGTATTTGACAGATTTGAATCGGAAATTATCGTTGCAAAATGTGAGTTGACTTTTTTGGGAGAGCCAACTAAGCCTCAGAGACACATCATACTTACACAAATTGCAAAATTTGGCACCGAGGCTAAAACTAAAGCAAATGACTATCAAGCAATCATTGAAGCCCCAGTGGGAAAGAATATGAGGCGTTAACTGCTCTCGGAAAATATCAAAAATCTGAAAAAAATGTCAAAATTTTTTGACAAACAATACTTGCACAATGCTTTTCATCTCCTCAGAATTACTCTACTCTCCACTCCCTTGTAGCGTGGAGGGAGTAGAGAGCAGATGCAGTCTTGCCCTCATCAAGGAATGAAGTTGGTGTTCCATCCATGCAAACACTTGATCTTCAAGTTTTTTTTTAGCTTTAGTGGGCACACACGGGGCCCTAGTTCACTTCGGCGGTGCAAAAATTGTTAACTCAATCGTCAAGCATTCCTCAGAGATCTTTAATGAGAAGACACAAACTAAAGAGGAACCTGACAATGGACATCAAAGCTGATCCGTCAATGCGAGTTTACGAGACTCATTATCAAACCTTGTATTTTTGTAGACAAACGTTTGAACAGCTTCCAGTAAAGTTTACTTCCCAATGGTTTATATTAATTCCTTGCTTGAACCCAAAACTGAAACTGTCGAATCATCAACTAAAAGTTTCAATAGTGTGGCGCCAGAGAACCAGGCTCTATGAGCATCAAAAATGGGTATGTAGTAAACTGGTAGAATCAGACAGCTGGCACATTCATTGTGTCAGGAGCGCAAACACGATTCTATCGCCACACTAAACTCAACCATTTGATTAAGCAAGCCTTCGCTTCAAATGGTCTACTCTCACTCTTACAAGAGAACAGACAACAACATACCCGAAAGGCTTACACCCGTACCATGGAAGACAGGTAAGCAGATTTTGTGGGGTTTTAGTAGTCGAATCGCTTATCCCTTTTCGCCTTCCGGGTGGATTGGTATCAAAGCCAACCACAACAGCTTCAGAGGCCGGAAAACTAAAATCAACAGAACGTAGAGAATACAAATTAAAAACTGAAACATTTGAACACTGTTTTAAAGTACAGATGAGTTCCTGGTTCATTTAAAATAGAGAAAACTAAAAAAAATACCATTAACTAAAAATATTCTTCACTTCATTGAAGGAGAATTGGAAAAATGATGCCATTGTATACCTTTTGAATAAATTCGTTTTTTTTCGACAAATGCAGCCAGGCTTCCAGTAGCCTTAATCAGAATGCAGACAATTCATCAGAGCTGCTAATTTGTACACTTAGTTTTTCGAGGTTCATGTCTTAAACATAAGAAATGAGCTGTGCTGGAGTTCAAACACATTGTGTTAATGAATAAGGAATGAAGTTCAAACATATATTGTCACCACTGTTGCTTTGTTCAGTTCAAATTTAGGAACGCAGAAGCAACCGTTTTGATTTTAACGAAGCCTTACAAATAGATCGTTGCGTTGGTAAAAGGCCAATGAATAAACCGGAAAAGTTTTCTAGGAAACCGGATTTGTTCGCTGAGAACAAGTGTTAAAAAATGTCGACGTTTTTGACAGGGGTTTTGTGAGCTCCGCCGATTAGTTTTGAAGAAAATTATACTCAAGTTTATTTTGCTTTGCGTAGAGAACTTTTGAGCATAAGATAATCAAATTTTCGTTATGGTCTTATCATTTACAATATCTCAAAAGCAGAATCTTTCATACTAATAAAATTTTTAAATATGAGCTGCTTATTGACAGCAAGTCATAAAAGAACTTACTTTGCGAAAACAATACAAGCAACATTTGAACTTCTGAAAAGCGTTTGAGCTAATTGAACAGCTATAAAAAAATAGAAAGTTTTCGAACATTTTCAAGTAATAAAGAAGAATTGCTTGCGCCAAAATGAGAAAAAATGTCATTGATTAGCACGTCACGATCAAAACAAAACTGCAAGCAGGAAATACAAAAAGACTATAACAAGTGTATATACACCGAACACGTACGCAGACTTGTTGTCAGAAGCAGGGGTGCATTTCTGGCTCAATTACTTTGTTATCAACTGCAATCACTTCTTTCTTCGCAAAAGCTGTCCTCCAGCAATGGGGAAAAATCACTGCTATATTTTAGTGCTCCAAACAGCTCTCCCACAGAGCGTTTGAATCGTGTCCGCAAAATTTCAAAATTTCCTGCATATGGAATATATCTTGCAAAAGCTGTTAATCCATTCAGTAATCATAAACGAAAAAAACTTTAAATCATCAATGACGCCGTTTAGAGAGCTTATTGATTCACGAGTCAATGCGTTCATTATCTTAGTATTTAAAAAATATTATCCTGCAGAAATTTATCACGGTGGCAATCAAAGGTTGGTTTTCTTTCTTGGTTGGGCAATGAAAATGTAAGAAAGGCAACAAAAAATTTACCCAAATTTCGGCAGTATAGAAGTAGTATAGGATTTTGGTAAGGAAAGTTCGCGCTGAGACCACATTGGTAAGGAAAGTCCTTTTTCATACCATATAGAAATCTCCCATAGGCGAAAAAAGTTTGAGCATGCCATAGTCCACAGAATTTGTCTTGGTAGGGGAAAACCGAAATTTGACCACCTCTAAAAATTGATAAAAATGGTCTCTTTTAATTGAAATTTTTACCGTTTGATAGGTCAAAATGGCAGATTACGTCACACAAAACTAAATTTTTCTGTTTGAAATTGAGAATTTTTTCCTTGTAGTAAGCCAATCACTTCTTGAATGACTATATCTTAAAATTATTTTTATTGAAGCGTTTTTCATTCTGTAGAAATACTTTGACTGGTGAGGTGGTCAACTAAAAATTTCAAATGCACTTGGAAAAACCTGTTTTAGGTTCTAGTGACATAATTCGAATTCAGGAAATCTATACAGAAATAAAAAACAAATTTCCGGATAAATCTGTTAGGCTAATCTACTTTGTTGCAGCCTGTGAGTACTTCAGTGGTTTAAATAACTTTGATTACGAAATTGCGTTAAAACTGAGGCCATATGGAGGACTCATAGGAATTGATAACTCGTCATGGGACAAGTACCTTAAGCGCTTTAAAGTGCTCCGTTTGCATGCTATTCTGCATGATGCTGCAGGTTTCACTTACGAATTTTACGAGTTCGGTCCCTGTTATTCATATATGCTTCCCTGTAAGATAAACAGTTGCTTCAGTGGGCATGTCACTGGAATTTTATTCTGCTTATATATAAAACTTATAAAGTGGCGTTTATTTCAGTCACTACAATGCTAACGGAAAACTCAGTTGTGCTCGACCTAGAAGGATTTCATTATAGAAAGAATCCATTTTTCATTAAAGAACTTGGTGTGTGTTCAGAAGAATACAACGACTGTTTTTTGTTTAAACCACCAAGAAAATTTGAATATTTGTCTATTGAAGAAAAACGAGCTTTTACATGGTTGACCAGGAATCTTCATGGCATTGATTGGAACGCGGGAACGCACCTTACATTTATATTACACAATTTTGTCAAAGCATCTGTTTGAGAAACCCCAAAGCAAGATTTTATTCTAAAGGATCAGAGAAAAGCAAGCTGTTATCTGATCTCTTGGAAAGACCAGTTATAGACCTGAATGATCTCGGTTGTCCAAAAATTGCAAATATAAGGAAAAAAAACAAGGTGTCCGAATCATTTTGTCCGGCAGAACGGAGAGTGTTTGGGAAATCATTGTGCTCGAGAAAAATCAATTTTTTACTTTAATTTGTTAACAATTGAAAGAGGTGTTGACCAAGCTGGAGGCACCGTCGTCTCAGAATTCAACGATCTGTGCTTGGATAACAACAACGGGATCACTCAACGTGTCGATAAAGAAAAATGAAACGATCACGTCAGGCAGCCAGTGCCTACTCAGAATAATTGACATAAGCTTGACTGAGGACGAAAATCGCTCCTTCACACACACCTAATTTTTTTTACTTAGAACCATACATTAGGTGGAAAAAACAACAATTGAATCTGGAAAACTTGCACGAGAACGGAAACTCTAAAGAATCGTCAGCAAATGTATTCGCCAGAGTGAGCGTAAGCATCTCGAGGCGAAATACACCAGTGGTTCTGCGGCATATGGCAGTGTAAGAAATTTGCAAAAAGCAACTAATCTTAAACCAAGAAAAGTGATAAAATTTCTGGAGGGTAAAAATTCCTATACCAAACACAAAAAATTCAGAAAAACATTTCCTAGACTTAAAGTCATTGCATACAGTATAAATGAGATTCATGTGAGGAGATTTTTAATGACAAAGAGTTCGTTAAGCTTGCCACTGCAGGACGCCACAGAAACATACATGTTTTTTACATTAAACATAATCTTTACCAACAAAGTAGATGGTCCAGAACTATTGATTTGAACACAACTCACATCATTTTATTTAAATCCCCTCGTGATGTTCAGCAAGTTGATTATTTAGGAAAACAACTCAATCTTGTTTGTTTTTTAAGACATTGTTATGATTTAGCTGTTAACGAAATTTATGGCCATTTGCTTATTGATCTGAGCCCAAAAACATCAGACTGCTTGAGATATTGTTCAAATATCACTGAGCCAGGACCAACGGTGTTTTATATTCCGACAGACAAAGCAGAAGTTAACGAAATAGCAAATCAAAGGGAAAAACTTCTCTACGCTGAAGGAAATGGTACCATTGTCGGCACCAGAGCTACGTAAATATCTTCGCGGTGCCAAAGACGATGTTTTCATGGTTTTATGCGAATGTCTCTATAATGTGGTGAAAGGAAATGTAGATGTAAAGATTAAAAACATCGAAAAATATGAGAACGTTTGAAAATTAATCCTAAAAAAGAACACTTCAGTTGAAAAAAGAAGAGCACTTTTTTTAAACAAAAACTGGCTTTGAATTATTGAAGCTCATTGTAAAGTTTTGTTGTATACATTTGAGTTACCGAAAAAAATGACGAGTGCTGTAGAATTTATACTAATTCCCAAAACTCAATACATAAGAAGCAATTCTTATCTTTCAGCAATTTTGAACAATTCAAACATAAAGGACAAAAGTGCTCAGCTGTCAGTTCTTAACATATTTCGATCATTACATCCAAAAGATGAAACATTAGAAAATGAAGATCATGAAACAGAAGATGCAAACCAAAAATCAACTTCGAGAGAAGAAATTCTTAAAAAACTTGCTTTACTACCACCAACAAAATATGCACGTGCTGAAAAAATTCTTGATATGATAGAAAAATCGACAAGGATTGTTATTGATGATAACGAAAAAGTACGCATTGATAAAATACCATCAAATTTATCGGTTTCAATTTTACTTTACAATTTACAGCAACCGAATAAAACTTGACGACGACAATTACTTTAAACTTCTCGATATCCTCGGTGTGAATGAAAACCTAGTGATGAATAGTAATGCCAAAGCTGCGATCAGGAAGAATATTGAAAAACCCTCCAGAAAAAGAATCACACCTCAAAAACAATCAAAAACCAAATCAAAAGCCCGAACAAATATAAAGCGCACCCCTGAAAAATTTGAACAAGATAGTGACAACACCTTTACCGAAGGATTTGAAACCACTAAAGAAGATAGCGAGTCCGAGGAAGAGAAGAGTTGGGATTCTTTCTCAGAGTGAGCGTAAGCATCTCGAGGCGCAATACACCAGTCGTTCTGCGGCATATGGCACTGTAAGAAATTTGCAAAAAGCAACTAATCTTAAACCAAGAAAAGTGATAAAATTTCTGGAGGGTAAAAATTCCTATACCAAACACAAAAAATTCAGAAAAACATTTCCTAGACTTAAAGTCATTGCATACAGTATAAATGAGATTCATGTGAGGAAATTTTTAATGACAAAGAGTTCGTTAAGCTTGCCACTGCAGGACGCCACAGAAACATACATGTTTTTTACATTAAACACAATCTTTACCAACAAAGTAGATGGTCCAGAACTATTGATTTGAACACAACTCAGATCATTTTATTTAAATCCCCTCGTGATGTTCAGCAAGTTGAATTTTTAGGAAAACAACTCAATCTTGTTTGTTTTTTAAGACATTGTTATGATTTAGCTGTTAACAAAATTTATGGCCATTTGCTTATTGATCTGAGCCCAAAAACATCAGACTGCTTGAGATATTGTTCAAATATCACTGAGCCAGGACCAACGGTGTTTTATATTCCGACAGACAAAGCAGAAGTTAACGAAATAGCAAATGAAAGGGAAAAAATTCTCTACGCTGAAGGAAATGGTACCATTGTCGGCACCAGAGCTACGTAAATATCTTCGCGGTGCCAAAGACGATGTTTTCATGGTTTTATGCGAATGTCTCTATAATGTGGTGAAAGGAAATGTAGATGTAAAGATTAAAAACATCGAAAAATATGAGAACGTTTGCAAATTAATCCTAAAAAAGAACAGTTCAGTTGAAAAAAGAAGAGCACTTTTTTTAAACAAAAACTGGCTTTGAATTATTGAAGCTCATTGTAAAGTTTTGTTGTATACATTTGAGTTACCGAAAAAAATGACGAGTGCTGTAGAATTTATACTAATTCCCAAAACTCAATACATAAGAAGCAATTCTTATCTTTCAGCAATTTTGAACAATTCAAACATAAAGGACAAAAGTGCTCAGCTGTCAGTTCTTAACATATTTCGATCATTACATCCAAAAGATGAAACATTAGAAAATGAAGATCATGAAACAAAAGATGCAAACCAAAAATCAACTTCGAGAGAAGAAATTCTTAAAAAACTTGCTTTACTACCACCAACAAAATATGCACGTGCTGAAAAAATTCTTGATATGATAGAAAAATCGACAAGGATTGTTATTGATGATAACGAAAAAGTACGCATTGATAAAATACCATCAAATTTATCGGTTTCAATTTTACTTTACAATTTACAGCAACGGAATAAAACTTGACGACGACAATTACTTTAAACTTCTCGATATCCTCGGTGTGAATGAAAACCTAGTGATGAATAGTAATGCCAAAGCTGCGATCAGGAAGAATATTCAAAAACCCTCCAGAAAAAGAATCACACCTCAAAAACAATCAAAAACCAAATCAAAAGCCCGAACAAATATAAAGCGCACCCCTGAAAAATTTGAACAAGATAGTGACAACACCTTTACCGAAGGATTTGAAACCACTAAAGAAGATAGCGAGTCCGAGGAAGAGAAGAGTTGGGATTCTTTCTCAGAGTGAGCGTAAGCATCTCGAGGCGAAATACACCAGTGGTTCTGCGGCATATGGCAGTGTAAGAAATTTGCAAAAAACAACTAATCTTAAACCAAGAAAAGTGATAAAATTTCTGGAGGGTAAAAATTCCTATACCAAACACAAAAAATTCAGAAAAACATTTCCTAGACTTAAAGTCATTGCATACAGTATAAATGAGATTTGGTCGCTCGACTTAGCTCATGTTGATAAATTAGCCCCATACAATTGAGATGTTAAATATCTTTTGGTTGCAGTCGATTGCCTCTCACGATATCTTCGAGTCGAACCCCTCAGATCAAAATATGCGACAGTAACTGCGGAAAGCTTCAAGCGAATGATTAAAAATAAACAGCCGCAAAAAGTTTGGGTTGATGCTGGATCAGAGTTTAAAGGTTCCTTCAAAACCCTCTGTGAAAAAAAGCAGATCCAAATTTACAAAACATTCAGCGAAAAAAGTCGGCTTTCGCAGAAAGAAATATTCGTTCTTTGAAAAATTTGATATACAAGTATTTGGAAGATAAGTGGACTTATTCATACATTAACGAACTTCAGAACTTTGTCAAAATATAAACTCAAGAACCATTAGAGTGACAGGTTTGGCTCCTGGCAAAGTATCTAAAAAACACGTTTCTCCCTGGTTTCCTTGTCCTTAAAGGCATCAGAGAAACTAATTCGACGGCCAAAGTTTCACATCGGGGACTTTGTACGTATATCAAAAGCAGATATCCCTTTCAGAAAAGGTTACAAGCAAACATTCACAAACGAGATTTTTGAAATTTATGACATGCCAACTGTTAATCCCCCAACATACTATATAATTGATGCCAATAAAGAGCCTGTAACAGGTAAATTTTACGAGTTGGAGCTGGTAAGAGTGTTAGACAACAGTGCCGAAACTACAAAACATGAATGAATTCACTGTTCACTTGGTATCATCCGCTTCGATGAACATTTTCCCTGACAACACACTGGCAAATTTTCGCAATTTTTTCAATGAAGAAATAAACTTAGAAGGTGACTGGAAAGTTGCCTTGAGTGAAATTATTTTCCCTTCCCGAATCAATCAAATTAATAACATTATTCTAAGAACTTATTCGTTTGGTGGATACAAAAATTATCAAAGCAGTATTCCTACCGGGGCAGTTTCTAGACCTTACACAGGTGAACTAGTCTCGATTGGAATTGGATCCTACGAAAACATAGAACATCTTTTTTGAAAAATATCAAAGAATCGACAGGACTCCCCCATTTCAGTTATCAATTTGACAAAGTCTCGGGTATTTTAGTACTTTATTTTGGGAAAAACGAGGGAATCACTTTTCCAGATAAAGAAATACCAAGTATTCTAGGTTTTGAGAGCATACCAGATGGATCCGGTTTCCACATTGGCTACAAAATGCTATACTCATTTCAAATGCTTTAAATGACTGAGGAAGATTTAGAACCATACAAGGGTGACTATCCGTTTGATCTTTTGGCTGGAAAACAACTTATTTTTGTTTACACTGATATTGTAGAATATCAATACGTTGGTGACACAAAAGCACCTTTGATTTTGTATCATCCGCTTTGATGAACATTTTCCCTGACAACACACTGGCAAATTTTCGCAATTTTTCCAATGAAGAAATATACTTAGAAGGTGACTGGAGAGTTGCCTTGAGTGAAATTATTTTCCCTTCCCGAATCAATCAAATTAATAACAATATTCTAAGAACTTATTCGTTTGGTGGATACAAAAATTATGAAAGCAGTATTCCTACCGGGGCAGTTTCTAGACCTTACACAGGTGAACTAGTCTCGATTGGAAATGGATCCTACGAAAACGTAGAAGATCTTTTGAAAAACGTCAAAGAATCGACAGGACTCCCCCATTTCAGTTATCAATTTGACAAAGTCTTGGGTATTTTAGTACTTTATTTTGGGAAAAACGAAGGAATCACTTTTTCAGATAAAGAAATACAAAGTATTCTAGGTTTTGAGGGCATACCAGATGGATCCGGTTTCCACATTGGCTACAAAATGCTATACTCATTTCAAATGCTTTCAATGACTGAGGAAGATTTAGAACCATACAAGGGTGACTATCCGTTTGATCTTTTGGCTGGAAAACAACTTATTTTTGTTTACACTGATATTGTAGAATATCAATACGTTGGTGACACAAAAGCACCTTTGATTCGTGTCATTGATTCAAAACAACGCTTAAAAAACGGCAGCCCTTGTGAAATTGAACCAACACACAGAATCGTTTCAAGTAATTTGGAATACAAAAAACTACTCTCGAAAAATTTTCAGTCGATTGGAGTTCAATTGAGAACAGAGACAGGAAGACTTGTTCCTTTCACTGGCACAGGCAAAGTTATTTTAGCACTGAGTTTCAAAAAATTCGACTGAATGGAAGCATACCATCAGCAACAGTCGATTTCGCCTTACTTTTCGGGACACTATTGTCAACGGGGAAGTGGCTTTGGTGCATTAGCTGATGGAATTGGACGTGCAGCTCTACCAATAGCTCGAAAAGTTTTGTGGCCAGCGGCAAAAAGAATTGGACGGGAACTGATTGCTCAAGCTGCGCCTGAAATTGTTGAAATAGTTTCAAAAAAGAAAACACCCAAGGAAGCAATAAAGTCAACTCTGAAAAAAACAGTAAAAAAACAAATTGGTGGATCAAGGAAAAGACTAAGGAATCAACAGAAAAGCGCGCAACGGACCAAACGTATCATTCGAAAAAAACAGCTTGTGAAGAGGAGTCGGTCTAATTTTTTTTCAAAAGTTCACAATGATTACTAATCTGCTCCCTGCCGAAGCAACTCACACAACTTTAGACTTGTTTGAGAAGCAACCACTGCTGATAACTTTTGACAACGCCTTTACACAGAAAATTGGACCATCATACTCTCCCGATGGACCAATGCTGGAGTTTGAGGTTTTGGGTGACAGAAACAACTTTATTGATTTGCAAAAGATGTTGCTTGAAGTGAAATGCAAAATAACTCAGAATAATGACGTTGATTTACGTACAGGAGCGGATGCTGCCGGGACAGATGCTCCTTATTTTAGTAACAACGCATTACATTCTTTGTTCTCAGAATGTACAGTTTCAGCGAATGG
This sequence comes from Convolutriloba macropyga, assembly GCF_964194025.1. Classification (NCBI taxonomy): domain Eukaryota; kingdom Metazoa; phylum Xenacoelomorpha; order Acoela; family Convolutidae; genus Convolutriloba; species Convolutriloba macropyga. The sequence goes on from NC_134468.1 coordinate 4,483,803, forward strand.
TGTGAAAATTTCCAACACCAACGGAAATTATGCTCATAAGGCTTTCATTGAAACAGAATTTTCCTCTAGCAGAACCGCTAAAGGTACTTGGCTGATTTGTCAAGGTTATTACTTTGAAAACGAACCGCAAAAAATAGACGGACAAGATGATCGCGCGGAGGACGTTACCGCAAGGAAAGCACTGGTTGCTGACTCATTGGAGAATTACTTTATAGGAAAACCAGCTAGTGATATTGTTACTTGTGACAAACACCTTCTTAGTGGAGTCACACTTCGAATATCTTTTTGGCGGTCGTCAAACGATTTTGCAGTTATCTCTGAAGCTGACAAACATTACAAAGTAAAAATTATTGAGCAAACCTGTATGTCAGAAAATTGACTATTGCAGATCACGTCCTGTCTGCCATTGAAAAAACCTTGCTTAAGACACATGCAGTTTATAGATACAACGATGTTTTACCTCGAACGTTTCTTGCTACTCGGGGTGTTCACAGCTGGAGACAAGAAGATGTTTTTTCAAAGGAACCCGTACGAAGAATGGCGATTGCAATGTCATCAAATCAGGCTTAACCTTGGATCAAATAGAACTACACCTTTTCACTATCAAAATTTCGGTCTCTCGCAAATTGTGATTTATCGTAATGGATTATCTATTGTTGGAACACCAATAACCACAAATTTCGAAAAACGACTCTACTTTAATACACTTGAAGCACTGGACTTTTTAGATAGGGGTGGACACGGAATATCTTTGTCTGATTATCAAAATCATTTTGTGATGGTATTTGATCTTACGTCTACACAAGAAGCATCGCATGATTTTATTCATCCCGAGCCTACAAATGGTTCAGTTTCTGTTGAATTAACTTTTGCGAGAGCACTGGCAGACAACATTGAAATTTGGTTTTTAGGTGAGAGAAGCTCAACGTTTTATGTCACATCGGATAGGAAGGTGACAAAAAAACACTCTTATTACCTACCCTGCTAATGGATAGTGACGAAATTGTTTCCATGATAAATAAATGTCCGCATCTCAAGTTCAAGTTTCGAGGAGTTTTTGCAGCGGCTTTATTTCCAATTTTAAAATCGAATTGTTTCATAATTGTGAACGCATCTGAATCTAGTATGCCTGGAAGTCATTGGATTCTACTGTGCTACCATGACAACAACATGTACTTTGCCGACCCATTGGGCCTTTCAGTTACAAACTATACAGCAATTTATGTAAGGCTTATGAAGTACTATCAAAATGTGCAAGAACTCAACGCGAGATTTCCTTTACAACAGAGGAACTCGGAACTCTGCGGCCTCTTTTGTATCTATATTGCTCATGTGATTTATACTAAAGATTTCGAATTGTACTTGTATATGAATGACAATGATTTGTTACGTTTTGCTACACATATGTTGTAATTGAATTTTTTTGAACAGATGCTTTTGAACCCAGGTGTTACAAAAAAATTTAGTTTGAAAGAAATTAATTTTTGAATTCATACTGAAAACACACTTCATTAGAACTAGAATTTGTATTAAGAGATCCATAACCAGTAATCATTATATCCATTATTTTTAGATAATTCAGCAAACTTCACACTTTTATATAAATGTATAAAACGATCTAGTGGACAATCAGGTATAAAATCAGTTTGAGTCTGTGCATCCTTGTTTTTCATTGAGCAGAAACTGGGTAGTTTCTTTCGAGAGACTGAGCAAACACCTGATTGATACTTTGGATTGTATTCAAGAGCAAGAACAAGTTTATCCATAATAGCTCCAGATATCACCAGATTTGTAGAAAAGATTAGAGACTTGAAACAGCTGTACAGGCACGGAACTGAGTATCTCTTTGAGTTGATATTTTTGAAATCCTTGGGAACTTTAGATATTTTGGCCAAAACATGGTAATGAACAGATTTACTATCACAAAAATCAAATTTCTTCTCTTGCAATACGTATGCAAAATTATTAGTGTTTGTCTTCTGAAAAATAGGCTCACTATCGGTTATAAAAAATTTGATTTTTTTCTGAAATGGTACAAAGAATTCAGGTGAACGCTCATACATTGCCTCAACCATGCTTAATGTTCTTTTTCTTTTGCGGAATCGTCACAGTTGGTCTTTATTCTTGGTTTCCAAGTTCGTTTCAACCTTGATCGTTCTTTGTTTAACAAAAGTATACAGGTTTTTAACAACGCTCGCTTGTGAGGTAAGTTTTTCAAACTCTGACACAGTGAGCGTTACTCTTTGGTTGAATTTGAAGTCGCCGTCAATATTTTTTAAGAGCTTAATGGTTATATAGCAACCAGTATTCTCATAAGTTTTTACTGAAACTCGAACAAGTCTTTTTTCGCTTTTCGTTATATCTAAATATGCGTCCCCGAATTCTTGTGCATTAATAGCTGAATTGTTCATTGTGACAAAAATTTCTTTTCCTGAAATTGTATGATAACGGCAAGATTTGTGGTTTTCATGTTACAAAATAACACAATAAAATGTGTAGCTGTATTCCACAACTTGTTCTTACATGAATGGCCTAGGCATGACTACAAATTGTGAGTTCAAACCATGAATTCATATCCCTAGGGAAAACCTAATCTGGCCTCTAGTGAAAACCACAACATACTACCCTAGCGTCAGTATAGTTTTTTCCACAAGACTGAATTCTCTTATCAGAAGACAAAACAGTATGCATATACAAAATAGGAGACAAACTAGTAAACTTAGAATGGTGGTTTTCCGCCCATTGACCTCCCTTATCCCAAAGCGTTTTCAAGTTTAAATTGCTGTATAAATCTGTAATTAAGTTGTAACGTCTAAGTCATAATATATAACGAGAAAGAACAAAATGACCTTAGGAAATACACTTTATCACGTGGAGCCATTATACATTGTCGATTAGTTTTCCACTCCATAACGTTAGAAGAAAGCACATTGAAAACATTAAAGGGCTACTTTAACTCTTGAATTGATATGAAGTTGATAAATTGTTTCAGAGGCGTTGACTGCCGCAGGAAAAGGTCATAAGATTAACGTTTGTTGGGTTGTTTATAGAGCAACTTTCATTGTAGTACAGCTAAGTTTCAAAACCACAGAGTCATATTCTGTCGGAAGCAAAAACCAAACTGGTCTTATTTACAAAGTTCAAATCTTTCAGAAAACCTAATTATTTCTAAGCTGTTTTGATCAACTATTTAACTTTTCATTTCAAACAACTGAGCAATGAGCAACTTTGTAGTAATTTTAAAAATTTTTTCTGACTTTGACATTCGTTATTTGATTCACTATGCCAAGAACACGGTCTCAATCATCGAGCAAAAATTTGGCAATCACCAATGGACTCCTGGCAAGCACTTCAACTTATCAATGAGTTTGATAGACACAATACAAATTTTACGTGTTGAGACGGCAATCTTGGAAAAACAAGGATTCGCACTAGCAGGACGAGAACGGACCCAAAAAGAGTATGTTTTCGACTTCTCAATTCTGCATCCAACAGTCAGGAAAATATTTTGTGACTATGAAATTGCCAATGTACCTCTCTACGAAAATCAGCAACGATATTGGGATGAAATCGAGACGTTGGAATCCGTGTGGCATATGAAAATGTCGCCAGACTCTCCCAACTCTAGCACACAAAACGCAACATTCACTCCATTGATCGACTCCCCAGATGACAATCTTGACACCCCTAAATCAGAAGACCACAGGTCGCCCAGTTTATTTGACACACCACCGGTTGAATTCTGTTATGCCCCCAAAAAACGAAAATTGGAACGAAAAATTAAGTTTTAAAACAAAAAACTTGAAAACTTTACTGTGCTTGAAACTGTGTGCTCTTTACTGGTGCTTTAGTTTGTCTTGTCAACAAAAAAATAACTCTGATTTGTGGCTCTATGTTGTGCTTTTATTTATTTAACTCTGAGAATTGTAACAAAAATTCTAATTTAGTTGAATTCTGGTCTTCTTCTATAATGAGAAAGTAAGTTTCTCAACAAATTGTGAATTCATAACCGATTGACTGAGTTTTTTAGATTCTTTGCTACATACCATAAGAGTACCTCAATGAGTGAAATACATGTTATAGAAACTCAAAGTTGGCTGAAATTAAAGAAATCTCTACTGCTTAAGAAAAGTTCAAAAACTTCGAGCCACTTCAAGCTAAGTTTCATCTACATATGTTGTCATACTGCTGTCCAAAGCTAAATGAGCTCTGTAGAACCAAGTATATTTGTAGCGGAAGCAAAAGGATTCTTTCGAAGTCCTTTTTAAAACACTTTTAAAACACAAAAAAGAACATTTTTAGTGTCTTTTTAAAACTAATGAAAACAAATATATATTGTGATGGGAAGTTGCCATGTGACTGCATTGTTTAGGTTGAATCAAAGGGTTACAATCATAACATTTGAAGACTAAATTGAATTAAAAAAAATAAAAAGATTATTTTCCCTTTTTATCTTTTAAGCCTCAGAGTTGGTGAACAAAAGACTAAATAGCCTCTACAATGTCAGCACAGTTGCTGCTCACAATAACAGTTTGTACTCTGCAGTCACATACACTAATTAGTTACTAAAATTTCAAAAAAAAAATAACTTTTTCTGTTTTTCACGCTCGAATGGTTGTCAATTCTGATCACCTGATGAAAAAAATCATTATAAAAAATTTGTTTTGCCCTTATAGAAAATGTTTGTCACTGTTGTGGCTACAATAGTGTTCATAACACTTTTTCTCACAAATGAACCATTTCGGCAGTGGAGTAAAAAAAGTGACGCAAAAATCACTCAAGCGTGAAAATTTGACCATTAAATAAACATTGCCAAAAAAACAGTGTTAGAAAGCTGAAAAAAGTCATTCGGGGCTATATTGATCCGTAGAATGCAAAAATGAAATAAAATCTACGCCTTTGCTTGATGAAATTCTGAGAAAAACCGCTTTTAAGGCAAATTTTTGCGTTTTTTCGAGAAAAAACCTAATTATTTAATTGAATTTCACTAATCACTTTGATCAATGAACACCTTTTGGACTTAGAACTTCCATGTGATCACTTCAGCGTCATTCGCCACTTGAGCGAGCTCTGTTTAGATTACAAAGAGAAAATATTGGGCACCAAGACCCCACATTCAGTCGGAAGCTTTGAAATTGTCGTAAAATTAATAAGTACAGGCAGATCTCAAGGGGCTCCTTTTGTTCTCAGCCGCAATTAAACAAAAAGAGGAGTTTCTAATGTTCCCATTTAACAGACTGAACTGATATCAAGAGAGTAAAACTAATGAAGTTTGAGCTGAACTTATTTTATGAAGTTAAAAAAGCAGAAAAACTGGGGAAAACTCAATCGAATTTAAACACTATCGGTGAAAACCTTTGATATTATCAAAGGTTGAACTGGATCTGTCCTATGGCGGAGACATACGTCAATGAACTGTACTGAAACATGAAAGGAGCGGCATTTATGTTCCTTTATGAAAAAAAGACCAACCGCAAAACAAGTTCGGATCGTTAATTGACTCGAACTTAATCTAGAGATTGAAGTCAAGTGAAAACCTTGAGGTTTGCCGCAACTGAAAACAATCATTTTCTCTCTTGTGCAATTGAAATTCAGCTATTTTGCAATTTGCAATAAAAAACCTGATTCAAAATGTTGTCCAAATTGGCCTCAACTTCGAAAACTGTGAACTGCGATCTTTGTGGTAAGCAGTACACAGAGCGACGTGGACTTCGCAAACATATGAAACAAGTACATCTCATCGTGGAAGATAACCCGGAGTTCAAGTGCTGGCAGTGCAACTTCACGGACCCAACTCTCATTAATGTCAAAGGGCACATAAAGAATGCGCACAACGATAAAAAATTGCAATGGAACACCTGCATCCACGACCTCATCGTGTTTGGTAACAAGCGTTCTTTTGTTGACCACATGATGAAGGACCATGGTCATCCTATCTGGGAAAGTGATAGAGAAGAGACCCAAAGACTAGCTCCCGTGGAAACAGCTTTCGATGGAGTTGTGCGTCGATATGCGTTGCGACCAGCTGATGGTGAAGTTGATCTGATGCAATCACTAAGTGATCGACGCGAACAAATAGAAGACATTGTCCGTGAAAATGTGCTTCATGAACCCCAAAGAGTCCAAATCTCTGCTGAGGTGTCTCTCAACAAAACAAAAGAAGGCGAAGAAACTGAATATATCACTATATACACAAATAGTGCATATATCCCCGTAGATGTGCAGTGCTGGAGCGACCAGGAGTTCTTTCACGCAGTAGACCAAATGCTGAAGACAATCTATCAGTTTGAATCGCATGGTAGTGGCTGGAAAGTTCATCAAATAAACGAGATCAACATCAAACTGGTAAAAAACAGTCCCATACGAGGCTCGTCTTTCATTGAGTTGCCGAGAAGTCTTAGGAAGCACAAGAAGTGGCTCTTGAACATCCGGAACACGGCGGATCACAAATGTTTTGCCTACTGCTTCACGGCAGCGTATCACGACCAATTCAAGCAGAAACTGACCTCCGATACCCAAACTATTGGATGGAAGAAACGTGATGACCCGCGGGTCTTCAAACCTGAGTTCAACCCTCTGGCCCATGGACCTGTTGGAGACTTCAAATACCCCATGAGTATCAACGATAACCCCGACTTTGAGCAAGTGAACAACTTCAGCGTCAACATTTTCAGGTGAGTCATGTGTTGCTTCATTAACAAAAATCATTACTAATCCTGAACACACTTCCAAAAGCAAAAGTAATTTTAAACGTAAAAAAAGAAGTTGTAACAATTAACAAAAATTTTTAATATTTATAAAGCCTATTATTTAGACATAAAAAGAAGGAGCTGCTACCCTATCGGATCTCAAAATCGCCGAACTCATTTCAAATGGATGTTCTACTCCTTACTGAAAACGATAAAACGCATTACGTGCTAATTAGAAACCTCAAATCTTTAACATGCAGAATGAAAAACCCAGATGTGCAGTTGCGAAGCGATCGTAACTTTCTTTGTCGAAACTGTTTTCATATTAGCTCTGACAAAACCAGCTTGGAAAATCACCAACGAACATGTTTAGCAAATGAACCTCTTGAAATATCAATGCCAGCAGAAAATCAGAAAAAACTAACATTCAAAAACAAAGCAGCTAGACCCTACTGTCCTTTCGTATGTTATTTTGATTTGGAATCAGTTTTAAAGCCCACTAGTTACGCTTTAAATGATCCGAAAAAATCAAGCACTACTGTAATTGAAAAACATCGACCAAGTAGTTTTTGTCTAGTTGTCATTGAACAAGACAATCCAGTGCCATACTTTTTCAGTCTAAGAAGAGGACCAGACTCAATGGAAAAATTGGTGAAACTACTTGAAAAACTCGCTGAGAAATTCCACAAGAAAAAACAAAAATTTCCTCATTTTATTGGTAATAGAAGTCATTTGGATGAAACCGAGAACTGTTGGATTTGCGAGGAAGCTTTTGCAACCGAAGATGTAAAAACTCTAGACCATTGTCATTTCTCTGGAAAATTTTTGGGCTACGCGCACACACTATGTAACCTTCAAAGACAACGTACTAAGTTCACACCAATTTTTGCGCATAATTTGGCAAATTATGATATTCATCATGTGATACGTGCCTTGAAATCTGGGAGTGAAAATAACACAATTTCTGTCATTCCAATCAATGAAGAAAAATACGTATCACTGAGCTTGAAAGTTTGGCTTGGATTGTACACTACCAACAAAGGACATGTTCGTCATAAATATGAGGAAATGCGTTTTTTAGATAGCTACAAGTTCATGCACTCATCGCTTGATACATTAGCCAAAAACTTGCCCAAGAATAACTTTGTGTACATTGATAGTCATTTTTGCTCGCACTCAGAAGAAGAGAAGGACTTGCTTCGTCAAAAAGGATACTTCCTTTACTCGTACATTACCAGTTTTGAAAAATATGATGAGCCAGAACTCCCTGCCCGACATTTATGGAAAAATAAACTGCAAGGAAATGAAATATCTGTTACTGAAAGTGAGTGGAAGCACACTAGGAATGTATTTTCAAAATTTAATTGTTCTAATATTGGAGAGTATAGTGACCTGTATCTAACATGCGACACCCTTATACTCGCATGTGTATTTGAACACTTCCGCAAAATTTGCTTCGACAAGTACTCCGTCGACTGCGCGCGATACTACACAGCTAGTAATTTATCAGGCGATGCTTTCCTTAGAGTGTGTAAGGCAGACATTGAACTACTAACTGTGAGAGAGCATCTTGATATTGCGGAAGCAATGCTGAGGGGTGGAATTTCCAGCGTGTTTTCAAAAAGGTTATCACAAGCGAATAATAAGTTTGTGGAAGGATTCGATAACCAAAAGCCCTCCATATTTCTCTGGCTAATTGACGCAAATATTTTATACGGGGGAATAATGGAAAAGTACCCCTTACCTTTGAACAATTTCATTATGGCGTCAAGTGTTACACTCCAGAAAGTTTTGGAAACGGAAGCAGATTCTGAAGTTGGGTACATTGTTGAGGTGGACATAGAATATCCTCAAGTCCTACACGAGGCACATTCCGATTTTCCATTAGCTCCCACAAAGGAGATAATAAAAGAAGAATGGCTCAGTAATGACCAGAGAAAATTTTTAATAGAAAATGATATTCCGATACAATCAAAAGTCAAAAAGTTAATTCAGACAATGTATCCGAAAAAGAATTACACACTGCATTATTTAACTCTTAAACTCTATGTACAGTTAGGACTGAAGGTAACAGAAGTGCACAGGGTGTTGCAATTCAACCAGGCGAAATGGTTGAAACCCTACATAGAGTTGAGCACAGAGAAGAGAAAACGCGCTCAAAACAAGTTTGAAGAGGACTTTTACAAACTGTTGTCCAATAGTGCGTATGGAAAAACCTGTGAATGGAAACGGAATAGAATTAATGTTCAGATAACGCAATCAAAATCAAAACTGTTAGATCTGGCAAGTTGTAATAGTTTCAACGGAGTTAAAATAATTGACGAAAAACTTGTGTCCGTGGCAACAAAGAACAGCAAAGTTATGTGGGACAAACCAACAATAGTTGGCTCGACAATTCTGGATCTAGCGAAATGTTTCATGTATAACTTTCACTTCAATGTAATGAAGCCAAACTTTGAGTGTAAACTACTATACAGCGATACGGACTCCTTTCTCTATGAAATTGTATCGGAAGACTTGTTTGAAGACCTTGCCAAAAACATCGAATTGAAAAAACACTTCGATTTTTCCAACTACGCTGAAGACCACGTTATTTTTGATAGAAGCCAGAAGAAAGAGACACAAGGATGAGATGGGAAGGAAACTTATAAAGGAGTTCGTGTGCCTTAAACCGAAGCTTTACTCTATCTTAGCTGAAGGTGAATAAATACTAGCAACTTACAAAACACTAGTTCACTTAACCCAACGCTTGCAACTAACTGTTAACTTGTAAAGTAGAATTATTCTTTAAAGTAACTGTGTTGTATTGTTTAGATTGTGTTAAGAAGTCGGCCAAAGGCGTCAGCAGGTTCACACAACAGCAACTTCTTCATAACATGTACAGAGATTGCCTGCTTTCTGGCCAAACGGTCAGAAAACCTAATTCCAGAATCACTATCCAGTCCCATAATTTGATCACAATAATGACAAATAAAGTTTGCCTCAACAGTTTTGACAACAAACGATATGTATGTGACGGTAAAATAGACACACTTCCATTTGGTCATAATTGCATTGATTTGGAGGGCTTAAGCAACTGGAGTTTCGAAAGTGATAATGTTGCCAGTCTTGTGAACAACCCTGAATGGACTGAGGATATGCACTTAGAAGGGGGATATAATGTTGACATTTTCACTCCGCCCGACCCAGGGTTCAATCAAAGGGAATATTCAGAGACAGAATTACAAAATGTAGCAGATCTCGAAGCCGAAACTGACTCCAACTCTACCCCGACCCCTAACCCATTTCTCGATTTAGAAGCCATTGAAAGCCCCGATAAAGGAATACCTAGATCTAAAAAACCACGTGCCAAATTATTTGAATCAGACTCCGATTAATTTGTATATATGTGTGTGTACTCTTATTAGCCCAAACTGTAATTCTTTTATACAATTTTGTCATAATTCTGAAATTAAACGTTTGCTCTTATTTCTTATTCTCAGTGCTAAGTTTATTCCAACTTTGCTGAGGGAAGCAATAAACATAAACAAAACCACTTTGACCAAACTCAGACACCATAAAATTAATATAAACTTTCCAAGTTCTGAGACGGTCAAATTTCGGTTTTCCCCTACCAAGACAAATTCTGTGGACTATGGCATCCTCAAACTTTTTTCGCCTATGGGAGATTGCTATATGGTCTGAAAAAGGACTTTCCTTACCAATGTGGTCTCAGCGCGAACTTTGCTTACCAAAATCCTATACTACTTATAGACAGAGAAAGCATGCAAAATCAATTATCAGAAACAGACTAGAAGTTGGAACCGTTCAGAGTTTTAACTTTTATCATATAATCGTCTATTGAAAGAAAAACAACTGCAAGAGAACAAAATGAAAAGAGAATTAACCAGTGGAAAATTTAGTTGGCAGAGAGCTATTACCTGAAACCAAAATCTAACAACTACAAAAAGTGGTTCTGTTATAGCAAAGCATAACGAGAAACTTAATAAAGCATTAATATGTAATCACCTTATTGATGAGCGGATTCAAATCTTGCAAGAATCTTGCAAGATGATTCAAAAATTGCAAGATTCTTGCAAGAATCTTACAAGATATCAATCAAGGCATAAAAATAAATCGGGGTACAAATGTTTTAGGAAGGGAAGAACACACAAATACAGTTCAAATTCATGGACGAAATCTAAAGGAGTTCTTAAACAGATTATCAACTTTGAATAAACGAAGAAACCTTGTCTTAAACTGTCACCATTGTCATTGCAGTCAGTTCATTTGCTGCGATATTAAGTTAAAATTACTTTGATTTCAATGATTCCTTTAAATGCAAGCTGTGAATTGGTAAAGCCTAAATGAAAGAAAGGGAGTATTTTTGTCCAGAAAACGGACACTTTTGCGGAGACAAAATGTCAATTTTCTTTTTGAAGTCTTCGAAAGGCATTTTGCAAGCTCCACCGAGTACTTCTAAACGAAATATAACAAAGCTATAACAAAATATAGCAAAAAGGATCCTTTTTTAATACAAAAAATTGTATTCAACAGAGCTGTTTTTAAATTTTTCTCAAGTTCGTAGCACGAACAATAAGGACAAATAATGCGAGATTTCAAAAACATATATAATTTGCTGATAAAACATTCCGTCTTAGATTTGTGAGCATTGATATTGCTCCCTGGCCAATTGCGAAAAAAATCAATAGAGAACCTCAAAGAAGGATTGATAGCCAAAGTCTACAGAAAATCTTTGGCTCTGTTAAGGAAAGCTGTTATATTGTCATTTCTCAAATGGCGGATGATAACAATTCAGCGATTAGTTTGCTGTGTGAACAATGAAACATAAGTAATCAGAACTATTTATTGTTCTTCTTCTTTTGCAAAAAATGCACTCACTCGCAGCAATGAAGACTTCAAAAAATTTTTTGCATTGGTAAAAACAGTTTAATTAAACATAAGCGCAAATACAGAGTGTTCTACGGTTGAACTATCATCATTGTTAATGCTGTCAGTTCAGTTTCCTGAATGCAAAAGCAACAATTTTGGTACAATTGAAAGTTTTAAAACGAGTTGTTTATTGTAAGAATTTATGGAAAGAAGTGAAAAAAAATTGCAAAGACAGATGACAAGCTCTGGCAAACGGTTTTCATTAAAATAAATTTCAGTTAATTGAACACCGAAGCTATCGCCGCTATTTTTTCTCAGTTAATTTGCCAAACAGCTATCTCGATCCCTCGCAGCAATGAGAATTTCCAAAAAAAGAGTAATATTCTGGTTGGAAGCAATGGATGAAGCGGAAAATTATTCAGAAAGCATGAAAAAGAGAGAGAGCTGCTATTTCTTGCACTTCTTTTTCTGGTGCTCATAGTCCAGACATCTGGATTGAGCTCTGCAGGAGCTCAAATAAATTTTTTACCGAAAAAAAGAGAGAATTAAGACATGTTTTATATCACCCATTCTGCTTTTTTAGTTCATCCGCAAAAATATAGAAGCTAGAAATTTGATGTCATCAATAATCATGGAAATGAGTCGTGCGTTGGTAAGAAGTCAACTAAAAATGGGTGTAGTCTTTTTCAGAAATCAAATAGTTTTGTTCAATATTCTTATTAATAGTTTTTTTTCGTTTGGAAAGTGCATGATTAAGCATAAGCGATTAGTCTACAGAAAAACACAATCAAATTTATTATGCATAGTGAAGAGGTCAGAATGAAATACCGTCAAAATTATATTTTTCTCAGTTCATTCGCAATTTTGAAATTGCATATTCTTTCACATCAATGGCGTTTCTAAAAGGAGCTTCTAAAAGGAGCTTTTTATAGGTGCGAAACTACAAAATGATGTAAGTATTTTTCAGAAAATATGAATAGTAATTTCCAGTATAATAGTTGTGCAGGAAATCATAATCCAATTTATTTTGCTTAGTGAACAAGGACGCAAAAACTATCACATAGTGAAACTCCATAGCGATAGTGAAATTACATACTCTCTCACAACAATGAAACTGTTGAAAAGCGAAATGTGCATTGGTAAAAAATAAGAAAGAAAGAAAGCACTTTTCAGAGAGTTCGAAAATTTTAAAGACCTCTCAATTTTCTTGCTTTTATGGAAGTCATATTTCTAGTTATCAAAAACGAGCTCCAACGGATATGCCTCTTATTCTGAATAAAGAAAATCTGATAAACGCTAACTGTCATTGTCGTTATTGCTAACAGTTTTTTTTTCAAAATGCAAACGCAATAACTTTGATATCAATGGAAGTGAAAATCATTAAAATTGTTGAGACGAAAAGGTTACCTTTATAATATGGTGTCAGTATATCTGCATGATATATATATATATATATATATATATATATATATATATATGTATATATATATATATATATATATATATATATATATATATAAAGTAAATCCACAAATCACTCATAGAAAAATCTCAGAGATGTGACGATGATCACAATTATTAATTAAAACAGCTCCTTCCTCAACCTCAGAATGCTCATTTGTCCATTGTTCTCTCGGTATCGCTTAGAAAACTTATAAACTTCAGCTCAATCCAAACTTTTTTTTTCAAAAAAAAGGCAAAAAAGCCTCACTTTATCCACGGAATATTTCTAAACATGGTCAAACTTCTCGTTTTTTTAATTTGCTTCCTCCATGGGTTTTCGAACCTTTCTTCTCAGCATGGCATTTCACGCGAAACATATGAGCTACTCGCCATGAGCTAATCCACAAATTTTCTGCTTTGTTTGAACATCTGTAACAAACCTGTGAGTTTTCTCTTTTATTTAACTGGAAATATTTCCCGCTTCCCCCTTTCTTGTTCACTCTGACCCTTCCTTGTGGTTAGTTTTTTTTACCAATTGTTTGATGTGGAAACAATTGGTCGTGAAATACAAGCAGGTGATTAAGCTATATTTGATCAATGGGATCGATGCCTCCCTCAATAAAGTCTTAATTAACTGTTAATTTTCGTTGACTGTTTTTCGACTTCTGATAAATCGTTGCTCTTGTTCTTTTGGGCATTGCATTCTCCGTTGGCCGCAGTACTGCTTTCTGATCCCAGTACTGCTGCCCAAATCAGTTGCTTCAAGGCTATTTCTTTTTCTGTCTTTTCATCTTTGGAATTATACATGAAGGTGGTATGAAGAAAACCAGCGGCGTCGGCCAAGGACTACATTGATTTCAATTGAAGAAAACTCAAACGTATAACCCGTTTGCTAAGTTTGAAGTTCCAGAAGACAAGTGAATAGAAAAAGAGGGGACTGCAAAACTGGGGCCTTTCAATGAAAACTTTCAACTAGTGAATAAGCAGATAAAAGAGATGCATGTCAAAAGCGTTTTTTATTGCCTATAACAAAAAATATTTCTGAATAGTCAAAATGAATGATACAAACAAGAACAAGAACAGGGAAATAAACAAAAACAGTTCCATATACCTCACAAGTGCCAACCATTCTACCATCAAACAAACCCTCTGCCCTCCTTCCTGTCCCGCACCCATCGTAACCACACTCAATCCTATGATTGCTTCAAACGGAGTGTTTGTATGTCCTGATCGAACTCGTGAGACCGCGGTTCAGCTCCAATGTTGAGTTTTTACCGTACACCTAACGATATGCTGCACTATAGGCGGGGCTTCAAATATGTGAAGATTGGGATCTTACCCTTGGCAGCTTAGCATTTGGGTTACAAACAATGTTTGAGGCCAACACTTGGCTCGAAATGCAATAAATTTATATGAAACGCCGCCTGAAACAAATTTAGAGCTTTCTCAATCTAACTTGAACATGTGTTCCAAACTCCATCAACCTGCAAATAGAGGTCTCTTTTAAAGGATGAAGAATTTTGGCAAATAATTCTTCAAAAAAAGTGTATTCATTGACATATTCCGCATCAATTCAAAAACTTCAGATGCTTTTGCGAAAAAAAGCTGTCCCAACAAATATGTTATTTTTTGTCTGAAATGCACATGAAATGCTTGGCAAATCCCCACTCTTTAAATTTTTTTGCAGATCTCTCAAATACTTCTGATAAACGTCCTTGCCCAAAACTAAAAGTTGCAAAAAAGTTGAGAATATGTCAGCAGATGATTGATTACGTAAAAAAAGTTCACTCTGATTACGTAACAAATGACTATGTCACTTCCAAAGGCTTGAGTGTAACTAGGGAGGTTCAACAGGACTCATTTTATCTTGACCTTTCTTGTTTTGCAGTTTCATCAAGGATATATTTGACACATTTTTGTTGCTGAACCTTTAATCCTTCAACGGGAGCTGAAAATCTTCTCAAAACAAAAAAGTCTTCAACGCGAGCTGAAAATATTCTCCTAATTCAAAAGCTTTGTTGGTATCAGCGAAATCCAAATGATCTTAGAAAAACTGGTAAAAATTATTTATTAGAGGAACAGAACACACACTGACATCTATGGGAGCGATGCAGGAGCAGAATGAAAAAGGTTAGGATTTGAGGAAGGAAAATAAAGCAGATAACATGCTAAGAATGAATGCCCCACGCCAGGTGAAACCTATCAGAACTGGATCTCTATAAGTCATTCATTTTTACCTGTTTTTCTAATCGGCTTCCGATGAGCAGTAGTCGCAATAATGGATACGAAATTGCTGATGCGCTTCTAAAAGGGGCCCATTAGATCGATAGTTCTTCATAACAAAACGATTTTCTATGTCAGTCAGCTCCAATTGCTAGACATCCTGCCCCTACCGATCTTCCTTTAACTCAAAAACCTATTCTACGTTGTAAATCACACGGACAAACGAGAATATCATTTATCTCAAGAAACGGAAGAAGGACCATCAACCGAGATTTTCAAAGTTTGAAAAGGAACAAAGGAATAAAAGCACATACCGATTTTTATTATTAGCTGCAGAGAAGAAGGAATTGTCAATTGATTGTGTAATTGCCGATTAAATAAATGGTTGCTCAACTCAATAAATTTGCATTAACATTTAAAAATTGTCATCTACTTTTTGCTTTCAGACCGGGGATTGCTCAGGTTTTGGTGGGCATCAAATTTTTTAGTTGAGCCGTTGCTACATCGCGATGCCCAAGTCAGTTGAGTTGTATTATGGAATACTTCTGTTTTTTCTCTTCATCTTTGAAATTTTGCGTAAACTTGGTTTTAAGAAAACCACCAGCAGCGAGGATTGCCTCGATTTAAATTGAAGAACAATTCACACGTGTAACCCGGTCGCTAAATGTGAAGTTCTAGACGACGAGTGAATTGAAAAAGAGGGGACAGCAAAACTGGGGCCTTTCAATGAAAACTCTCAACTTGTGAATAAGCAGATAAAAGAGATGCATGCCAAAAGCTTTTTTAATAACTATCACAAAAAAATATTTCTGAATAGTCAAAACGAATGCTACAAACAAGAACAAGAACAGGGAAAGAAACACAAACAGTTCCATATACCTCACAAGTGCCAACCATTCTACCATCCAACAAACCCTCTGCCCTCCTTCCTGTCCCGCACCTATCGTAACCACCCTCAAATTATGATTGCTTCACACGGGATGTTTGTATGTCTTGATCGAACTCGTGAGACCGCGGTTCAAGTCCAATGTTGAGTTTAAACTGTACGCCTAACTGTAAGTTTATACTGTTGAGTTTATACTGTACATCGTCGAAAATGTACTTGAAATCGGCGTGAAGAGAACCAACAGCGCCGACTAGCAGTTGTTTTGAAAAAAACATTATATGTATAACCCGTTTGCTAAGTGTGAAGTTTCAGACACCATGAACATGCAAAAAGCGTAGTAATCAAAATGACTGGGAAAGAAACACATACAGGTTAATTTACCTCCCACGTGTCTAACCATTATACATGTCAACGCAACGTCTGCCCCCTTCCTGTCCCTCATCCATTCCAACCACACTCAAACTTATGATTGCTTCAAATGGGATGTTTGTATGTCCTGATCAAACTCTTAATTTTCAAAGGATGTTATTAGCAATATCGTGTTTGCTTATGCCCTTCAAATTCTATTACTTTAGCCGAGAAACCGTGCTTTACAGCTTTAGATAAACTAAGAAATAGGAGGCAATGAAAAAATTGAGACGAAAAAAAAAATAAATGGTTTCCTTAAACATCGACATGATGACAAATTTTTGTTACCTCTATAAAATAGTTTCAGTATACCTGTAAGATATATGTTGAGTAAATCCACAAACAACTCATAGAAAAAAAATCTCAGAGATGTGATGACCACAATTATCAATTAAAAAATGCTCGCTCCTCAACCTCCGAATGCTCATTTGTGCATTGTTCTCTCGGTATTTCTTAGAAATAATTAAGTCAATTTGTCAATTCCATCTTTATTCAATCCTTTTTTAAAAATTGGCTAAAAATTCAATTTCCTCTGCCCTCCTTTATGCCCTCCTCAATAAGATCGATATGTCCCTCGATAAAATCTTCATTAGTTTTTAATATTTGTTACCTGTTCTTTGAATTCTGGCAAATTGTTGCTCTGGTTATTTTGGGCATCGCATTCTCCCAGTACTGCAACCAGAAGCCCAATTCAGTTGTCTCCAGGGAATTTCATTTTCTGTCTGTTCATCTTTGGAATTTTACACAAAGGTGGTATGAAGAAAACCAACAGCGTCTGCCATGGATTATTTTGAACTAATTTGAAGAAAAAATCATAACCCGTTTGCTAAGTGTATAGCTTCAGGGAACAACCGCATGCAAAAAGTGTAGTCGTCAAAACTGATGCGTTTTATTGAGCAACATTTTAATGTCCTGGCAACTGAGAAGCATGCCTTAAGCATCTTTAAAACTAATTTTTATGCAACAAGTGCTTGTGAAAGCTCAAATACAATGAAGCCAACATGTAAAACAACAGGGAAAGAATTAGACAGTTGCCTATACCACCCAAGCCACCAACCATTGCGATAACACTGCCTTTGACCTCCTCAGTATCACCCATCAATCCCAACCACACTCAATTTTATGATTGCCAGTAGTATAGTAATTTGCTTAGTGACTGTAGGGGGGGGGGGGGGGGGAGGGTTCGGACCCCCCTACAAGAAGTTTTTGCTTTGAAAAAGTGAAATCTTTGTATTTTTTGTTAGTCACGGAGCAGATTACTATACTTTAACCATTTTCCTGAGTTTTCAGATTCATGTAAATTGTAACATTTGGGTGTGTGGGGAATTTTAGAAATTATTTTTGCCGCGCCAGTGGAGAAGAATTTTAAAAAACTTTCGAAAAATTTTCAAAAATTTTCAAAATCCTAAATTTGTGTGAAATGGATTTTGTGCTATAAAAGAGCGCTCAAAAAAAATTTTTTGTTGACTTCACTTTTTTCACCTATGCAGTTTAAGGGTCGAAACACAAAAATTTCAAAAATTTTGAGAAAAAAATCCAAAATTTTTCGTCCTAAAATGGTCTGAAATGGATTTTGCCCAATGAAAGAGCACTCAAAATTAATTTTTGTGGACTTCATTTTGTTCAACCAAGTAGGATCAAATAACCCAGTTTCTGAAATAGTCGGAAATAAGCCAAAGAGCAGTCAGAAGCAGTTTTTGTTGACAATACTTTTGCAAAAGTGCAGTGTGATGTGGAAAGCTTGTCTTTATTTTTTTATATACATGTGTAGCTATGTATGTTTCTATCAAAACAAATCCGTATATTTGCTTGCATGTATTCAAAATTGTACTTTTTATGTATGAATGAACAATTGAAAGAAAGGAAAGAATGAAAATTTATGTATAAAATTATGCGTATTCATGTATATAATAATGAAAGTATCTATGAAAGTGTATATTTGTTTAAAAATAAATATAACTGTGCTTAAGTTTAGTAATTTGTTTGCATGAGTATAAGCTGAAATGTATGTTTGCGTGTAGAAATTGTAAATGTGTGTATATGTCAAGACGTTCTTGGTTTTAGGTGTGTATGTTTTTCTATATGTATACAGTGGAATGTTTTTATGTATTTTGTGTATTTTTATGCTTGCAAGTCAGACGAGCGAGAGTGGGAGATAAGTCCCTGGAGCGCAATTTAATTGCCTAGAAGAATGTTGTTATATGTCTCCCCAATCCTAAAATATTATACCTTGCAAACAGATTTTGACCTTCAGCGTTGATAAACTCTGTCCTTTAAACATTGGCAAGCAAAATGTCACAACCGAAGACGACAACAGTTTTTTGATGTTCTGAGCATGCTTTTTTGAAAATTGAATTTTCTACTCCTATTTAACTACAATATTAAAAACTATCAAGATTTTTTTCAGAAAAAAATTTATATTCATGCTCTTTGTCTTTTAATCCTCCGAAAGAAAATGAAAAAATGTTGCAAAACAGAAGACAAAAACAAATTTTTGATGTTCTGAGTATGCTTTTTTAAAAACAGATTTCTCTACACTTATTCAGCTACGCTTCTAAGAATGAGCAATATTACTTACAGAAAAAATATATATGATTAATGATCGATGAATTGTTGAGAGATAAACAATAAATTGAGCTAACCAAAAAGAATAAACTCTGTAAAAAACAGAAAAATTTGGTGGGAAAACTATGATATGCAGGTACTCTGTTAGATACACTCTGCAGATACACTATTTAAATAAAGTAGAATGATAGGAATTGATCAAGAGCTTGGATCAGACAAAAAGTGTAATGATGTACAAGAAGAGTAGTTTGCACCGGAACTGTAAAAAGCGCTAAAATTTTCGCTAAAGTTAATTAGCCACTTTATCAATTAAGCAAGAACAAACACAAACTATGGATCCGTAGGGGGTTGCTAGAAGCAGCTTCAGAAAAAACATAGGTCTTGTTTGCGTATTGGTAATAGCAATAATGGAGATTGCGTGCTGGCACTGAAATATTAAACAATAGCGAAATGCATCTTCGTTAATTGACTCCAAAAAATTGAACTATTAAACACTGCAAGTAAGGTACCAGAGCACTTCAAGCAACCAGAAATCAAAAACGTTAATAATTGTGTCTTCTTGGATCAAATTTACTGCGTTCACTAACCGTGTATTAATATTTTGGATTACTTATTGTTCTGTCCACGTTTTAAATTGAGATTACCGTAACGATATTTCATAGAGCATCGGAAAGAGATAAATCCAAAGGAATCTAAGATTAAAAGGAGCAGAGCCTTTATAACATATAATTGGGCTAAGCAGTCTGACGAACAAATTGGAATTTAACACAACACTATTGCTACCTACTACCGCTACTTCCTTTTAATACCTTCAAAGATTACCTATAGTTTACTAACTATCTGCAACAATGTGTTTCTGTTTTTCTATAAAATGAAAACAATTCTTATCTATAGAGACTCGTTGAGTATGAACAACAGAAGCTTTTATCTATCTCACGGTAATGTGTCCTGACTGACACAGACCGATAAAAATTACCTGCCAATATTTTCAACAAATAATTAGGTGTTTGAAGTTTTTTCAAAGATATAAAAAACGCTGAAGCTCTGTCGTATACATTAACTTAGTTATTTTCAACTCAATGTTAATATGTTAATTAACAAATAAAAAAATCCCTGGTATGATATATCAGGTTGATATTTAGTTAATTAAATCAATGTAGGGTTTTACTCTTTAGCGATCCAGTCTAATTTTTAGAACTTCAAATAAGTTTTATTGCTATGTTCTTTTTTGAAGTGCAAATTTTGTATACTTTTTTCACTTATGAGGGATCAGTCAAAAACTTAAGTCTTTTTGTTCAAATGCTGTTTTTTTGTTTATTCAATGTATGACGTCTGATTCCATTTGCAATTAATTGATAGATATGAAACGCAAAATTTTTAAAATTTCTAATATAAAGGATTGTATAGCGTAAACATTGACTGGTTCACAATGGCGTTGCACTATGTCTATTTATGATATTGGTTTCATAGAAACAGGCTTGCTTCAAAAATTCCATAGTGTGTACCTTAATGGAAACAAACACTTTACAACTTACCTAAATTATCAAAAAAACTGAGGTTTTACTCTATATAGTTGTTTTCGTATGTTTATTCAGAGTCACCTGTTGTTTCAGTTGTCAGTTATTGCAGATTTTTGTTCTGAATCCTAACGTTTCAAAAATGTGTTTAGACTGTAAACTGCTGGGATAGCTTGCCAGAAGGACATGTGCTAGTTGAGTTTCATATTAACATTATCTTCGGCTCAGGATGTGTTCACAGCTAAAACTGTAATTGTGAACTTGCTATTCATCAAAAGTTTAGCTCTACATAATTTTTTAAATTTTTTTGCTAACTTTTCCCTAATTTTACTGACTTTTATTTGGTCAGTGTTTATCTGAAGAAAATTAAAAATAAATCAACCTCATGAAACGTTTCTCAGCAAAATTAAGTGAAACAGTCTTGTTGGATTTGAGAGCTCAAACAAAAACCTTAAATTTAGGCTTTTAGGTGAACAAATTTTGTTTGTCTCCAATGTCTGCTTGCACGAGTCCTACAAGCATTCCTGAAGACTATAATTTTGCACTTTTCTTGTAGAAAAGAACAGAAAAAACGCATCATTTTCCGAAATCAGCAGTGTTGAGATATTTTGCGACTAATTCTTGAAAAGAGCGGTTAGTGCAATTTCTTAAATGATTAATTATCTCTGAAGAATGTTCGGCTAATGAACTTTAAATTTTGCAAAATAAATAATATGGAGATACTTTTAAGTCAAGACCACATTAGGTAACAGTTAACCCAACTAACTGTGATTTTTTGCTTCAAAAAAACTGTCAACACAGACAGTAGAAAACAGATTAGGCGCTTTGATGCCATCGTCAAACCGACAAGTACATTTCTACATTCTTTTGGTCAATTTGGAAAAGGCTCCAGTGTTAAATCCTGCTATCCATAGTACATTAAATTCAACGTTTAAAGCATTCAAAATTTTCGGAAATTAGTGTTTTAGCGAGTCCATATAGCCTTTTTGGTTGCAATCAACTAGTCCTGAGCCTTTGTTAAGTTTTTTTTACGTATTTTTACCTGTTTCATTAGGTGAAGCAGACTGCTACTTATCAGTATCTCAGTTTTTATGGTTAGATCGTCACTTTCTCCATTACGAGCCTCAAACTGACCGGAACTAGAGATTTCATTTCGTTTGTCCGAGTTTGATGTCTCTTTCATAACACAAAAACCACGCCCTTTATCAAGTAAGACAACAGGAACATTAGCAAAACCTTGGAGAAAGGCAGATCCAAAACAAAAACAACTCGTAGTGGAACTGACGGAGTCTGAAGGCATTGAGATAAGATTCTTCAATATTATGCCTTGGTATGAACCTAAATATGTACAGTTCATAGTAGAAAATAAACTGAATTTAACGCCAATGAGAACAAATTTAAAAACGAACGTTTTCGCTACAGCTAGCAGCGTCAGGTTATCCACTTTACTCTGAGTGTTTTCAACCAAACTGAAAGTATATCTACAATTATTATAAAGATTAGTTTTTGATCTTTAGAAAGTTTTTGGAAACGGACAGAAAGTTTTCAGAAAAGGAAAAAAACAAAAGGAAAATTTTTCTCCGGTTTTGTGTTCTATTCAAGGCAATGCTATTGTGTTTTATCTTTCACTAAGTTATAAACATGAGCCAGTTCCTTTATTTTTTTGCAAACGTTTGTCAAAACTTCAGTTTCTAAGGTAATTATTTAAGTTTGAGTAAAATTTTTTGTCAAAAAGTATTCAGTTGCTTCAAGGCATCATCTGACTTTGCTTTGAGAGCCTTTTGATAACATAAGATTTTTGTGATTCTCAGAAGATTCCAGGGAACAAAGAGGCTGCCGTGGTACTAAACTTTTAACTGAGGTTGATAATCCCTTCAGTGTTGTTGTGCCAGAGGGAAGGCCATATGCCTAATACTGTGGTATTATTTCAACCTTCGGACGCGGCTCTTAGAGGTTAGCATATTGATCTAAGTTTAAAATACAATATTTTTGCGGTAAATATAAATACGCTGCTGTGATTTTTCGTAATAGTGGCTCACTATTCCGTCCATTGGGTGGACCATACCGCTTTTTTTGACTAAAAAAGGGAGTGAAACGGTTTAATAATATATCCTGAGATTCTGAAGTCCTATTTGCTCTTGTTCTTTTTACAAGAGTCAATAGAGCTAAATTTGTAAGAATAATTGGAGCTGATTAGTAGTACCTAGATTAAATTCTCAGCACAAAGTTGCTTCCAGCCAATTAAAATAAAATAAATTCCCCCCAAATAAAATAACCTAATTAAATAAAATAGCCAAACTAAAGCAACTACAAATCATACATGAAATAACAATAGAGAAAGAGCTTGCAATCAAATCAAAGAAAACGAGAATCAAGAGCGAATTGAATAAGAACGAGATTCGCTCATTTGACTTAGCCAGTGCAAAGGGTGCATCAAGATGGTTGAACGCTATGCCATTGAAGCGATATCACTTTGACCTAACCAAAAGCGAGTTTCGTGATGGCATTGCCCTTCGCTATGGCTCGGACCCAGTGAAGATGCAATCACTATGCGCATGCAATGAAAACTTCACTGTGCCACGTGCCCTCCACTCTCCGAAAGGATGATACACGCACATGAGACATATTGAACTCCGCGATTCCTTTGCGAACTTATTAAGTGATGTCAGCCATGATGTCGAGATCGAACCTCATCTTCAGCCGTTGCAAGGGGAAACCGTTACTCTTAAATCAACGACAACTGTTGATGATGTAAGATTAGATATCCAGGCAAACGGACTTTGGGAGTCGAGGTTCAACAAAACCTATTTTGATGTGAAAATTTTCAACGCTTGGCAAAAAGTTGCCCTGAAGGCAGTAGCGAAGCCTACAAGTACCGTGACTCTATTACAAAGAACAAATATTAACAAAGTATAAGTGAGGTTGAGAAGGCAAGATTTTGTCCACTTGTCTTTGCATGCACTGGTGGAGCTGGCCCATCGGCTTCAAAAGGTCTGAAACAACTGTCATCAAAGCTCTCTGCGCAAAAAGAGGACAGCTATCCAGATATTATATAATATCTAAGGACAAAAATCAGCTTTGATCTCCTGAGGAGTTCTAGCTTCTGCTTTCGTGGGTCAAAGGCGCTTAGACGGCGCAAAATTGTAGATGCCTCGATGGGAGCTGTGGATGAAGAAGGGAGGCTGTTAGTTTGACTCATCTTCTTTCGTCATTATTTAATTGGTTTTTAATGCTATGTCTTTTGTTTTACTTCCTCATTAGATGTTTTTATTTTTTATCACTTTATTGATTGATTTAAACAATACGAAATGCTTTATGAAAACGCAGTGCTAGGAGGGCCACGGACCAGCCAATATTCACCCAGTGTTGGAGAGGGGCATTTCTTAATTTACCTATTTTTTTCTCTGCTCAGGCCATCTCAGACATCTCAGACAAAAATAACCATTTGATTAGACCGTCTCAGAATGAATTGTTTTTTTTACATCCCCAGTTACAAATTATATGTTGTTCTATAGCACGTTACTATGCAAAAGAATAGCACACGCTACCGGGGGCGTAAAAGATATAAGCCCACTGAGCGGGGGGGGGGCAAACAGTAGATCCCAACTTTTAATGAAACCGTCCCAGACCAATATTAGCTCTGGCCAGAGCGTGCCTCAAATAACATCCGATGAGACTTACATGAGCTCAAATTTTTCTGCGCTCAAATCGAAGCCATAAAACAGTAATGAGGATGACCTAAGAATTTCTTTAAAACACACATTGCGCCCTGTTATTGAACTGGGCGATTTGGAGAAGCTGTCTGACAGCGGGTTAGAATTCTGGATAGCCTGGAAAAGACTTGAGTCGGCGCAATTGGAACAAAAATGAACTCTGATTAAGGCAAACGACGAAATTCGAAAAAAGCGATGTATATCCAATCAGCCACTTGCAACGGGTTCGTAATATGTCGGATGGACATTGGCGCAATGAATCGCAATCTGGAGATGCTCTGGAAGTTCGCGACGAGAAATGTACAAACCAGAGTGGGCCTGGAAAGCAGCCGGAATTTTTTGGATTGGATGGTCCCAGGGATTTGGAAAAATTAATTGTAATCGCAATAATTGGCAAATAATTGATTGCAATAATTGATTGGTTACTATATTTAAATTGCAATAATTGATTGGAACAACCCAATTAATTGCCGATAATTGGCAAAAATTGAAGCAGCATTTTGCCAGGTCTCAATCCCGCCACTACAGAAAAAGCTCCCAGATCACAAACTTCTGGCACAGATCGTATGAAATTTGACAGAGTTGGGTGTTTAAAAGTTTTCATCGCTGATTAGAAATTGAATAGTTCTGATAACAACCATTTAAGTACATTTTTGGGTAAATCAAAACAAAATTATTTTTAAATCTACGAAAAAAGTAATTGATGGAACATCAAATTTAATTGATCAATAATTGCAATTATTGCAATAATTGATTTTAATGTTTGCCAATTAAACTTATAAATGCTAATTTTTTTGATAAGTTGCAAGTGTAGATTGAAAGTAAATTATAGCAAGAGTTCAAACACCTAGGTTGGGTGCGTCAATTTTTTGCTCAATCATATCGAAAAAAGTGATTTAAAATTAAAAATTTTCGAAATTTGCACGAATTTTGTCTCCTTTGAACATGTTCCAGTTTCACTTGCAAGAAATTGATTATTTTGAAAAAATCGCAAGTATACTTTGAAAGTAGATTATAGCAAAAGCTCAACAACTTAGGTGGTGTGGTTGATTTTTACCTCGATCATATAGAAAAATCTGATTTAAAAATAAAACTTTTCGATATTTTACAAATTTTGTCTACTTTGAACACTTTCCAAATTGACAAGTGCTAATTTTTTTTTGATGAATTGCAAGTGTAGATTGAAAGTAAATTATAGCAAGGGTTCAAAAATTTAGATTGGGGGGTCAATTTTTTGCCCAATCATGTAGAAAAAAGTGATTTAAAATTAAAAATTTTCAAAATTTGCACTAATTTTGTCTCTTTTGAACATTTTCCAGTTTCACTTGCAAGGAATTGATTATTTTGGACTAATCGCGAGTATACTTTGAACGTAGATAATAGCAAATGCTCAACAACGTAGGTTGGTGTGGTTGATTTTTACCTCCATCATATAGAAAAATATGTTTTCGATATTTTTGCAAATTTTGTCTACTTTGAACACTTTCCAATTTGACTTGCACCAAACTGATTTTCTTGATAAAACGCAAGTGTAGATTGAAAGTAAATTATAGCAAGAGTTCAAAAACCTGGGTTCGGGGGTCGGTTTTGCTCGGTCTTATATCCGTCCACCTTAATTTACAGTTTCTTAAAAATAAGGGTGTAAGAGTGTAAAAATAAATCATATTTATTATAAGGGTGGAAAAAAGAGTGTAATTATTTATTGGTCCACCTTAATTTACACTGTCTTAAAAATAAAGGTTTAAGTGTGTAAAAAAAATTGATACTTAATATAAGGGTGGAAAAAAGAGTGTAATCTTTTATAATTCCACCCTTAATTACACTCTTTACAAAGAGTGTAAAAAGAGCGGACAAAAGAGTGTAATTAAAGTGTAATTTTTAAAATTACGCTCTTACACTCTTTTCCCCGATAAATAACAGTGGAAAACTGATTACATCCTAATCCCCGCTAATTAGGGTTGGAATAGGGGTGAGACCTCGGCCCGGGTCCCAGGGATTTGGAAAAATTAATTGTAATCGCAATAATTGGCAATTAATTGATTGCAATAATTGATTGGTTACTATATTTAAATTGCAATAATTGATTGGAACGACCCAATTAATTGCCCGATAATTGGCAAAAATTGAAGCAGCATTTTGCCAGGTCTCAATCCCGCCACTAGAGAAAAAGCTCCCAGATCACAAACTTCTGGCACAGATCGTATGAAATTTGACAGAGTTGGGTGTTTGAAAGTTTTCATCGTTGATTAGAAATTGAATAATTCTGATAACAACCATTTGAGTACATTTTTGGGTAAATCAAAACAAAATTATTTTTAAATCTACGAAAAAAGTAATTGATGGAACATCAAATTTAATTGATCAATAATTGCAATTATTGCAATAATTGATTTTAATGTTTGCCAATTAAATTAATTGGTTGCTCCTCTTTTTGTCCAGCCAATTAATTGCAATTAAATTTTCCAAATCCTTGGATGATCCACCTTTTGCAATGTATCGAATGTAATGATACACCTTCGGCAAGTTGCCATGAATCGTGCATCAGCATCAATGATTTGATTATGCACGTACACACAATGCGAAGAAAACGAAAAAAGGAGGGACAGCTTTTTTTTATTACAATGCAACTTGAACTATTTTCTCCACTGCCATTTGCGTCTAGTTCTTAGAAATAACGTATCACAGCTGTGCCTGAGATATCTAGTGTTTTGCCGAGTTTACTGTTAGTATAGACCACCCAAATTTTTTTTGATCTTTTTTTCGTAATGGAAACAGCACAAAGTCATACACGTTTTACATAGGATACAGCCTGTTCTCACTTTTTTCGAAAGCTATAGGTTGCAGTTTTACCAATCAATTTACATGCCCAAGCTGCAGTAAATAGCTGCAGCAGCTAGCAAATAAGCCAGGATGAACATTGTGAATTCGTAGGGAGGGTTTAACAGTCTTAGTTGACGTGATTACCGTAATGCGTTGGATGAAGCATAATATTTTCATGAGAATCTATTGATGAATAATTGATCATTCATCGTCATTTCTCTGGCCTTTAAAAACAAACAAAATTCATATTGAATTCGTTTTGTAGATGAGTATAGAACAAAATTTCAATAAATTTGCACAATCGTTCACAAAATATTCTCTTCGATTAGTACTTTTTAAATCCTGGGAATCAATGCTACAAAAACCTATGACTAAATTATAAAAAAACCCACTATTTTAGGACTTCCTTAGGAATTCCAGTTTTCAAACTGAAAAATTATTTCAAACTGATTATATGTTTCAATGTTCAACATAACCGACGATTTCTTATTTGAAAACAACCATACGGACAAAATTTACGTTTCGAACCATTTTCCTCGTTTTTAAATCAAATATACGTTATATTCTTTTTGAATTAGCAACCGCAGTTACAAAAACTTGTAATATCGAACATTACATAAATAGCAAAACCGGTGGCTCTCTCTGGTTCCCATTAAAGTTATCTCACCACACTTCTAGATATGCAAAGAAAAGACGCTAGGTGGATTTTGAGCGGGGAGAAACTGAGTTACAAAAGACAGTCTGCTGAAACTGAAAGTCCTTTCGCTGTCGTTCTATAATGAGCTGCATATCATCCCCCTCTGACAATGTCACATACTCAAACCCATTGCACTAAGTGTTCTATTCACCTCCGATGAGGTAGTCTGGTGCTACGGTTGCGGTAGATATAGGCATATCAAATGCAGCGGCCTGTCAACTAAAAACGATCACCATCCAAATTTCAATTGCAAACACTGCAGAGAACCTGCAAAAATTGACCCTCAAGAAACAGCTAAACATGGCCCAACAATTGAGACACCCCCGGAACCATTCGACAGTTGGAAAAATTTTCAAGACGAACAAACAGAAACACTACGGAAAATTTACAATGAAATAGTTCACTGGAAACCAATCTTCTTCACCATTAGAAAAAATAAAGTAGGTTTCAAAATCGCAGAGGTCATGAACATCATTCTCACCAGGACGCTTGAAGATGGGCTTCAGACTGATTGCGCTATGATTTGCACAATGATAATGCCGCATTTACTTTTCGATAGATCCAAAAGTGAAAATGATGCTTCAGTGACAAAAACTTTATCTAGAAGGCATGATCTGCGGATCAGGTGCAAATTCAGCTGCCTTTTTGTTGAGGCCAAGGCACTTCAGGAGTGCTTAAAGAAATTAAATAAAGAACAAGAAGTCTATGAATTTAATTCCTTGGACAATCAAATGGTGTCTGGTAAGATGTCGAATGCTTTACGATGTCTTTCAGAAGATGCAAAGGGGGGAGTGCTATGAAAATCTGATAAACTGTCTATCAAAGAAAAAAACTGCACCGTACTCGATCTTCTGCAAGGAAAGCATTCATGTAGTCAGAAAGTTGATCTTAAACGCGTAGTAACCGACCTGAAAATTTTGCCGTTCCATCCTTCTATTTTTGAAAAAATTAATGGCTCTGAAATAAAACGCGCCGCAATGAAAACAAATGGCAGCCATGGCCCATTTGGTCTTGATGCAGGCGAACGAGGACGACTTTGTAGTGTCCAAACTTGCAATCAGAATTGCCACCGAAGAATTCAGTTTCTTGAATTCTTATAACGCTTGTCGTCTGATTGCACTTGATAAATGCCCTGGGGTTTGACCATTTGGCATTGGCGAGTTCTTCAGACGAATTATAGGTAGGAGTATAATGAAGCGCGCTAAACGAGATCTCCGATTGCTTGGGGAAACGTACAGATGTGCCTTGGGCAAAAAAGTGGCATCGAACATGCTATCCATGCACTCCGTCGGTGCTTCCTTGAAGATCGTTTAGAAGAGATCCAACTGATTGATGCTACGAACGCGTTTAATAGCTTGAATAGAGATCTGGCTCCAAAAAGTGTCAGAAAATTTTGTCCCTCAATTTATACAGCAATCAGAAACTCGTATAAGACCCCATCAGACCATTTCATTGATAAATGAGTAAACAAGTCTCAAGAAAGTTCAATAGCCATGGCAATGTACGGAGTTGCTACACTTCCTCTCATTGACATGCTCGAAGATCGAAATTTGACTCATAAATAGTACGCAGATGACGGTAATGTGGAAGGTAGCCCTGAATCACAGCGAAGCGTGCTAGATAAGCTCTATGAACATGGCGGTGCATTCGGTTATAATGTGACCATTTGCCATCTCATTACAAAACCTGATTTTGTTCTGAAGGCGAACAAAGATTTTTCGGGATTAGATGTTGATGTTATCGAAGGTCATCGAATTCTGGGTTCAGTTATTGATTCTGATGAAAGTTGTAACGATTTTCTGAAAAAAAAAGTCAGTGAACTACTCTAACATGCTTGAGAAGCTCGCCAAACATAGTAAAGAGTCTCCTCGGAATGTGTACAAACAATTTACGTACAAATTGCAACATAAATTGACTTTTATTGCTAGTACTACTCAAAACGCGAACAACCTGCTGAGGGAAGCCGAAAAAAAGCAGATACCGGAAGATTTTCTCTCTCCCTCTTAAGGAGGGTGGCCTAAGCATTCTTCTTCCTGAAGACAGGGCAAACGACGATTATTAAAGATCTATTCGGATTTGTGAGCCGTTACAGAATCATAACGCAATAGATGCAATGTTTCATCAACAATAAAATCCTTCGAAAAATCAGAAAAGAAAACAGGAATAAGTTGGAGCAAAAAAGTTGGCAATCAAAGATCTCTTCAATGATAAAGAGGCATATTCTCTAAATTTGGCTATGGTAAAAGGAGTATCATTCAGGCTAAACTCACTTCCATTGAAGAGATATCATTTTGATTTAACCAAGGGAGAGTTTAGAGATAAAATTGTTCTTAGATATGAATGGGATCCCGTAAAATTGCCATCAAGATCCTCATGTGGAGAAACTTTAATGTAGCGCATGCTCATCATTGTCCAAATGGTGGCTATACGCACATAAGACAATGACTTCCGTGACTCTTTCGCCAACCTGCTTAATGAGGTCTGCGATGATGTCGAAGTAGAGCCATGTCTTCAGTTTTTGGAAGAGTAAACCTTCGCAAATAGAACTACCGATGACGGCGCGTTTATATAGCCGGACAGCGATAGCTGGGGCTATTGTTGGTCTTCTCTTGTTTTTTTTTCATTTCGTCAAGAAGATTTTTAAGACTTCACAACCCCTTCAAATCTGCTTTTGGTTTATTTGTTGATGCAATTTCAACTGAATTGCCTGCGTGAAATCATTTTTCACTCTTACTGGAGCGAGTTTTTTTGTTGATTCGGGTGATTAAATTTTTGTTCACTCGTGACTTACTCAAAAATGACCTGTCTCTTGAATTGACTTCTTTTAAATTATATTCAATGTGATAAGCCCAAGTGATTGTATGTTACTCTAATTGAAGGTAATGTAAGAGCACCTAATAGAAGCAGCAATAAGGTAAACAGATTTCTAATCCAAATATAAAATCTCAGCAATTTAAAATTTTTTAGGTCTGTTTCTTCTACCATCTTTTTTGAGACTGTAGATATAGGAAGCTATTTTCTGGCAATCTGCCAGCTGTGTTCTGCAATTAGATTTGAGAATATTGAAATGAAGCTTGCTTATATTCATTGCGGTACTAAATTTTTTCGGATCTTTTCCGTTTGTGCCCCCCCCCCCCCCAGTACGTTATGCTCCCCCCAGTTACAGAGCACGTGTCATTACATAGTAAATTATTATGTAAAAATTTTGCACGTGCATCGGGGGTTGCAAATAATATGCACCCACTAAGCTGGGAAGCACAAACGGAAAAAATCCCTTTTTCCCAAATACCTTATGTCGAATAGTTGAATGAAGTCGTGGTTGATATTCATTCTTGTGAAAAAAAATTTGTTAAATTGAGGTTGAAAAATTTACAATTTCGTCAATCTATTGTCCAATCTTCCTTATGTGATCTGTTTGACGCCCGAACGTAAGTCTAGCCTGATTTTTTTTCAAAAAAGCAGAATGGTTTCCATACAATATAGACAATATAGAATTTCGCTTAAAGAAATTTTTTGATTGCAGAACGAAAAGCGGGAAAAATTTCCGAACATCAAGATACAGCGATCAGGAGGCTGGTAGCCCTCATGAAAGCCAAAAATTCTCTAGATTTAAAAAAGGATTGTCAATTTAAAAATTTCTTACGAAAGATTTTGAACTCTGAGTTCATCGTCAGGTTATAAACATTACAAAATGCTAAAATGAAAAGCCAGAAAATAAATTGCAAATCACTAAAATCAATCATTCAAGGAAATTTAAAACGAATTTTTACATATCTATAATCGTATCTACAAAACATTTACATCTGAGTAAAAAATACATTTACTCAGAGTCTGTGTCAATTCTCGTGTTCGGTAGTCGTCGCGCGTATTGATGGCTGGTTTCATTGTTCTTATATAGAGCGCCTCTAGTGTCATTAACTTAGATTGGTTGCTGCATTGGTCTAATATCTTCCACTGGAAAGCTGTTTTATCACCGTTGCACTCGATTGCATGTACTCTCATCGGTGAGTCCGCCTTGACATGCTCTGCAACCCTTGTGGTAATATGTCGGCATGTCTGCCCTACATAGATGGATTTGCATCCATTACAAGTGAGTTCATAAACCACGTGGGATTTGAGATCCTTATCAAAGCTAGACTTGAGGCTAGGTAAACAGCTCTTAAGTTTCCGAGTGGTGAAAATCGTCTGTACAGGATGAATTTTGTTCAACTTCTTTACAAATTCATTAGAGATGTTGCCTCTGATTATTCTCTGATTCTTATGTATTGTTGATTTTTCTAATTAGTCCTCAATTTTTAAGCACAATTTTAAAAAAGCAGATTGGTTTCCATACAATAGAGTTTTTTGGTTATAGAATTTTTTTTACCTCAGAACTATAAGTGGAAAAAATTTCCGAAGATCAGGATGCAGCGATCAGGAGGCTGGTAGCTATCATGAAAGCTGAAGAATCTCTGATTTTTATGTATTGTTATTTTTGTTCAAATTAGTCCTCAATTTTTAAGCACAATTTAAAAAAAGGGAGCCCAAAACTAAAAACAGAAGATCAGCGAGCAAGGAGAGATTCACAATAAACAAGTTCAAAGTAGTTTATTTATTATTAATACTTTGATGCCTTATATGATGCCTTATAATGATGCCTGTGCCCTATGATGCCTTATAAATTGTGGGGGGAGTGTCATTAATATTCTTTGGAGTTGTTTCGGTATGTATTGCTAAAAAGAATACATCATTGATGTAAGTTCCAATTAATGGTTAGACATTTTATACCGTATTGGTAATGAAAAATATTTTTTTATCCCTGGGATAGATTACGTTTCATGTAGTTTTGTACCACATAGAAACCTGAAAAACATTGTTCAGGTCATTGTAGAAGTGTAATTATTTGAACTGCCGCATCTACAATGACCTGAACAATGTTTTAAGCAAACGAAACGAATTTGTCAAATTAAAATTACTTAGAATATTTGAAACAAACGTTTTCGAATTTTATGTTCATCGTCAGGTTAAAACTGTTTTACAAATTGTTAAAAGATAAAATGAATATGTATTTAAATTTAACTGAGACGACAATTAAAGCAATTCTAGGAACTGTTCTACAAAATCAATCGAAAATTTTTCCCTATATACAATAATTAGCCTATTTACAACTCATATTTATATCTGTTATCAATTTTTTTAAAAACATTCCTATTCCGGATTTTTCGATTTTGGCCATGTTCTTGTATTTTTAGGGTTATTCCGAATTGGCCCTAACATTAAATATTCCTCTTGTGGAGGTTTTGCAAATTTCGTTTTGTCATGCACAAAATGTTTTTTGCCCTATGTATTCTCATCTAGTCAAAATTATGATTTGAACTAATATTTTAGCGTGAGTTCCCTCCCCCTATATTCATCGCGTGTTTTTATTGCCGGCTTCAGCTTGCTGATATATAAGCTGCGATAATCATTAGTTTTTCTACTGTCCGACAGGCGTCCAGAATTTTCCATTCAATGTCATTCGTGGCGCCACGACATTCAACCAGATGTTGACCCACCTGTGAATCCTTCTTTTGATGTTTTGTTATCCTTGTGGTAACATTCCGGCTTGTTTGCCCAACATAGATGGATACGCATCCATTACATTTAATCTCATATACCACGTGGGATTTCAGGTCTCTATCGAAAGATGATTTAAGGTTGGGGAGGATTAAATAGAAACTTAATGTTTTAAGTTTCTATTTAATACAAAATTCGATCTAAACATAATCTAGTCCAGGGATAAAAATTATTTTTCATCACAACTACGGTATAAAATATCTAACAATTTATGAAAGTTTGCAGTCATTTAGCTTTGTTAAAAATTCATAAGTTTTAGAATTTATCCATAACTGCTTTATTTTTCTTTCTCCTAAGTTGAACTGCTCGGCGGAATGTTGTTTAGTCTTGCGCCATTGGTGCTTCAGTGCGTACGGAAGCAAAACAAAAATTTTTCGAATTTACATCAAAGCACCGATGAAAAAGACTTGCTCAACCCATGAAGAGACTATACTCGACCGATGGTTTTTGCTTTGCCAGACTATTAAAATGCTTTTTCCCTCGGCACAATGTGCTTATGATAAGAACATGCTTGAACCAATCTGACCGTGACAAAAAAAATTGCTCGACCCATGAAAAGAATTTTCCTCCACTGTAAGTAGGAAGCTCGGTATTGTAATTCCAGTCAATATAGGCCCTCCCCACTAGAATTTTTGTCTTTCTATATACCGAGGACCAAACCGGGGAACATGTGTGATAGTTAAATCACAGATGTGATGTCATCCGAATGTTAGCGAAAATAACTACGAGGGACGCCCCCGTTACCAATCCGTATTTTTGACAGTAAGTTATCATTTCTTTTTAAATGAACATTAGTGACACCTAGTTTGAGGAGGTACTTTTGTTGATCTTTCAATACGAGGTCGGATGTCACTAGAGTACAAACATCGTAGAGAAGTTCAAATGTCTCCCTTGCTATTAGACTGGATCCCTCAATGTTCGCTCCAGGCACCCTTTCAAAGTTTCAAACCACAGATTCTAACCGGTTGCTCCGTTTTTTCAAGGTTTATATGAATGCAACAGTGAACGCTAAATACTGTTATGTAGCTTTCCGTTTCTTCGTCGAAGACGTATCAAAGCACTCGATTGATTTGCATTACCCACCAGAGTCTAAAGCCGAATCAGCATGGAACGCTATACACTTTATGAGCAACTATGACAGTCACGTAGAGCCAAGCGAGCAGGAAATTCTGAAAGCAGGTGATCAAAGAAAGGAACATAAATTCACATTATTTAGCTGGTCAGACATTTGGGACGTGAAATCAACAATGTCAAATACTTTCGAAGATGACAACGGAGATGCCTTTGTTGCGGACACCAGCAGCTCAGAAAGCGAAGACAGAGCGATGTTCTACTCCGGCCATCCTGATATCGAAAAAACGCGTGGTTATATCCATTTCTACCGGACGCTTGATCGGTTCTCAATTGATGAAGTAAACACTAATATGCTAGTAATTCTTGCAATACGAGCCACGGTTGGCATTGACCAGCTTTTGGCATTTATCCAATGTTTTTCAGAAGACATTCAGAAGCTGCAAATTCTGTTCCAAACTGAAAGCCCATTCTATATGGCATTTGTTTTGTTCTTCAACACCGAGAAATGTCGCCAGTTCTATCGTCAACTTAATGGACGCGCGTTTTCATCTCTGGAGCCCGATGTTACCTGCCAGTGCGCATTTGTTCGGGAGATATCCACTCATTGTAATCGAGATAGATGCTACAACAGTCCCTCAGACCCAAATGATTTAGACAACCTCCAAGAGTTACCTCAATGCATTATTTGTTTAGAGCGCATGGACGAATCTGTCGATGGGCTTCTAACTGCACCGTGCAATCACGAGTTTCATTTGAATTGTCTAAAGCAGTATAGAAGCACTGACTGTCCTGTTTGTCGTTTTTCTTTAGTGCCTGACGCCGAAACTTCTTCCGAATGTCTTGAATGTAGAGCTAGTGAAGATCTCTGGCTGTGTTTGATTTGCGGCTTCATCGGCTGCGGTCGATATCTTAACAAACACGCGGTGGAGCACTTTGAAATGACCAATCATACCTTTGCGAAGCAGCTGGGCAGTGAAAGGGTATGGGATTATGCACGTGATCAATATGTGCATCGGCTGATTCAAAACAAAGGCGACGGCAAAGTAGTCGAATACACAGTAGAAGCACCTTTCCAAATCGAACCTGCGTCACAAGAGTTTGAACCCTCGGAGCGGAATGGAGCTGCCGAAAATTTTGTCACAGTTACTGCCGACGAGAAGCTAGATTCAATTCAGATTGAGTACTCGTATTTGATAAGCTCAGAGCTTGATAAACAAAGGCTTTACTATGAGGAGAAATTAAAGCACATGGAAATAGAGGCCAAGGAAAAAGAGCTGCAGTTAGAGGGTCGTCTCAAGGGAGTCATGGACGAGAAAGTTGAGATGGAAAAGGAAATGACGCAGCTTAACCGAGGCAAAAATGTTCTGGAAAAGAAGGTGTCTGATCTGAAAACAAAACTTGATATATCTGAGAAAGTGAGGAAAGCAAAATTTGATGATGTCGACGAAATGAATAAATGCTTGCTTGCGAACCAAAATGAGCTGAAGCAGCAGATTGCGCGTTTGGAGAAGGAGAAACTGGAAGTTGAAGAAACTAATAGGGATTTGATGTTCACGCTGGCAGCGCAGCAGAAAATGTCAGAGCTAACTGCTGATGAAAAGGATGAAATATCAGCAGCTTCTATACATTTGGCGTCTCCCGAATCGACTTCTAAACCAAGTGGAGGTGCTAGACCCAAACGCAAAAACAATAAACGATAATATTTTCCACTCAATTCTTTTTTATTTTAGTTTAATTAGAAACCTAATTCCGCGTTCTTTGTTTTAACTGTAGAAGGGTACAGAATAGCCGTTGTGAGTTGTTTAAGATTTGGTTGAAGTCTATCGAGTTTTGTTGTTTCTTTTGTTGTTTTTATTAATTGCTCTTGAACGAAGTTCATAGCAATTATGGTAAACGTGTTTGTCTTTTTATGCCAAATTTTTGCTTGACGGTTTTGACTTTTCAAGTGACTTTTACGCCCTTGACTTTTTGCCTTGAAAAAAAAGTTCTAAAATTCCCTCTCTATCACAATTTCAAGCAGCTTAATTCAATTGGCGGCAATTTAATACTAATAGTCAAATAAAAATTGCGCCGAAACTGGTGCCATTTTTCACTTTAAATCTTAATAGTGGTATATGTTAACCTCTAATGTGGTTATATGAAGCCCACTATTGAACTTATTCCCATTTAAGCTCCCCTACCCCCCCCCCCCCGCCGACCGAAGCAGGCTGCAGTTGATTAGAGCTCCCACTGGTCGTTCGAGAGCAATTCTTCCGACGTTTAGACGGTTGTTTTTTTTTGCAAAAGAATTGTTGATTTAGATTAGGTTTCCAATTTAACAGATTAGGTTTCCAAGTTTCTAATCATAGCATTTTTCAAAATGTTGAGATTTTTTTTCTAAAATTTTATTCATTAATTGAAATTCTGCCTCCAGCTAAAGGCTGAGCGGAAACTGCTCTTAAATCTTTTGAGATATCGAAAGTAAAACGATGACGACGAGTCATAAACACTGGTAATAACCCTAATAATAAATGATGCAGTTCCTTATAATAAACTGGTAATAAACACTTGTAATAACTCTAATAATAAATAAATGCTGCAGTTCCTGCTTTACGTTAGGTTAAGTCAAAGAATTCATCATGAACCGAGCTAGCACAAGCAGAGCTCAAGTTATTTAGTAATTTTATAGTTTAAATTTTATATATTTAAAGTTTTATTTTACTGTCGTGGTCAAATATTGTGAGACGTTGTTTGGAATAATTTCAGGTTGCAATGTCTATCAACACAGCACACAAAGACGATGGAATATCAATATACGCAGACGAGAGGATAGTGTTGAGGAAAACAGGAGTTCATATCAAGTTCAAAGCGGATAATTTACCAGCTCCTATGAAGAAGGAAGCTGGAGGCTCTATCTTTTTGACACAGTTCAGAATGATCTTTTTGAGTGAGAAATCGAAAGGACCTCTGAAATCCTTCAGTTTTCCATTTCACTCTATTAGAGGTTAGTTGCAACTAAAAGATAACAGAGGTCACATTTTGCCCATTAAGTTTTGTTATATGAAAAAGGGGTGTATATGCACTTTCATACTCTAATTGCACTGAGAAACGTTTTGAATTTTTGAAGTACATAAGTTGCTAATTGGTATCGACTGATGCTTTCTCTCAAGATTAATTGCTGCCGAATTCTATCCTTTTTCATCACTGGTAGGTTTTGTTTCATTGTCGATACTCTGCCCTCTTTATAATGGTGCAGAATTTATTGTGAGCAATTACTAACATAAGTTAGTAAGCTGTAAAAACTAATATAAGTGGTAAGACATCCATCTATTTGTTCACACAAGCTTCTGGAAGACAAAATTGTGATCACTGAGGGCAAAAGAAACAGATCCGGCGCCCTGTGTCTACCATATGTGACATCTCCCAAGTTGACAGTTTTGTTTTAGATCTTGATATCAAGCAGCCTGTGTTTGGAGCAAATTACATTACTGCTGTTGTCTTGGCTGAAGTTGACGGCGGGTTCGAGGGGTCTGCCAAATTTGACATTACTTTTAACGACGGAGGGGCAATCGACTTTGGCAAGCAGTTGTTCAGAACCGCTAAGGAGTGCCAAGCGAGACCAAGATGGATCCCGACCGGACCTCCGTCATACTTTGACATTTTTGGACCCGTTGGAGCAATGGGTTATCCTGGACCCGGTTACCCGGCACCTGGTTATGAACAATCATCAAGTTCAGCACCTCCTGCTTATCACAATGGGGCCGTGGGGGGTTCTGCACCGCCAGCTTATACGTCAGAGATGGGCGGAGCTGGAGCTAGTGCGCCACCTCCCGCTTATTACAGTGCTGACAACCCAAACGCTGCTGTCATTCCTAATGGACCCGGTTATTCATATAACACAGAACCAAGTGCGCCTCCGCCGTCCTATGATGCTCCTGGGCAACCCAAGAAAGATGACTGATTAAATGTTGCAAAAGACAAATTAAGTGTTTATTGGCGGCAACAGTTCGATGTTTCTCATTCCGTAACTTAGTCGCACTTTATATCAAATTGTTTAATTTAAATTCAATTATTTTTTAATACGAGGTGCTGAGGTTTTTGTGTTCGTTCACAAACGGCTTTTATAGTTCCAAAAGATATATGAAAAAAGGATTTTTAAGTGGTGGCTAGAACAGTTAACTGGCAGTGTTTGTGAATGCTTTCTGTTAAATTTAGATGAGTAGTGAATTTATGGATCCCTCCATTTCATATGAATTTATTATTTTTACATTCATTCGTTTTTAACACATTAGGTTGAGATTTGACGTACATTTGATTATTGGTGTTGATTTCATGCAGCCTGGCAATTAATTCGAGCTGAGAGCGGGCGGGAACATTCATTTGATTATAGCTGTAAGCTGAGCGTAGCTATATTTCGGTGCTCTTGGTTTTTTACAATTCAAAGAATTTGAATTGTATTGGGGCGTTGTCTTTTATTTTTACGACTCGAAGAGGAGTTGGAGAAGTCCTTTTTTTACGACGCGAAGAGGAGTATTGGAGAAGTCTTTTTTTTAATCAATTTTATTGGAGTGATTTCTGAAGCGGGAAATGAAACGCGTGAAAAAATTGGAGTGATTTTGGGGCTGAACAAAAGTAAAGAGCGGAGTGAAAAGAGAGTGGTTTTTGTTCATACCGTTGTTTTTGAGAGAGCGAGAAAATTGATGTGTGAAAAAATTTTCTCTTAGCGAGCGAAATTTTTTTGTTCAAGTGCGGCTTTTACAAGCAGTTTTTTTTGCAACTTTTGATGGTTATGAGATTTATGAAATTGTATTAGTTTTAGGCTTGTTTTGATAGGAATTGAAGGTATCAAGTATTTAATTCTGAGTTTAATGCTAATTTGGAGGGTTTTGCTGATTTTTAGACGAAATTTAATGATTTTTTGCCTGTTTTTTTTTGTAGTAATGTTTTAAGTGGGATTTGAATAAAAGCTTGTTAATTAAGGAATATTCAGCTACCAATTGACTAAATTTTTTCTTTGGTGTAAATCATTCTTTTCTTCGGAAAATTGACAGAAAAATTGAGAAATTTTAAACCATTTTTCTTATTTTTTTGCAGTTTTTCTTTTTTCTTAGTCTTAGAAATGTTTCTTAGCCTACTATAACTTGCCCATTGTTTTGCGAGGTTTCCATTGCCCTAATTGGAAAAGAATTTTACTCGGATTTGTTTCCTTGTACTATTCAAAAATACTCATTAAGTTTTTCTATTTTTCAATTTGTTTTTGAATGCGGTTTCTATTCTTCCTTAAATTTTTTATGGCGTCTGTGGAAGTTCAGGGTTCACAATAGTTGTTCTAGTTGTGTAGTCAAAAGTATGGGCAATTTTCTCCTTCGAGTCGTTTCCGGAATTCTTCCGGCTATGTTTTTTAATCAATTTTATTGGAGTGATTTTTGAAGCGGGAAATGAAACGCGTGAAAAAATTTGGATTGATTTTTATGCTGAACAAAAGTGAATAGCGGAGCGAAAAGAGTGTTTTTTGTTCATACCGCTGTTTTTGAGAGAGCGAGAAATTGATGTGTGAAAAAATTTTCTCCAAGCGAGCGAAATTTTTTTGTTCACGTGCGGCATTTTGAAGCAGTTTTTTTTCATTTATTTTGGTCAAGAGGTTTGGTTATGATTTTGTTTTTATTTAAGGCTGGTTTCGTTAGTGGTTTGAAGGTTGTTGGAAATTCATATGAATTTTATGATAATTCGGAGGTTTTTAATGTATTTTGCTGATTTTCGGGCTAGTTTTGCGTTTTTTTTTTACGATTATTTTGTTTTACTGGCTCAAATGGGCATTGAAGAAACCCCTTCTACTTGAACAAATTTATGATAACCATTGGTTACAGTTTTGTGGGTAAGAATCATTTTTTTGTTGAGAAATATGACAAAAAAATTGCGAAAATTGGAACTATTTTCATTAATTTTTTGCAGTTTTTCGCTTTTTTCTGTTTTTAGCAAAGTTGCTTAGCATATTATGACTATTATTCTGCGAGCATCTGGAAACCCTATTGACTGAAGGGAATTTTCTTTGGATTTATATGCTTTTGAAATATTAAAAAATTTAGTAACTTTTTCCAGTTTTTCATTGAAAGTTGTTTTTAAGAGCTTTTTTCATAATTTAGCCTAAAGTATTTAGCCTAAATTCACATAAGTGGTTTTTGTAAGTACTAGTTGTTTTGATGAAGTTATTTTGGAGGAGATAGTTTTTTCGGGATCTCCATTTGATCAGATTTTTCATCATATTTCAACAGATTTGATTTTATTGTTTTTACTTTTTTGTTTCATGGTTTTGTTTCAAGATAATCATAAATTAGTGAAGGCACGTTTTGTTTGATGGGTAGTTGGATGGCGTTAAATGGATTTCCACTTCGAGTCGTTTCCGGAATTCTTCCGGCTAAGATCTGTTCACACATTTTCATGATTTTTATAGTCAAATTGGAGTAGTGA
Organism: Convolutriloba macropyga; assembly: GCF_964194025.1. Classification (NCBI taxonomy): domain Eukaryota; kingdom Metazoa; phylum Xenacoelomorpha; order Acoela; family Convolutidae; genus Convolutriloba; species Convolutriloba macropyga. The sequence goes on from NC_134468.1 coordinate 4,524,752, forward strand.
TTTTGGTCACGCCGAAACAGTTAGTGGAGCGAAAAAGCGGGTGGTTTTGCGGCGTGATTTTTTTTTCGCTCTAAATTTAAAGTAGAGTGAGAAAACGGTGTTTGAAGAAAAATTCGCTTTCTCGGTAGTGGTTTTTTTATTCACATGCGGCAATTTCACTTTGATTTTTTTTTGTTTTTTCGGTTTTTGGATTGGATTTTTTTCTAAATGGTTTTTCCAATCCTTTCATAGTCCGTTCTAGGTCAAGTTTCTGCTTATTCAATGAAAATTCTTTGAATTGTACGTCAGGATTTGTCCTGCTATGTTTTTTGTTTCGTCGTCTGACGCTCTTTTTTCGTTTTACATTTGTTCACACAACAAAGCTGAAAAAGTCAAATTTTCTGAATGACTTCTTCCTCTCACTAACGGCATTTGCGCGCGTGACGTCATTTCTCACTCGCTTTAGCGAGAGGTTTTAGGTTATTTGCCTGATTAGATTTTGATCATACGTGACTTACCTCACTCAATAAAATGACTTTTGCACTTTAAAACTTAAGTTTAAATTGAATTTGTTTAAGGTCAAAGGAACTCATATGTGCAGTAAAGGTCCCTAATAAGAGGCTTCTGTGGAATGAATTTTATCAAGCTTTATTAATGTATCGCTGAATGTTTTTTAGCCTAGTTTATTGAGCGGCGTCGATTTTTTCAATTTAGATCTGTATCCGTTTCTATCTCTATTATATGGCACGCAGGTCTATTCTTTCGCAGCTATTCCGGCAATCTGCCGGCTATGTTAAGTTGATAAGGGGGGGGGGGTACAAGAAAAGACCCAATGCATATAAATGGACTCGTGTTCACTTGAATCTGTTCTCTCTGATTCTTAATACTAGGCAGCTTAACTGAACTGAAACCAGTTTAAGTTGTCAGCATGTTGTTGTTGCTATGGTTGTGGGGAATTTAGCCGTTAATCAACTGATGGGATTTAGATCAATGGGACAGTTTTAGATCAACGTCCCTTGTTTTCTGCAACATCCGCGTACAGATATCGCTGTCTTCAAACCGTTCGCCGACTAATTTGGACATAACTCGAAGTAATCGATTCTTCAATCCAATTAATGTTCCAAAATACATGTTTTAGCAAGACGATTTCACCAGGAGCTTTTTCAGTTCTAATTTAGGTAATTTAAATCTCTTAGCTCCTATTATTCAATCTGTCTTCTGGGATGCTGATTTTACTCTCATCTTCTGATTTCAGTTTAATAAGAAACAGGATGTCGTTTAGCTGGATACACTTTTGTAATGAAGTTATGTTAACAAGAAGCTGTTGCCTCGAGTAATTTGTTATTTTGTTGACGGTAATCGATTTGACTACTTTTTTTGTGTAATGCGGTCAAGGTCAACTATAGTGAAGTATGCGCTAAAAAATGTATAAAGCAACGAAATATAGGAAATGGTAAAATTAGAGACTTTTAAGGCAAGATTCATAAACTGTGAAGATATTTTCGTCAATCACTCAATTCTTTCAGTTTACGAATTGCACCTTTATGAGTTACTAAAATTTGTTTTAAGAGCTTTGAATGGACTCCACAGTGAATCTTTTTGTAATGACATGTTTTCCTATAACTATTCAAAAGTCACAACGAGATTGTCAAAATCAAATCTAATAGCTCAACCAAAGTGTCGAAACAAACTTGAGCGTTTCTCAATAAAATTACGGGCCTCTAAATTGTACAATAAGTTAAAAACAATAGGCATAATTCCATCCGATCTTGATCTAATTTCTGTCCAGAAAGTAACAGACTTCTGTCATCACCTCAAAAATTCGTACCTCGTCTGTAACAATGAACTATCTAAATTCGTATTTAGTTTGTAGTGTGACTTAGCAGGAGCTCTTCTCGGAGATCAACAGGCATCGGACCAGTTAATTACTTAAGTATTGATCGCTTTTTTTTGGGACACGAAGTAGTTGATCACTGCCTGGGGCCCAAAGCAGCTCATAGAGATGTCTTCCCGGCACAGTGGTTTTTTACTTCTGGTCCCAAATTCACCCAGAGCGCCAAATGTTTTGTTTTTATTGGCGCGAAAGACTAGTTCCCCTGCTTTGACGTGGTTTCAAGAGCTTTTATCTGGATATTGTGCTGCCCGTTTTAAATTTTAATTCAATTTTTTTTATAATAGATTAAGTAAGGTAAATTACACCAATCTTTTGGTTTATCCCTTCCTCTTTTAACCTTTGGATACTAAGCATGTAAAGGTTTTAAGAATGCTGACGATGCATTTGCTAGGCGTTTTAGGAATGCTGACGATGTCGTTATGCTGGGGGTCATGTTGCGCATTTTAATTTATGACTCAAATGGTTTTAAAAGATTAAGGAAGTCAATCTACTCTAATCATTAAGTTTATCCTTTCGTTACTTACCATTTTGATACTAAGAATGTAAAGGTGTTAAAATTGCTGCTTGATTCAATGATTCTAGCATTATACCAGGTTGCTGCTAATTTAGTAATATTTGTTGTTAATTAATAATTATCCGTCTGTACTATATACGCTGTGTAAAATTTACTTCTTGAATTCTTGATCTATCGCCTGGGCAAACTGAAAAGAAGTTCACAGTGACTCGTTGTTTGTCCCTTCCATCTGTAAATATTGTTGATTTTGCTAGTGTATTGTTAATACGTATGAGATGGATAAATAAATCTTCTTCTTCTTTTTATAAACTGTTTTACTGAGATGCTTCTTCTGACTAGATAGAAAATTTATTTTTTTCACTCTTTGAAGCTTTCAATTTTAAGCGGTACAGATCTATATTCACAACGCTTTTTGGCTTAGTGTTTCTCCAAAATCCCAATTTGCCTCTCGAAAAATTTTCTATTCTCCATAGCTAGATCCATCTTTTTTGATTTAACGCAGCTTTCAATTTTGTGCAGATTGGGTTGGATATTCCAGAAGTTTCTCCGAACTGTCAAAATTTTAAAATCATCTGCGAAAATCAATATTTATAGTATAATATAATTGTTATGTATTGTTTTGAAATTGGTGATACCGATTCGATCTGCAACAGTCTGCAATGTTGCAACAGTCTTTTTCGACTTCTTTTGATATTTTTCAGAAAGCGTTAAAACAATAGATCAAGTTTCGATATTTCATCTTAAAAATCACTGTTGAAAATCTTCATTGAGCACGTTCAATTGCTCTCTTATGTTAGTTCTTCGAAGACTTCGACTTACTATCCGGGAAGATATTAGGACTTACTCAGTTTCTCCCGGTGCTTTATTTTTTGCAGTATGTCGTGTTTAAAGCAGTTTTTTCTTTTACCTGCGGTCCTCTTCAGATGTTTCTGTTGCCAAGAACTGAATTTTTACCAAGCTGTTTTATGTTGAAGTTTGTTTTTCTCGAAGTCTTTCTTTTATCGTTTTTGTTTCTTAAATTAGAGGTGTGGCTTGTTATCAAAGGTGGCAAGCTTTTTATGCTTTTTCGTTGCGAAACATAGCGCTGGACTTGATGTTCTAAGTATTGATAGAATTCATTGCATGTTGACAGCCTAGTTCATAGTCTAAACATAAGCTGTAAGCTTTTCAGGTACAGGAATCGGTACTTAGATTATCAGTACATTATAGAGATTAAAAGTTCGAATCTAAAGTTCTCCAGGAGTTCCCTTGCTTATGTCAAAGCAATAATTTCGTTGACAGCATCTTTTTAGTGCCCGCAGTACAAACAGCTTGTCTTGCTCTAGAGATTTCCATTTTTCTCCACTTTTATCTAAAAATATTCTTTGATTCGCATTCACGGGACACTATCACCAGAAATGTTCTCAGTTTTGTTTTTTTAAAAAAAAACATGTCTAATTGCTTCATTCTAATCATGTTTAGTTTTTCGCCGAAAATCTTTAGTATATTGTTCACTGCTTGATTCGTTGGGACCAGATTTGCTACTTTGGTTCTACGTTGACCACTTCAATTCTGAAACTTTGAGGAATAGTAAATTTTCGTGTCGTTTAAAAAATTTTTGGTGCGCGTGATTTAATCTCTCCATTTGGACCTTTATCAATTTTTTCAATGTCGTGTCTTTCTCCAATATTAACAAACTATTGATGAGAATGCTCTCATGAAATCCGTCCGAGATTGGTTCAGCAAGGATAGCTTCATTAAGGATTTTTTTCGACGAAATGGACTTCAGGACTTCTTGACTTTGCTTAGTCATTATCATAAACAGCCTGAAATCTCCCATTTTGTCATCTTTTGAGGTATTTCAAACGCGTTAATAAGAGTTTTCATGGAAACTGATTCGACAAATTTGATCAGAAAAAAAGATTGCGGCTAACCGGTACTAGGAAAAACGAAAAACTTAAATTTTTGAATTCAAGTAAAAAGTGTAGTCAGAAGACAAATTTCTTTTGACCGTTAACTTATTTAGAAATCTTAACGGTCCAAAATTTTTATGTCTCCAAATTAGCATTGATATGCCTCTTGCTCCTAAGTTTTTCAAAGAATCGGCTATACAACATCTTTTCCGTCGGAGGCAAAGTTTTATTCTGAATTGATGAATGCCTTAATTTTTAAGCAGAAGTATATCTGGTTTTTCGTTTTCATCATGAAATTTAGTATCAATCATTTTCGAAATAATTAGAGAGTGACGTTCTTTTTTTCCTAAAGGATTTTTAAAGGCCCTTGAAGGAAGTTCATAGCAAATATTGTAAACGTGTTGGTGTTTTTTGTGCAAATATCTCGCTAGACCGTTTTTGCGCTTTTCTTTGACTTCTCAAGTAACTTTTTCGCGCTTTCGTTCATTTTGAATGATCTCTATTGCTCGCACTCCTAAGCAAAGCTTGTTGCTAAAACACGATTGCAGCATAGCTACAAACAGGGACTGATAGCCGAGTGGGTAATGCTTCTGGTGAGGGATCGGGAGGTCCATGGTTCGAATCCCGGCGTTGTCAACTGTTTTTCTAACAGCTTGTCGATCGAGAGCAATTCTTCCGACATTAGTCGATTGATGTTCAAATAATTGAAGATGGCTTTTTTGAAACTCCCGAGAGGAAATGAGAAACGTAACCGGGAATAAAAGAATCGAACTAAAACTAAGACCAAATCTGAGTTAGTCAAACACTTCAACCCAACGGATTTCCTTTTGTACTGAAATATGAAGGCTCGAATCAATAAAAGATTTGAGTTATATTAGGCAAAATCTACTTGTGACCGTTTTCGCAATCAGCAAGTATTCTATGAAATGTTAATATTAAGTGTTTATATAAAAGTTTTGTAGAAAGCTTATAATTTTCAACCAGTATTTGGACTGTGATGGTGTGCTGTTTTAACATATGTCTACCATAATTTCGTTTTTGTGTCAGTGAGAAGTCAAATTAGAGTGGCAATTTTAGTCACACTGAGGTCGTAAAGGGAACGAAAAATTGAGTAGGTGAGAGGCGTAATTTTTTTTAAAACCAGCTTTAGTGGAGTGAGACATTAGTATTTGAAATTTTTTTGATAGGCAATTTTTGATCTGTTCTGTTTTGGTCCCAGCGGTTAGTGGCTTTTTATCCCCTAGGTGCCTGTGCCTTTTTTGATATTAACGTTCTGTATTACAACATATAATTTGTAACTGGGGTAGGCAAAGCAGAACAGATTCTTTTTTTTTCATGTACGTCAATTTGACTTCCGTTTCCAGTGTTTTTTCCCTTGAGTGCTTTTAAAATGAGACATGTGTGTTCTAAATGCGCCTTTTGGCAATTGCTTGAACTCGTCAACGGGCAGTTAATGATTGTTGTCAATTTGAAACACTTTGTAGTGAGAAATTATTTGTGAGTGTTTGATTTGTTTTTAAATTTTTGTTATCACTTAGTATCGCAGGTCAGAGGTATGATCATCGATTGATATTAGGGCATAAATGAACGTATTTAATTGTTTCAGCTAACAGCTACTGTTTTTAAGATTTAAACACTGATTTTTCATAAATTTTCAGTAAAATTTTGAGTTTAGCTACTATTTTTGTTTTTTTTTTCATTTGTCTCATCAATCAGTCTTATCAGGGACAGGTATCATTGGTGGTAATTGGGATAATTTTAATCGGTTCAACTGTTTCTGAAGAAAGCTTTTACTTTCTGACATTAATTTTTTCAAGAAATTTTTGTGTTTTCTAAGTTTTTATTGGCGACTTTTGTTGACGTATCTGTTAGTCTCAATAATGGCAGGTCTTATGATTGCTAATTACGTTAATTTAGTTGAAATAGTTTTTTAGTACTTAGTTTTTGATTTTTTGTGACTTGAAAACTTTGCCCAGACACTTCTTTAAAAAATCAAAGTTGAGTCTTTTATGTTTTTGTTTTATCGCTTCGTCTCAAAAAGAACAATTTCCTTGGCTTTTGATTGTAGTATTTTTTGGGTAAACTTTGTAGCTCCAACTTTTAGCTAACATCTCCATTGACTGAGGTACCGTTTGTTTTTGGGATAATCGGGTGAAATTCTGAATTTTGCCTTCTTTCGTAGTTATATTGTCGCTTTTCCTACCATTGGAATTGCTAAAAGGTTTTTTGAATTGAAAGTCTTTTTTGGTATGCTGTGTTTAAGGATTTTGGAATGTAGTGGTTTTTTCGTACTTTAAAGGCTCTGACTTTTAATGTTTTGTCTGTGCCAAATTGAGTATAGTCATTCCTATTGTTTTCGCCTCCTTTTGCTTTGTTTGTCTTTAATTTTTACAGGTTGGAATTTTTGGACAAGTAGAGATTTTTTATTCATAATTTGATAATATTAATTATTAGTTATTTTGGAACACTAGATCTTGGAAACAAATCTCCAAATGTTTTTAGGAATCTTTTCCGTTTGTGACCCCCCGGTACGTTATGCGCACCCCAGTTACAGCACGTGCCATTACATAGTAAATCATTGTATAAAAATTTGGCACGTGCGTCTGGGGGATGCAAATAAAATGCGCCACTAAGCTGGGTGACACAAACGGAATAGTCGGTTTTTAGATTGTTTGTCCGATTTTACGTATATAGGGTAATGGGCGTTGTTTATTGTCTTATTTCGACGTTAACGTAGAAATGGTAGTTGTCAGGTCATAAGTAAATTCCATTCTTTGGAATGTGGTCTCATTCAGGACTTGCCTGCAACCTTACCTTTTGATCACGTTTTTAGTTTTACATAAGTCATCATTTTCACCTTTGGCTTGTGCCTTACCTCTTTCACTATTTCAATCGATTGGTTTTTATTTTCTGTCGTGCATTGAATTACGGAATGTATCGAATGCTGTCAATGTTGAAAGAGCAAAGTCAAAAGAAACGTGATACACGGATAGAGCTCGGTCATTGAGTCATAGTGCTTTAGGTCATCAAAGTATATTAGAGCGATTTCTAGCTGACATAAGTATTAAGCCTAATAGCTTTCAGTTTAGAAGCTGAATTAAGTATAGTTTTAGAATTTAATTGAAAGTGCACACCGCATTAGAACACATTTTGAAAATTAGGTAAAAATGTCAATTTCTTTGGTTGTTTTAATCCCGATGTGCGTCGACGGCGGCTATTTTCCGGCTGTTTTACGGCTATGCTATACTAAATATTTGAAGTCTTGTATCAATTTTTAAAGGTTCAAGACATATAGTTTCCAAGTTTTGGACGAAGCGAGACAACAATCATTGCCAAATATTAGGAGAGCCGAAACATTTTTGTGAAGTGGAAAATTGGATGACTTGTAGCAATTGTTGGACATTTTTGCCACTATTATTTTTTCCACATTATGTCTGTAATATAGGGCCTGTTTTTGTGCTCACAAAATATTTAAGACTTCAGAATTTAAGCTTTTTAGAGTGATTCTTTTTCATTGGTTTCATAAAATTTTTGTCGTTATCAGGTTATCATAATTTTTTAGAAAAATCAAGTCTCGCTTTTTTTTAATTTACACTACCCAATTCAATTTTGCAAAATTCTTGTTAAAAATTTTGTAGTTTTACAGAATACCAGTTAACCAAACATAAATACGTAATATAAACAGGAAAACGCGGGCGGAAGTTGAGTTCATTACTAGAATTGTAATTCAAAAAATGCTTACTGAATAAAAATTGTAATAATCATTTTTTTTAGAAGTCATCAATTGAATAAATTTTCGATTTTGTCAAGATGATTTTTTTTCATTATATTTAAAATTTGTTGACGTTTTCTCTGCTTTCAATAGTATCAGTAACCAATAAAGAATAAACATATCTTTGGAAAAAACTTTTTGACGGTCTTTCGAGAGCAGTAATTATTCTGTGAAACAATAACATACAATTTTTTTGCGAAAGCTTGTAACGTTTGCCTGTTTGATTTAGTGTCACGAATAAAGAAACCGACAAAACACGATCCAAAAACGGGCATACAGGATTTTAAGTTTGTCCGTGAATCATTGAGTCGTTCTGAACTGCATTTAGATTATATACGTGTTTTCAAATCAACACATGCTATTGGATAATGTTATTAGTGTTTTTAAGGTGTCATAGTCCGCCATTTTGGCCCAAAGTTAAGGAAAGACGAGCAGATTGCCCCAAAATTCCAATTCGCTAAAGCCGATTAAAGTCGATTAGTCAAAAGCCCTTTTTAAAAGTCAGCGTTTTTCATAACGTTCAAGCTGTTCGATTTAAAATTACTTTGTTGCCTAGAATAACACCTTGCTGAAAAAATTGAGGAATCCCAAAACTAGCAAAATTTTGCAATAAATCGAAATTGGTTTTTCTGCCGAGGAAGTCTCAACTTCTAGAGGCTTCTATTTTTCAAAGAGTTGTTGCGAATTGAAAATTTGTACGAATAATTCTAAAGTATTCAAGAAAGTCATGTTACAAGTGCTTGCAGAGAATTTCCCATTCCATATCTTATCGTGTGTGTAATAGAAATCGTCTTTTTAACCCAGCTCAGAAAAACAGTAAAATTTTATGTAGTTCAGAATTTAATGCCGTTCAAAATGATCGCTTTTGTTTTTTTGAAAATGTTGCAAAATTTTTTCGGGAAAATAACGAATACGCAGAAGTTGAGCTGACAGATTCTCAAAATTGAACGTCGACAGTGCATACCTAATTAAAATGGTGCTAAAAGCCATCAAATGAATAAAGGTCTAGATCAAGTCAAAATATTGATTTTTTGTCAATATTAATGTTCTGATTGGTGTGAAAAACCAAAAAGCGAACTCTTGCGTGGAAAAAAATTTGCGACGGTTTTGAGAAGCAATAAGCATTCTGTGAAATTTTAACGTGAATTACCCATATTCGTCAAAGCTAACGTTCACGTGTATGGTTTTGTTAATTTTGAAGAAATCAACTAATACGATACGAAAACTCTAGTGTACAGGATTTGAGTGCGGCAGCTGCAATTTGAATGCAATTTTCTCTCGAATTCAGCTCATACTATTTGATAATTTTTCACGGGTCTTTAACCTATGTTAATTCGGTTGTGGTTGTGGCCAGCGGTTATAGTAAGACGACTAAATGGTCAAAAGAAATTCAAAATACAATAACTGATTAGTTTGAATTTTTCAACAAATCACTTGAATTCTGAATGCAGTTTTTTTTAATTCAAGACATTGAGTTTTTAAAGTATTTTGCTGGCTAGAGCAAGCCATAACAGTTGTTCCAAAATAGAGCTAAGCCAATTCAAAACGCTACAAAAATTTGCGAGATTTAAAAAATCTAAAATTACGTAATAAAAACTCCAGACGGACTCAGTGATGGCAACATCTCAAAACTAAATTAAACAGGCTTTTCTACCTCAGAACTTTATTTTTAAGTGCCATTTAAAAAACCGTTTTTGCCATGTAGAAAACTGGCTGATTTGTTCAAAAAGAATTCGAGGAAGTCCTGTTTGAAATTCTTGGCAGAGCATTGCAAATTCCATGTCTTTTTATTCCTGTAATATAGGGCGTATTTTGCAGTTTAAAAATGATGGCGTTGACTTTTTAGCTTTTTAAATTTCGCTGCCCGCCTCATTATTAGAAAAAAGTATAGTTATAAAAGTTGTAGTTTTTCAAATACAGAAGGTTGGCGAACCAAAATAACGAAAAATTATAAGCAGGAATACGCAGAAGTGGAGGTGACTCCTAAAATTGCGATTACAAATTCTTACCGAATAAAATAATGCGTTTAATTTTTTTTGCAAAGCGAGCAATTGAATGAAGAAAGTCTCTACTTCGTCAAAATGTTTGTATTTTTAGTGAATTTTTGAGAATCTGTTGACAACGCGTCTCAATAAGAGTTCTGTTAAAAGCTTCAAAATAGTTCATTCTGAGAGAAAAGATAACCCTTATAATCAGTCAGACTATTGCCAATTGATTCGACGTCTCAAAAAGCTCAGTCATGAGAGGATACTGAGATAATGAAATATAGGGTTAAGTGAGTCAGCAACAAGATGGAAAAAATTATTTGCTTTAAATTGATATCAGACGAAATCTGAATGAAAAGCATTGACAACTGATTCTCTCTGAAATCTGACGTCACATTACTGACTCTCAAATGGAGATTCAATGTGAGTCAAATGGATGTTTCAGTCTCTTGAGATAAAAGAAAAAACGTAGAAAGGAAGCGCGGTTTTTCAACAGCATTTTTTTCTTGGGGTGTTAGCACAAAGAAACTTATTCTGTAGCGACAAACTAGAGAGAAATGATGAGCTGAACAAAAGGTTTTGTTGTAGAAACAAAATTTTCAACAAATCTTGTGTATTTAATTTTTTTACAAGAATTTTATGATTTAGTTAATTGCTTGATTCAGAGGAATCCAATGAGACACAAGAAATAGCTTCGTTGGCGAATGAACAGTTTTTTTTCTACGGACTAGGAAATGTCTGAAATCAGAATTTTTTCGCGCAAAGTTTTTAATACTAAGCTTAGATTTGCTTTTTTTCTGGGGATTTCCCTTTTTCTCAACCCATTCGCTTATCCGCACCAAACTGTCAAGAAGGCCCGCATTTTTGTAATAATTCTACTATGGTAGAAATAACGAAAACCGAGAAGACGCAAAATTATTGAAATTGGGCTAAAATACCACAAATTATAGGTTAAGCGCGAAGAAATTTATAGCTCGTCTTTTTTTCAAACAGGAGGTTTTTGTTGTTGAATTCTGGGGCTAGAGTGCCATAAAATGCTGCCGGATAGTTGTCCCGGGATGCCCTCAAAAACGGCAAAGATTGCGTGAGCAAGAAAAGGTGGTGGCTGGCATATTGTTTCAATTTGTGTCGAAAATGTGGACTAAGTGGATCTTTAAAGTAAACTTTGAAATAAAATCTTTTTAGATGTCCCAAAGGCAGCTTTTGATGAAATTCCTATGGAGAAATGTCTTCAAGTTGATCCAATGTCAAAAAGGCAAAATGTCCCAAAATGTTTTGAAATTTGCCGAAAATGGGACTGAAGGGGGAATTTTGGTGTCATTAACTTTTTCAAAATAGAATTCTTGAAATTTTTCCTCGTAGTCAAATTCTAGGGTGAAAGAGCTGGAAAATGATGACGCATAAGTTAGTCTGAGATGCCCTCAAAAAAGTATGAACAAACTAAAAATAGGACCAACTCGTAGTTTTTCCTATTTAAAGAAATGTGGGAACAATAATCTTCAACTGCAGGTAGCGACACCTCTTTCAAAGAGAAGTTCCGTAAAAACAAAGAAGAGAAAACGCAATGCATAACAGAGTACGAAATTGTTTCATATTATTCATGAGGAGTGGGATAAAGTGCAACTGAAAAGTTTTCGAATATATCCAGAATTCAATACTCTTCAATGGACTTTGTTCTTCTACTCCAACAAGGCAGTAATTCAATTATAACGGGAATAGAACAGGCAAACGGGTGAGGCTTATCGTCTTCGCCTTTGCATTTTCAGGACCTGCAAAAGAAACGTGACGATCTTTAAGAGATCGTAGTACGACTAAGCCGTTCAGATATGAAAGTGTGAATATATTTGAAGTTTTATTCTGTTTTTGTTAATTTCTTACACATTTTAAACTGAGTGAAAATATTGAGTTTATGCGAAATCTTTCTGTTTGATTTTGTGTCACGAATAAAGAAACCGACAAAAAACGATCCAAAAACGGGCATACAGGATTTTAAGTTTGTCCGTGAATCATTGAGTCGTTCTGAACTGCATTTAGATTATATACGTGTTTTCAAATCAACACATGCTATTTGAAAATGTTATTAGTGTTTTTAAGGTGTCATAGTCCGCCATTTTGGCCCAAAGTTAAGGAAAGACGAGCAGATTGCCCCAAAATTCCAATTCGCTAAAGCCGATTAAAGTCGATTAGTCAAAAGCCCTTTTTAAAAGTCAGCGTTTTTCATAACGTTCAAGCTGTTCGATTTAAATTTACTTTGTTGCCTAGAATAACACCTTGCTGAAAAAAATTGAGGAATCCCAAAACTAGCAAAATTTTGCAATAAATCGAAATTGGTTTTTCTGCCGAGGAAGTCTCATCTTCTAGAGGCTCTATTTTTCAAAGAGTTGTTGCGAATTGAAAATTTGTACGAATAATTTCTAAAGTATTCAAGAAATTCATGTTACAAGTGCTTGCAGAGAATTTCCCATTCCATATCTTATCGTGTGTGTAATAGAAATCGTCTTTTTAACCCAGCTCAGAAAAACAGTAAAATTTTATGTAGTTCAGAATTTTATGCCGTTCAAAATGATCGCTTTTGTTTTTTTTTGAAAATGTGGTAAATTTTTTTTCGGGAAAATGACGAATACGCAGAAGTTGAGCTGACAGATTCTCAAAATTGAACGTCGACCGTGCATACCTAATTAAAATGGTGCTAAAAGCCATCAAATGAATAAAGGTCTAGATCAAGTCAAAATATTGATTTTTTTGTCACTATATCTAGCTTCGCTTGACTTTCTATGTTCTGATTGGTGTGAAAAACCAAAAAGCAAAGTCTTGCGTGGAAAATAGTTTGCAACGGTTTTGAGAAGCAATAAGCATTCTGTGAAATTTTAACGTGAATTACCCATAATTGTAAAAGCTAACGTTCACGTGTATGGTTTTGTTAATTTTGAAGAAATCAACAAATACGATACGAAAACTCTAGTGTACAGGATTTGAGTGCGGCAGCTGCAGTTTGAATGCAATTTTCTCTCGAATTCAGCTCATACTATTTGATAATTTTTCACGGGTCTTTAACCTATGTTAATTCGGTTGTGGCCAGCGGTTATAGTAAGACGACTAAATGGTCAAAAGAAATTCAAAATACAATAACTGATTAGTTTGAATTTTTCAACAAATCACTTGAATTCTGAATGCAGTTTTTTTAAATTCAAGACATTGATTTTTTAAAGTATTTTGCTGGCTAGAGCAAGCCATAACATTTGTTCCAAAATAGAGCCAAGCCAATTCAAAACGCTACAAAAATTTGCGAGATTTAAAAAATCTAAAATTACGTAATAAAAACTCCAGACGGACTCAGTGATGGCAACATCTCAAAACTAAATTAAACAGGCTTTTCTACCTCAGAACTTTATTTTTAAGCGCCATTTAAAAAACCGTTTTTGCCATGTAGAAAACTGGCTGATTTGTTCAAAAAGAATTCGAGGAAGTCCTGTTTGAAATTTTTGGAAGAGCATTGCAAATTCCATGTCTTTTTATTCCTGTAATATAGGGCGTATTTTGCAGTTTAAAAATGATGGCGTTGACTTTTTTGCTTTTTAAATTTCGCTGCCCGCCTCATTATTAGAAAAAAGTATAGTTATAAAAGTTGTAGTTTTTCAAATACAGAAGGTTGGCGAACCAAAATAACAAAAAAATGTAAGCAGGAATCCTCAGAAGTGGAGATGACTCCTAAAATTGCGATTACAAATTCTTACCGAATAAAATAATGCGTTTAATTTTTTTTGTAAAGCGAGCAATTGAATGAAGAAAGTCTACTTTGTCAAAATGTTTGTATTTTTAGTGAATTTTTGAGAATCTGTTGACAACGCGTCTCAATAAGAGTTCTGTTAAAAGCTTCAAAATAGTTCATTCTGAGAGAAAAGATAACCCTTAAAATCAGTCAGACTATTGCCAATTGATTCGACGTCTCAAAAAGCTCAGTCATGAGAGGATACTGAGATAATGAAATATAGGGTTAAGGGAGTCAGCAAAATATGGCAAAAAATGATTTGCTTTAAAATGATATCAGACGAAATCTGAATGAAAAGCATTGACAACTGATTCTCTCTGAAATCTGACGTCACATTACTGGCTCTCAAATGGAGATTCAATGTGAGTCAAATGGATGTTTCAGTCTCTTGAGATAAAAGAAAAAACGTAGAAAGGAAGCGTGGGTTTTCAACAGCATTTTTTTCTTGGGGTGTTAGCACAAAGAAACTTATTCTGTAGCGACAAACTAAAGAGAAATGATGAGCTGAACAAAAAGTTTTGTTGTAGAAACAAAATTTTCAACAAATCTTGTGTATTTAATTTTTTTACAAGAATTTTATGATTTAGTTATTTGCTTGATTCAGAGGAATCCAATGAGACACAAAAAATAGCTTCGTTGGCGAATGAACAGTTTTTTTTTCTACGGACTAGGAAATGTCTGAAATTTTTTCGCGCAAAGTTTTTAATACTAAGCTTAGATGTGCTTTTTTTCTGGGGATTTCCCTTTTTCTCAACCCATTCGCTTATCCGCACCAAACTGTCAAGAAGGCCCGCATTTTTGTAATAATTCTACTATGGTAGAAATAACGAAAACCGAGAAGACGCAAAATTATTGAAATTGGGCTAAAATACCACAAATTATAGGTTAAGCGCGAAGAAATTTATAGCTCGTCTTTTTTTCAAACAGGAGGTTTTTGTTGTTGAATTCTGGGGCTAGAGTGCCATAAAATGCTGCCGGATAGTTGTCCCGGGATGACCTCAAAAACGGCAAAAATTGCGTGAGCAAGAAAAGGTGGTGGCTGGCATATTGTTTCAATTTGTGTCGAAAATGTGGACTAAGTGGATCTTCTTTTAAAGTAAACTTTGAAATAAAATCTTTTTAGATGTCCCAAAGGCAGCTTTTGATGAAATTCCTATGGAGAAATGTCTTCAAGTTGATCCAATGTCAAAAAGGCAAAATGTCCCAAAATGTTTTGAAATTTGCCGAAAATGGGACTGAAGGGGGAATTTTGGTGTCATTAACTTTTTCAAAATAGAATTCTTGAAATTTTTCCTCGTAGTCAAATTCTAGGGTGAAAGAGCTGGAAAATGATGACGCATAAGTTAGTCTGAGATGCCCTCAAAAAAGTATGAACAAACTAAAAATAGGACCAACTCGTAGTTTTTCCTATTTAAAGAAATGTGGGAACAATAATCTTCAACTGCAGGTAGCGACACCTCTTTCAAAGAGAAGTTCCGTAAAAACAGAGAAGAGAAAACGAAATGCATAACAGAGTACGAAACTGTTTCATATTATTCATGAGGAGTGGGATAAAGTGCAACTGAAAAGTTTTCGAATATATCCAGAATTCAATACTCTTCAATGGACTTTGTTCTTCTACTCCAACAAGGCAGTAATTCAATTATAACGGGAATAGAACAGGCAAACGGGTGAGGATTGTCGTCTTCGCCTTTGCATTTTCAGGAAACGTGACGATCTTTAAGAGATCGTAGTACGACTAAGCCGTTCAGATATGAAAGTGTGAATATAATTGAAGTTTTATTCTGTTTTTGTCAATTTCTTACACATTTTAAACTGAGTGGAAATATTGAGTTTGTGCGAAATCTTTCTGTTGTGCAGGGTTTCAGCCGTTTAACGTGGAGGTCCCATAATGCTTTCGTGAAGACTTAGTTGAAAGTTTTACGTAGTTTATACCGCTCATTTTTTACTTTTCAGAGGGCGTGTTTCATTTCAATTTTTGCCACCAAGCTATGTATAGTCAACAGTAAGACTCTTGCAATGGACTGGAAATCGAAAGAGTTAACCTATTAATATGCTTTAATATGTAACCTGCTGCAATTGATAACACAAAGCTTTTGGAGGCCTAATGCGTTAAGTGCAATAGGGGCACACTTCTCAATTTTCCATTTAATTTTTTGGCTTGTTTCATTAATTTATTTTTGGATGTTTACCTGTGGACTTTTTTCTGTAAAATTATGGTACTTGACAATGTCTTTTTGACAGTTCATGCATTGGACACTTCTTTGTAACTGAGTTCTTTTTGTTTTTAATATTTGTACGTATACGAATCCAATTTTGTTTGTATGACATTAGTGTTTGAAATCAGTTAAAATTTTTTTGAAAATCGAAACTTCTTGCGGACAATTTTTGCGGACAATTTTGTTTCATTTTTTTTAATCGAATCAAAGATTCTTTGTTTCGAATCTTTGAACTGTTTTTACTTGTTTGTATAGACAGGAGGTTGGCTACATATTTTTCAAAGCCATGAATGCTAAGTAGTGAAATTTTCTGTATTTTTGTTTCCTTTTTCTAATAACCTCAAAGCGATAGCTGATAGCTGAGGCTATTATTCAACTTCTACGTTTTTAAATATTTCTTTGTCATAATTTTTGTTTTGACCATATGATGTCACTGTCATCTCAAATCTTTTCGTTCGTTCGTTCATGCAATTTCAACCGAATTGCATGTGTGAGGTGATTGTTCACTCTTAGTGGAGCGAGTTTTTTGTTCTTTGCGTTAATGTGTTTGGTGATGCGCGACTTACCTCACTTTCAAAAATGACTTCCTCGCTCTGAAATTGACTTTTCTTGACTTAAATTCAAAGAGATAAGGTCAAGTGAATTTGTGTCACTCTAATTTAAGGTTATTTGAGAGCACCTAATAGAAGCAGCTATAAGGTGTATACATTCTTAATCAAAATTAGTTCCCAGCATTTAATTTTTTTTGTTTGGTTTGTTTCTTTTACCATCTTTTTGAGACTCCAGATCTATAAAGCTATTTCGGCTTTTTTCTGGTGATCTGCCAACTGTGTTCTGCAATTATCTATTCTTGTAGAAACGAAATTTGTTGAAATCAGGGGTTGAAAAATTTTACAATTCGTTAACAAAACTTTGCGCCGGAGTTAAATTAACCGAATTGTATTTTCGTTGGCGTAAGTTTTTTGTCACACGCGTCTTACCTCACTTTCAAATTTGACTTTCTCACTCTGAAATTCATTTAACGTTACTTTTATTCAAAGAGATAAGGTCACTTGTGTGTCACTCTAAATGAAGGTTATTCGAGAGCAGCCATTTGAAACATCAATAAGTTAGTCAGATGCTTAATCAAAACCTATTATCTCAGCTTTAAGTTAAAGGGATTTTTTGTCTGTTTCTTTGACTATCTTTCTGAGACTAGATCTATAAAGCTACTGCGGCTGTTTTCGGGCAATCTATCAGCTATGTTTTTTACTTCCAAAAACTACGAATTAGTCATATTTTTTTATGATGTGCTCGTAGTCTGTATTCTAGCATGTTTGATTCTGGAATTCTCCTAAGACGTAGAGTTTTTTGGCTTTGATTTGTTAGTTATTGAAGTTTTTCAGTTTGTTAATGCTTTTTTAGATATTTCATTTTAGTTTGTTGGTTTGCAGTTGGTTTCATTTAATTTATTGTTCCACGGAGACTTTGCTTGAATTACCCTAAAAAAAGTTTAGATATTTCATTTGGGCGAACGATCTTTTGTATTGTTCGTGATAAGTTTAATTGTGCAATTGTTTGTTTAGTTTTGTTGATCATATCGCCTCTAAGAGAGAAGTTTTTTTTTCTGGTCCCAATTGCTTCGACAAGAAATCGCGTCTTCTTGAGTCATAAGTTTTAGATGTCTTTTTTGAACAATTCTTTAATTTTCTGACAACTTTATCTGCCTGATGCTCTTGCAATGTGTCCTTCTGGTCACAGAGTTAACTGTGGAATTCTAAATGTAAAGACAACTATCAATTAATTATTGACATTTTTTAGCGCGATGAGTTTTCTGATGCTATCAGTATTGGTCCGTCGTAAAATTTCGACGTCACAGGATGTTTCTAATAATAAATTTTGGATTTTCAAGACTGAACAGTAAATTTTTTCTGTTGAATGGAGATGTTTTGATTGAAGATTGTTTTTCCAGAATTTTTCAGGCTGTCTTTGTTTTTTTAGAGGAAGTAGTTTTGTTCATTTGGCATTTTGACCTAAAAGTGAATGTCAGAATAGCTCTCGTGTTGAACAGATTTCTGCTAAACGAGAGACGTTTTTGATCATGCGCTGCGTTAAGTGAATGAATGTTTGACTTCGAAATGTTTTTTTGACAAGCATATAGATAACCGTTTTTAGCCGTTTTTTCGTCCGTTTGGCCCATTACTTGTTTAAAATTTGCTTTTTTGAGTTAATAAAGGTTTTCATTACTGCTTTAACATGTAACAATCTGAGATTGATTTGGGGGCCTTTCAATGCGTTGAGAGTCAAATTGGCATATACTTCTCAGTTTTTTTTAGTCATTTTTGTTTTTTTTTTTAAATTTTGGGTCTTTAAGAGGACCTATATACACTGAATATTTACGAGGACTTCATTGCATATTGCGACTTTCTTTTGACATCTCATGCATTGCACGCCTCCTAACTTGATGTATCTTTGTTTTGTATACATGATAATCCAATTTTTGTCGAATCATGTTTCAAATCATTAAACGCTGTTTTCTGTTCTGACATCTCTAGATGAGGAGGCTATGGATTTTTCTCAAGCGTCGAATGCTAATTATGAAAATGTGTTTGTTTTCTTTGTTTTAAAATGTTAAAAATCATGAAGTTCTTTTTTGTTTCAGTTTTAACGCTTTTTCTCTTCATTTTTTCGTCGTCAAGATTTTTGTTACTACCATACGACGTCACTATCACTTCAAATCTCCCTTTTGTTTATTCGTTCATGCAATTTCCACTGAATTGCATGCGTGACGTCATTTTTCACTTTTGGTGCAGTCAGTTTTTGTGTCGCGTGAATATATTTTGTCACACGTGACTTACCTCACTTTTAAAAATTACTTCCTCAATGTGAAATTGACATTTATTAACTTTAGTTCAAAGAGATAAGGTCAATTGAATCTGTTTCATTCTAATTGAAGGTTATTTGAGAGCACCTAATAGAAGCAGCAATAAGGCATACAATTTTTTAATCAAAATAACATCTCAGCGTTTAATTTGTTTTTATTTTTTTGGTCTTTCTTTTACCATCTTTTAGAGACGGCAGATCTAAAAAGTTATTGCGGCTGTTTTCTGGCAATCTGCTAACTGTGTTTTAAAGTTATATATTCTTTTAGATTTGAGAATATTGCTTCATTATAGAGATGCTTGATTATATTGTTCATTGCCGTTCTAAACTCTTTTTCCAATGCCTTATGTCAATTTGTTGAATGGAGTAGTTCTGTAGCGGTTAAGATTTATTCTTTTAGAGAGGAGTTTTGTTAAAATCAGTTGTTGAAAAATTTTATGATTCATTAACAAATTTTTGTTCTGGAGATAAATCAACCGAATTGCATGTTCGTTTGCGTGATTAAATTGTGGTCACACGTGACTTACCTCACTTTCAAAAATGGCTTCCTCACAAATCGATTTTTCGATACTTTAATTCAAAGAGATAAGGTCACGTAAAAATTATTTAAATTTATTATTTAAATTTTGTTTTTGGATGTTTACCTGTGAACTTTTTTCTGTAAAATTATGGTACATGACAATGTCTCTTTGACAGTTCATGCATTGGACACTTCTTTGTAACTGAGTTATTTTTGTTTTTTAAAATTGTACGTATACGAATCCAATTTTGTTTGTATGACATTAGTATTTGAAATCAGTTAAAATTTTTTGAAAATCGAAAATTTGCGGACAATTTTGTTTCATTTTTTTTAGTGTTTCGAGTCTTTGAACTGTTTTTACTTGTTTGTATAGAAAGGAGGTTGGCTACATAGTGAAATTTTCTGTATTTTTGTTTCCTTTTTCTAATAACCTCAAAGCGATATTATTTTGTTGCGACCATATGATTTTTGTTGCGACCATATGATGTCACTTTCATCTCAAATCTTTTCGTTCGTTTGATCATGCAATTTCAACCGAATTGCATGTGTGAGGTGATTTTTCACCCTTAGTGGAGCGAGTTTTTTGTTCCTTTGCGTGAATGTGTTTGGTCATGCGCGACTTACCTCACTTTCAAAAATGACTTCCTTGTTCTGAAATTGAATTTTCTTAACATAAATTCAAAGAGAAGGTCACTTGAATATGTGTCACTCTAAATGAAGGTTATTTGACAGCAGTTAATTGAAGCATCAATAAGTTCTACAAATGCTCAATCAAAATCTAACATTTCAGCTTCAAATAAAAGGAAAATTATTTTTTGGTCTATCTTTTTGAGACTGTAGATCTATAAAGCTACTGCGGCTATTTTCTGGCAATCTGCCAGCTATGTTTTTCACTTCCTAAAACTACGAATTGGTCTGATTTTTTTCTTTTATGATATGCTCGTATTATCTGTATTCTATTGTGTATAATTCTCCTTAGACGTTTTTTGGCTCTGATTTTTGGTTATAGAAATTATTCAGTTTTTTAGTGTTTATTTAGATATTTCAATCTTGTTTGTTGGTTTATAATTGGTTTCATTTAATTTAATGTAGCACGGAGACTTTTTTGTAGGAATTACCTTAAAAAAGTTTAGATAATATTCCATTTAGGCGAATGACCCTCTCTTTTATTCCTGATAAGTTAAGTTTTCGAATTGTTTGATTTAGATTTGTTGGTTTTAACGCCTCTTAGATTGAAGTATATGTTTCTTTTGGTGCGACACCAAATAAAAAGTGTTTTCTTGAGTCCTAAGTTTTATGTTTTTTTTGAATAGTTCCCTAATTTTGTTACAATTATATCTGCCTGATGCTTTCCCACTGTGTCCGGCGGGTCACCGAGTTAACTGTGGAATTTTAAATGTATAAACCACTATGAATTAATTCTTTGCAAGTTTTAGCGCGGTTAGTTTTCTGAAGCTATCAGTATTTGTCCATCGTAAACTTTCGACGTAACCAGATGTTTCTAATGATAATAAAGTTTGATTTTTCAAGATTCAACAGCAAGAATTTTCGCTGGATTTTAGATGTTGTTGTTGCTGTTTTGGCTACAGGTACGGTGTTGTGTGTGATGTGTCTGATGTTTCGAGTCTTTTCCGCAATTCTTCCGGCTGTTTGTTTTTTTTACAGGAAGTCGCTGCGTTTTTGTTAATTCGGCTTTTTGACCTAAAAGTGAACATCAGAATTGCTGTCGTGTTGAACAGATTTCTGCTGAGCGAGAGACCTCTTTTGATCTTTGCGCTGCGTTCAATGATTGAATTTTTTTACTTTAAATGTTTTGACAGTGGAGCATATAGCTAACCGTTTTAGCCGTTTTTTTTCCGTACGATTGGCCCATTATTTGTTCGTAATTTGGTGTTTTGAGGAAATAAGTTTTTTCAATGCTGCTTTAATATGTAACCCTTTGAAATTGATAGTGTTTTTGGGAGCCTATCAATGAGTTGAGTCAATGGGCACATATTTCTGTTTTTTTTTGTTAGTTTTTGGTTTCTTTACTTTTTCTTTGATTTCTTCATTTTGGGTCTTTAAGAGGACATATATAAACTTAATATTTACGAGGAGTTAAGTGCATATGGCAACTTTCTTTAGATATCTCATGCATTGCATGCCTCCTAACTTGAGGTATCTTGGTTTTGTATATATGATAATCCCATGTTGGCAAATCATGTTTCAAATCATTGAACGCTGTGTTCTGTTCTTACATCTGTAGAGGATGAGGGTATGGATTTTTCTCAAGCATGGAATGCTAAGTTTGATAAAGTGTGTTTTTTAATTTTTGTTTTTAAATTTCAAATCAGGCAGTTTTCTTTTTTTGTGTGTTTTACCATGAGTCAGTATATCTTTGTCTGATTACAATTTTCTGCGAAAAACCTTGGGGTCTCGGTTTTATTACTGAAGGAATTTTTGCCTTTGTATTATTCTGTTTCCTGGGTTTTTTCCATGATTATTTTAATTGTTGCGATGGTTTCAACTCATTCTGTCTAAGATTTTTCGAACAATAGAATTATATCTAATTCCAATCTTAGTTGCTGTGACCGCTAATCAAAAAAATTTTTACTGGAGTCCTAAATTGTGGTATCTTTTTTTTGAAAATATCAGTCAAGTTCCTAAGAATATTATCTGCCTTATGATTTCACAATGTGTCTTTTGGCTCGAAGATATTATCGTGAAGTTCTAGTTATTTAAGACTAGTATGATTCCTTTCGTGACAATTTTCGACCCTGTCAATTTTTTGAGTCTCAGTATTTGACCGTCCTCCTTATTTTAGCCATTTATAATTTTATGATTTTTTTGATAACATGAAATTTTGCGATATCAAGATTTTATTGAGTTTTTGAGTCAAATTATGTCTTTGCTTTAAATCTGTGCGGTGTTTTGTATTGTTACTTTATTATGTCGTGATCGGTTTTATTTTGTTCCAATAATATAAATTCTCACATCACTCTCGTTGTGTCTTTGGTGTCAATATCAAGTCAAAAGGTATTGCTTTCGGCTGCTAGTACTTTTTTTTGTGAAGTTCCGACGCTTAGATGTTGATGTTTCCCGAGTTCTTCCAGCTATGTTTGCACAATAAAAATTGAATTTTATTGGGGCGCTGTCCTTTTTAGCATCTCTTCGCACATTTTCATTTTTTGTGAAGCTAAATTGGAGAAGTGATTTTGGTCGTGCCTAAACCGGAAGTGGAGAAGAAAAGCGAACTTTTGAGGTGCAAATTTTTTTCTCCCTTAGTTTAAAGTAGAGTGAGAAAACGGTTTATGAACGAAAATTTGCTTTCTCGCTAGTAGATTTTTTACATGCGGCACTTTTACTTCAATGTTTACTGTTTTTCAAATTTTTTATCGGATCTTCAAAATGGTTTTCCCAACCCGATAATTGTCCATAGGTCTATTTTTTTAAGTCGATGAATATTTGACAAATTGTTTTTCAGGACGCTTTTTTCGTTTCACATTATTTCACACAGTAAATCTAAAAAAATTAAAATTTTCCGAATGAATTTGTCTTTTCACCGTATTTGCGCGCGTGACGTCATTTTTCTCTCTGTCTCTCTCTCTCTCTCTCTCTCTCTCTCTCTCTCTCTAGCGAAATTTTTATCATTTGTGATTAGATTTTGACCATGCGTGAGTTACATCACTCAATAAAGTGCTTTTGCATTTTAAAATGTAAGTATAGTTTGATTTAGTATAGTTTGATCAAAAGAACTCAATTGGTTAATAAAGCTCCCTAATAAATAGGTTTCTAGGGAGTGATTTTAAACAAGCCTTATTAATTAACCGCTGAATGTTTAAGCGGCGTGGGGAAAATTTTCACCTTAGATCTGCATCTGTTTGTATCTGTATTATACGGCACGCAAGTCAATTTATACGGCACGTCTCTGAAAAAGATTGGAACATCTTGTTCAGGTTCGGCAATAGGGTTTTTTTCGTTCGCTTTTTTGACCCCTTTTTGCTATTGTTTTTATACTTTTCGGATGGATAGTTGTTAGGGCATATCTCATATTCTAAGTGTGGTTAAACATGATGATTCAGAAAGCATCAGTTAGCTCTTTGGTTTTTGGCTTTAACAGCGTTTTCCCAGCATTGTTTTTCGCTCTACTACTTTGTACTGTAGTCTTATTAGTTGAATGAGTGACCAAAGGAACGTGGCGGTCTGTAACACCGTTGTAGAGCTTGAGATATAAAACTGAACATAATTGTAGGCTGTCATTTGTGTCGCATCCTCAATCGGTTGCCAGGTTTTTATGCTTCTGTCAGCACACATTTAGATCGTCTCAGGTCTACTATTATTTTGTTGGAATATTTATTCTCAGCGGTTGTGGAAGAGCATCATGAAACTTTCGCCTTTTTTAAGAGACCCAAGTACGACTCAGCCGTTTGGAAATTAAATTACAATTATATTTGAAGCGTTGTTGTTTTTTTTTTCATCTGAAATTCTTAAACTGACTGAAAATAATGTGTTCGTAAAAATCTTTTTGTTATACAAGGTTTATTTTTGTAATTTAATGTTAATGTAGAGGGCCCATTATTCGTTTTTAAAAACTAAGTTACAAATTTTACGTGGTTATAAGCTTAATTTTTTTACTTGGCAGGGGTCGTGTTTTTATGCACCGAAGCAACTTTTTTCAACTTTCAATTCAGGCATTGGTATATGTAACAGTAAGAACGGCTACTGGATTTTGGAAGTTTTAGCCTATTCGTTTTAATAAAGTTTGTAACTGCTTCAATCTGAGCCTGCTGGTCTAATTGCGATTGATATGTATTTTCAATTGCATAAAGTGCAGCATTGCAATGACTCGTTTTATCTTTTGTTTATAACTGCTCATTTTTTCTTAATTTTCGAAAGCAATTAGAATTGAAACCTATTAGCGATTTTAGTCAAGCCGATGAGGTAAAGTTATTGCAGAAAGCGAGCAGCTTGAAGCATGAGTTTTTAAATTTCGTTTGATAAAGATTAGGACTCTTTGGTCAGATTCAGCAAAGTCATTTGCGTTTGCTGATTTAACCCCCTTTTTTGCTGGTTTTAAAGTTTTATGATAGATTTTTGTTAGGTGCATATTTCTTCTGATGTTCTAAGGGTGCTTGTTTATTCATGATTATTCAGAAAATCATTAAGTATCTATTCGTTTTTTATGGCGTTTACAGCTTTATCCCAGCATTGTTTTTCGTTTTACTACTTTGTGCTGTAGTCATTTAAGTCTTGTTAAATGAATTTTCTGGATCATTCTTTACTGTTCAGAAGCTTTTCATTTGGCTATGCTAAGAATTTTTTTGTTCCGACCCCTCCTGATGGAGGGAGGAACTATATACTCAAATAGGTTTTTGTTCAGTCAATCATTGATATATTCATCGCAGAGAGTTGTGAGTGGTATCATTAAAAAGCCCGGCAGTGTAGAATATGGAATTAAAAAGATATTTGTGAATTTGGTTTTCTAGAGCGAGTTATCATGGTTTAAATTTTTGTGAATATTAGACCGATTTGCGTTTATTTGTTGTTAGCAATAGTACTGTTGATTTAATTTTTAAAGACACAAAAAGTGTTGTTGACTATTTTGATTTAATTTTTTTGCTAATATTTTGGCTAAATATTTTAAAATTCAGCCTTTTTCATCAAAAATTGTACGAAATAAGCTTCTTTAGTCCACCTTGATAAAGTTTGCCGGATATACACACCCAAAAACAATTAACACAATCTTTGTAAACCACAAAGGGAGCTAGTCCTATTTCCACTTCCATTGAGAGCAGTCTGGAATTAAATTTTGCCGTTTTTTGCTTATGTGATTATCAGAAATTTTTTCAACTTTAAATTCAGACAAGGACTAGTCAACAGTGAATGACTCCTTAAGCATTTTTGTTTCAAAAAGGTGGAATTTTCAAACTCTAAAAGCGTTTGTTGATTGATTTTGCTGCTTTGTCCTTGTTGTATTTCCAAAATTTGGTAGCTGCTTTCTATCTGGTTAATTCTGCCAGCTCTTCGTTTTTGAGCCCTTAGTTGTAAAATGATACATAGTTTCATAGTGGATTTTAATTGATGGCCGTGTTTTAATGCTGATGACACTCTTTTTTTTGAAAAAATGTTTTATAAACTTTTGGTTTTTGACCGTTTTGCTCGTGTTTTTATTTAGTGAAGGCGGTGGCTTGCTTGCAATTATTCGTTGTGCAAGCTGTTTTCAAATTTTTGTAGCTATTGCTTTTCATGTCTTCGACAGCCCTAGTTACCTAAAAATGTTTTGTTTTGGTCTTTTTTTCATTCAATTTTTCCTCTTTTCTAGTTCCCTGTTCTTTTGTCATATTCGTTGAATTTCGAAGACTGTGTTCGTAATGAGGTGTTTGGTTTGTGCAGCTCTTTGCAGTGTAATTTACAACTTGATCTGCTGTTTTTTTCTAACTTTTTTTAATAAATTTGGGTAACAACAGAAAGAGCAATTCGAGTCATGTTACCGCTTCGTACGAGATTCAAGGAACCTTGATGATTTATAGCTATTTCCGTCTCCACTGTCTCGCGTACAGATATTTTTCTGACAAAATTTTCAATTGATGCACTAATAGGAGTTAACGAATTAAGATGAACGTCGCCACTCTCCAAAGTAAGTGTAGGTTTCCTTGAAACTGATCTTTCTTGACAAAATATTATGCTCAATTTAGATATTCCAATAAATAGCCAGGAATTTAGATTTCTTCGGAGCAACTATTCCAGTACTTGTTTTTACCTGTATCATCAGTTTGTTTTTATAGTTCAGGTCAATAAAGCTAGAGGAAATTTTTCGACAGTCGTGTGCCAATGATAAGGCGTATGTGTTGACAGATATTTTATACGATTTTAGTTTAAAAAACAACTTATTGGACAATTTCTTGAACAGCCCTTTCTTAAAACATGCTTACAATTGTCTAAAATTATTAAGAAAGTATTCGATAGATAGTTCTGGAAATTATAAGTTTCCAACTATATGTCGACGAAATGTTTGTCACCATTTCAAGCTCTTTCTGGAAATGAAGATTTGATTGGAAATGAAGAATGTATTGATGTTTGTCATGATGTTACTGTTTTGAGTCATAATGATGCTTTATGCGTGTTGATTGAGCAACAAAACCTTGATTGGACGTTGCTTATAATTGTAAGACTTCATGGGTCATTGATATCATGTTGACGATTGTCTTGCACGGTAGTTGAAACTTAAACAAAGGAAAATTTAACTTTTTCAGGTATGTCAGCTGTTGTGAAACCTCTGAAAACAGTCGATGAGTTGCTGAGTTGGGATAAAAATGTTATGTCTGAAGATTTCTACGACTCTTTGCCCAGTTTGCCCTCTAATTTTCAATGGCTACCCGAACGACGAAGAACACTGGTTTGCCACGACTTCAAAGGGGGTTATGGAAACGACAACGTGCCAATCGATTCACAGAATGAAGCTTACGATTTCACAAATGATTATTTGTTTTTCCATTGGGATCGCTGTGATCTTTTTGTTTATTTCTCACATCAGTTTATTACCATTCCACCTCATGGGTGGATTTGTGCAGCGCATCGAAACTCCACTCCGATTCTGGGGACTTTGATCACTGAGCATGATGTAAGAAGAATTATCAACTGTCGTATCAAATTTAATACTCAATAGATTGAGTCTGGTTAGAAGCTTACATCTAGACCACGTTTGAAGGAATTATTGTAAACGTGTGTTTTGTTTGTGCAGCATTTTGTTTTGTCGCTTGAGTGATTTGACTTAATCAGTTATTAATTGCTCTTGAACGATGTTCATAGCAATTATTGTAAACGTGTTGGTCTTTTTTATGCAATTTTTTGCTTGACCATTTTTGCGCTTCTCTTCTAGAACATTCTTTGACTTCTCAAGTGACTTTTTGACGCTTTCGTTCTTCATTTTTGAGTGATCTCTGTTGCTTTCACTACGAAGTAAAGCTTGTTGCTATTATAAAGTCGGTTGCAGCATAGCAAAAACAAGGACCTGATTGCCGAGTGGTCAGTGCGTCTGGTTATGGATCGGGAGGTCAGTGGTTCGAATGCCGGTGGGGTCAAATGTTTTTCCACCCACCTGTCGTTCGAGAGCAATTCTTACGACATTCGTCGGTTTATGTTTGTTTCTGTGGATTGAGTGACTTTATTACGCCTCACTTCTCAATTTTTTGTTACCTAAATTCCTCTCCTTCAGAATTTAAGGCCCTAGCTTGATTTGCGGGTTTTTTTTTACAAAAAGTTATCCAGGCTATGTGTTCATTTTTCCTTTTAAATCTTAGTAGTGGTCCAAAAAAGGTAATGACATCATCACAGGCTAAAATTAATGCGAGACCCGGCCCGTCGTTTCAGAGCTATTCGTCCGAGTTTATTCGGTTTATTTTTTGGTGTACATTTTTTAAAGTTAGACTGATTAAATTAAAACTTGCTAGTGTATAAAAACTCAGTTTGGTTTTCTGACAGTAGGGAAAATTTTTTTCTTGCCATAGACACGTCTGCATTTTGCCGGCGCCATTTACGTGAGAAAGCAAAATTCAACAAAAAAAGTGTTTTTCGCGCAGTTTCAGGTTTTTGATCACTCAAACAGTTGTTTGAGCGTAGATAAGAAGTAAATATTTTTAAAACATTTTTTTTTGAACTCTGATCTTGCTGCCTTCCTATTTGGCTCTCGTATAAGTTTTGCTGGGAGTTTTATTTTGTGGAAACTCAACTTCTGGTTGAAGCTTTTACCTAATCAATTCTTGAAATTTGTCTGTTAGCGGCAATTTTTTGTGCACACGTTTACTGTTCTCTGCGTTTTCATGAGGACGTACTATTGAAAAGAATGTATTTTATTATGGCTTCTCTATTGTACAGAGAAATAATATTTGAGAATTTATTTTGGCTTGAAATTGGAACTCTGTTTTGTCAGATTTTCTGGAAGTTGATTATAGCAATTTGAGATCACCCAAGATATTGGACATTTATTTATTTGACTTTTTAAAGGTGTAGGAATTTCATTTTCACATTGTGACACAGCAGTTGGTGAGAATATTCCTATCTTCTTTGATAAATCTATGAGTTTCAGAAGGATGAGTGCGATTGTTTTTCGTTTTTTTCACAACTCATTGCTTTTGCTTGACTTGTTTTAAGTATGAATTTGTTGGGGTTTTTGAACAAATAAGATTAGTTTTATTTTTTCACTCAAGTTTTTCTCTATCATTTGGTTTGTTTTCTATGTGAAAAAAGTGAAAGAAATCAGATAATCCTCTTATGTTTTGTTTGTAACACATGAAGGCATCACGATTACAAGACCGTAAAAATACATATTTAAGGGTCCTCTTTACAGCATTTTTATGTACTCCTGAGATGCATGTCTATAGTCACTGCACTAAAGACTCAAAGACCGCAGGTATAATGCTCAAATTTGAACCTACAAAACGTTTTCATTTCTATAAAATCAATGCTAGAGGAGTTTTTCTGCTTTGAGGTTGTTTCCAATTCTTTGGTTTTTTTGTAGTTCTTCTGGATCCTTCTTTTTCGCTCTTTTCTCCTTTCTTGATTTTTTTGGTGTTTTTCTCTTTTTTTTCGTTTTTCCTTCGAATTTCTTTTTGGCTTTGTTCTCGGCTTGCCTCATTTTTGGCTTTCATTGTTCTTTTTGACTTGCTTTCTTAATTTGTTCTCTTCATTTACAGCTCCTTTTATTCGCAATGATTTTAACAACTTTCATTTGTCTGCTATGCTAATTTTTGTTCTTTTTTGTTGGTCTTTCGTTATTTTTTGCGTTTCTTTCTTATCGTGGTTTGGCCTATTTCATTTTTTCCCCTTTCTAATTCGCTGCCCCATCCATTCCCTCCTCTCCTTCTTTTAGATCTTCCTCGTGTCCTGACTTTTCTCTTTTCCCATTTTTTGCCCTTACTCTTGTGCTGTTTTCTATGGTTTTTCCGTTTTATCTCTTATCGTTCGCTAATTCTCTTTCCCTCTCTGACTAATTAAGGCTGCTGTTCTTAAGGTTTTGCTTGAGTTGATTTCTCTCGTATCTCATCAATTTTTTCGATCTTCTTTCCTTGCTGTTTTTCCACACTTCCTGTTTCTCTCTCTCTCTTTCTCTCCTCTCTGTCCCTTCTGTCTCTCGTTCTTCCCAGTTCTTTTTATTTAAGAAATGCTGTCCCCTGTTCTGTCTCTACTAAGTGCTCTTATGTTGACGTCTTCAGATCTTTGTTTTGCATTTGTTGATCTCCATTTACGCTGTTGCCTCGCCTATCGCTTCGTTTCTGGTTTTTCTCTCGTTATCTCTTTTTGTCTTTATTCGTCTGCTGTTTTTTAAATCTCGTGATTCTTCATTATTCTCGTTCGATACGTTTATCGCTAATTTCCTCACCATATTTTATCTCTCTCATTTGCCGTTGTCTATATGTTGCGCTTTCTCCCTCTCTCATCCTTCTGTTTCTCATCCCTAGTTTCTCTCTAGTTCATCGCGCTTCTCATTTTGCCTTTTTCTATCTATGAACTATTTTTCTAATAAAAATTATCCAAATAATCTCCACTTTTTCTCAACGATTGGGCACTGTTTTTCATAAAATATTAGATTTCATTATCGCTACCCCAGTCCGAAATCTCATTTTTTTTCTAAATGCTTTAATTTGCTTCATAAGATGGGTTATGTTTTTGACATACTCCTTCTGAGACTAATTATTCCGAAAGTTTTATTGGATTATTTTGCAAACAAATGCATCCTTTTTAAGCAACGGTTTGAGTTTTTTCAACAGAATTTAAGGCCGTTTCACTACGGTGAGATAAAGAGTTTTACATGAGAATGCGTATATTTTCATTGGGTTTCGGGTAAATATCTGTATTGTTTTTCTCATATTTTAAAGGCACAAATTGGTCTGTATATGAAAAAATAGCTACCAAATTGCCAGAAGAGCTGATTTTTACTTCAACAAATAACCAACATACGATTATATCCACTAATGAACACTATCGAAATTAGTGGTTATTAAGGTTATCATATCTGGCGTTTTTTTCAAAGAACCATTTGATTTAAATTTCCCTATCTCTGTGATGGAAGCCCTTCTTTGTTAGCGTTGCTTTCAAATAACACAATCTATCACATTCGGAAGCATTGAACTAAGGCAGACCCTAAATGCGCTTTTTATTGCTTTGATGTTTATAGATGTAGAGCTATCTATTTCTACGCGCGAAGTAGACTTACCCAAATCTATCCGACTAACAGACTCTGGAAAACACTGAAGATGAACTTCAATTATTACGAAAAGAAATTTGATTATTGCTTGAGTTGGTTATAATGAAAGACAATAACTAAAATAAATATAAAAGCATTCGCTATATAAAAGAGAATAGTTTTCTCAGTCTATCATTGGCGGAGATGTCACAATAGATATTATAGAATTTCTGTCTGCTGCAGAACTGCTTTTGCTCATTTAGGAAGGCTACAAGAACTGCTGCGACTTTCTCAATTCAAAAGAAGTCGCTGATCGTGTTGCTGATCAGTTGGTGACAATAGCAAAATGTTTCAAATTACAAGGCTGGCTCATCAATATCGAGAACAAGATCCCAGTAGAGCAGCTTCCTTTGCTAGTGGAATGGTTGAGGACATTGCGTGACAAGGTAACCCTGTCGCATAATTTTTTTCGCATGATTTTTTTGGTATTATTGATTTTTCTCGAATTCAATATTCGTTTTCTGGTCCGGGCTGAACTGATTTTTCTGAAATTTTACTGAAGCACACGATATCGAGCCAATGTTTCTTGTGATTGGTGCTCGTAGTTATGGCTGTTCCATATTATCTGATTGCCGGCAATAAATTTTCTGCTATTTTATTTGAGAAAAAATGAAAATTTAGTCATTAGTTGCTATGTCAATTTTTTTAACGGTGAGGCCAATTTATACCAAAAAGCATCGATGAATAATAATTAATTAATTGCATAGTTCCCATTGTGACAAATCGTGCATTATGACTATTTGTTCAAGTTTGTAGCGTTTGATATTGCAGCTCCATCAATCCATTCCCCAAAGCCATCTCATGTGGTATGACAGTGTGCGTGCAGACAATGGAAAGCTCGATTGGCAGAATGAACTAAACAGTGTGAACAAGCCATTCTATCTTGCATGCGACTCCATCTATCTCAACTATACGTGGAACGAAGAGAAAATCGCAATTTCCAAAATCAATTCGACTTGTGAACAAATTGAAGGGAGTCGTGATCACGTTTCAGCTACGGGGTTTGAGAAGTGTTCGACCGATGTGTTTGTTGGGCTAGATGTGTTCGGAAGAGGGTGTTTCGGGGGAGGTCAGTTCTGTTCAGACAAAGCTGTAGAAGGTACGTGACTACGAAGATATGGTAATAAGTGTGAAATTTGTATGTGTGGACTGTATGTCCAAAACAAAAGCCGTAGAGCTAACCGAGCAACAGCGCGTCTGGGTATCACCGTATCGGAAATAGCAGAGCTCTAAAGCTTCAAACAGGACTTCCAAGAGTGATCTAGATGCTCACTCTTGTGATTAAGAAAAATATTTGCTGTTGTGCTCCTTTTGCTTTTAACAGAAGCTTTTAGGTAATCGAATCAAAGCTTTTAGGTAATCGAATTAGAAAATCTTGGTTCATTAACGATCATTGTTATCTGTTCAACCCATGCAATCACCCATGCAATCACACTCGTTTCCTTCTTGGAAAAATTGTTTGAGGTAAAACTTCCTGTTCTGGGCAATCAAATTTCACCTGCCACTGAGTTACAGCTAGTATAATGATGCATTAAATTCTGAGCTCCCCACTCATTGGGTGAATCAAAGAATTGAATTGCAATCGAATTGTCGTCCAAAATTATCTTGAAGCCCAAAGTTATCTTGTAATATAAATTGACTTCAATTTACTTCATTTCCTGTAAATTCTAGCTTTTTGCGGTGGACTGTAATTTTCGCTGAAAAAGGATCCTATATATGCCACTAAATGGTGTGCTTTCTGCTAGTCTTTTATGCATTTGATAGTTCGGCATGAGGTTTTAATAGTCTTTCTTAGGAATAGTGAATCTGAATGATCTAAATAAATCTCCAATAACAACACCTTTTTGTCCACCATCGTATTACACTCCAAATTTTAAGTTACTCGAACAGCATTATTAGTACTGCTACATTTTTTGATTTGGTTTTCATCCAACTGATTGCCTAACGTGGCAATAAGCGCTAGTTAGTCGGTTTTTTTTGGGTTTTTATGTGAAGGCAGACGTCAATTAGATGCAAGGCAATTCATTGATTACATTTTGTCAGCAACTGCATTCCTCGTCAAATATGTATTTTGGAATTTTAAAAAGCAACACTGAATTCCGAGCCATATCAACGAGTAAACAACTGATATTAATCCGGCAGTGTAAATATTTGCAAATTTCTTATTTTAATATTCAACAGAAAAGTTAAGTAAATTGAAGTTTTGTCTCAAATTAAAAAAACGCCTTAAATTTAGAGGTTTTTGAACGCCAACACGACAACAATAAGTCTAATTTATTCTCCGGAATTTAAAGTCAGGCCATGCTGAGCAAGTAACCTTCCACAAACAAGAGTTCAAGATGAAAACAGAGCAGAAGAAAGTTATAAATTGTTTGGGGAATTTTGTTTCTTGTTCGATTTTAATTTTACTAAGTAGTTCATTCCAATCAAGTATTGCTAGTCTTGCAAATGAGTTTTGCATTTCGGTTGAGGAAATTTTCAGGTTCCAGAACAACTTTTTGACTCTAGACCCGCGAGCTTGTTACCTTGCCGGGTGTTATTTGATTTGTCGTCTTCATCGTCTTGTGCTCATTTTTCATTCAGTTTTAATTGCACACCATGGATTTATGAGGGGTTATCTGCTGACGTTTGTAGAAAGATTTTGCGCCTTTTCCGGGATAAACATTCGTGGTAATCATGCAAAGTTTCTTTATGATTCCATAAAAGACATACAAAATTTTTTTGTATGATCTTGCAATGAATGCTAAGATTTACATATGGTATTTCTATGATTACTATGATTCTTAATAATATTTTTATGATTACTAAGAGTTAATTTTAGTCTTTGTATGATTATTAAGAACCGTTCATTCGCTTTGTATGGTTAGAAAGAACAATAGAGAAGTATCTTTGTTTGATAACAAAGAAGCATACATGGCTTTTGTATGGATATCAAGAAAATTGATTTGATGTCTCGCCACTAACCCATTCAGGCATGAATTTCTTGATTGCGTCCCAGATAAGCCAGGCCTGAAAAAAGCAAAGAAAAAGTCTCAGAAAAACCGGGACTGCTAACAAACACGGGGAAAAGAAGTTCCAGATAAGCCGGTATTTAAAACAGGTGCAGCACAAATAGCACATAACGGAAAAGCACATAATGAGAACTAGAAAAGCCAAGATTGGATACAATCACAGAAAGGGTTGCTTTAAAGGGGGGACTAAAAACACGCATGACAAAAGGTTTCCAGAGAAGCCGGGACTGAAAACAAGCACCAGAAAAGTATTCCCAAATAAGCCGGGACTGAAATCAAACACAGAGCAAGGAGTCCTTTCACGGATTTATTGTCGGTATTGTCGAATTAGTTTAGGGGCTGGTTTTTCAATTCAACTTTATACTGCGGTAGCAAGGAGGTAAAATTTTGAGTAAAAAGCCCTCCTAAAAACTAAAAACAAAAGGGATTTCATTTTCAAGGATTTTAGGACATATTGTTATTTTGCGTTAAAAATCATAAATAGCTTAGTATGATTACTAAGATGGCTGCATTTGTGTAATAGTAGTTGCGTCAATTGTTGGTTTCTAACTTAACCTTTGCTTACACTTGTTTATTTGGTTTAATTTACGCATTGAAATTTTTTCTGTTTCGTCTTAGTCTTAGTTCTGAGTTTGATTTTCAAGTTTCCATAAAAACTATATACGGCTTAGTATTATTACTAAGAATCTTTAATTGCTTATTATGATTACTAAGATTTTTTTGATAGTTACCGCGGGTTCTCATGGTCTTTTTTTGAGATCACTAACATTGAGGCTGCGGTCAATTGCATGAATGTTCGTTTGAATGTGAATAAATGATTTGGTGAATTCAAAGTTAAGGCCAGCGGATGACGCTTTGCGGTCAAAAGAGGCATCTTTTTTATGCACAATTTTGCTTAACTTTTCAAGTGTTTGACTTTTCAAGTCTTTTTTGTGCGCTTGAATTTTCGGTTTTACCTGATCTAATGTACATTTTAACCAGCCGAACTGAATTGGAGTCAGTTAACTACTAAATATCAAATGAAAAGTGCGCCGAAATTGATGTGGTTTCCTACTTTAAGTCTCAATACTGATTTATAGCTTCTAATGACGACGTAGTTTGAAATCCCTCAGTGAGCTTTTTTGTCCCCCTCCTTCAGGCTACTCCTCCCGGCCGAAACAGCCTGCAATAGATTAATGCACCCACTTCGTTTGAGAGCAATTCTTTTGACGTTAGTCGGTGTTATTTTAAGAATAGCTTCTACTTATTTATTTGTTGAGTACCTGCAGATAAAGGGCTGATTCGTTTTCTGGCTTTTTCAATTTTTGAATTTCATATGCTAAAATTGTAAGCTTAATTTTTTGTTGCTATTTCTGTTACAGCCGACAGATATCGTTATCTGTTGTTTTGAAGTTTGTCGGCAGGTTTGGAAAGAGATTTTAATTGGTGTCAGACAAAGCTTGTTTTAATTTTGTTCGTTTTTTTTCTAGAATTTGCATGCGACCGAATTTTTTCCGTAAAACTGTTTTGAATTTTCCTCGAGAGAAATGGGGTAAACTGGTAAAGCTCGAGGGCTTTAAATTGCCAGGCAGCTTTTAAAATATTAGAGGATATTGTATGTGATTGCTCTCAATGAGTTCTTCAAAAAAATATTAGTCGAGTCGAATTTTGCTCGACAAAGTGCCTCTGCTGTCCTAAAGTTTCTCCATACCGTTAAAACATAGTAATATATGTACAAGAAGACAAAGTTCAAAGGTGAGAAGAACTTGTAGGCAATAGAAATGCCGTAATCTTGTTCTTTCAGTGTGTAAAAAATTGGACATGTCTGTGGCCATATTTGCTCCTGGTTGGAGCTTAGAGTGTTGCAGCTCTGGTGACTCATATAGCCAGGATTCATTCCTGAAACGAGATCGGCTCTTGTGGCAACCAATGTACTCTCATCTCCCAGAACCTAACCCTCTTTGTGTTGAGCTGCCTTTTGAGACCAACTTCAACTTTGGTCTACGAACGAGAAGTTGTGAAAAATCAGACGAATTGTTTTACTGTTTAAGTGACACTCAGGCGTTACCAGTCAACGCTCTTGAACGATTTATCTCGTTAGTATGATTAACTATTAGTCAAGCCCAATTTACAGGGAATCGGCAATAAAATTCTGGACACCAAAAACGACAAGCTATTAATAAGAATTTGTATAATAATCTGGATTTTAAGAATGAAAAGTGTTTATCTTGGTGTTAGAAAGCTCCTTAGAAAGGATGTTCATTAGGAAAAGAGATGATCATGAGCTGCGATGATAATAAAGAATAAGAATTAATTTCCCAGGACCTTTTATGTGTCTACAAATTATGTAGATAGAAGCTGTCTAAAGGCGACAGTTGACAGGGTTACAAAATTCTAAAAT
Organism: Convolutriloba macropyga; assembly: GCF_964194025.1. Lineage (NCBI taxonomy): Eukaryota > Metazoa > Xenacoelomorpha > Acoela > Convolutidae > Convolutriloba > Convolutriloba macropyga. The sequence goes on from NC_134468.1 coordinate 4,560,770, forward strand.
TTTCCGTCAAAATCCTACTACAACTACCTAATTATCAAAAGTTTGTTTTAGAAACGTGAGCTATGACAAATCAAATGCGCATGAAGGTTTAACATTGGCGATGTCAGATTTCGATAAAAAAGAGGAGCTGCAAATTTTGAACTTGAAGTGTACACAAAGTGAACGCTTGACGTTTTCTCTTTCATATGAACAATTATTGAGCAGAAATACATGTACTGTTTCCGCTGAGCTGTTCGCGCAAATACATTCTAACAATGACCTAACTTGTACCCTTCGCATTAGGATACAAGGGGTACCGGATGGTGGAAATTTGGTGGACAGTGAACCTAGTTCAAAGGTCACTCCAGTTCATGCAGAAGTGAAGAACTCCAGTGGGTTTAATTTTAATCACGTCTGTGTGCTGGTCAAATTGGTTGAAGTTGAAGATTCGATGAAGGAACAAATTGGACTTCAAAGAGCTTTTGTTAGGATTAAAAGTGTGCGAGTTTGTTAGTTTGCACAATGTTGTGTGTACTGAATGTTGTGCATACTGAAGATATGCATATCCTTTGATTATTCGGGACTTATCAAATTTGACTTCAAATGACCTCCTAGATGTTGCTATTATTGATCTATTCAATAATTAGTTTAAATTTTGATTCTTCGAAGCCAAATTTAACTGCAGTTTTCAAACTTATCGAATAAAATGCGGTGCTTCAAATTAAATTATAAAGTTTGCCGAAAATTTATTTTGAATTTATTTCTCTGATACAAAATAATAATACTACCAACAGAAAGTCTAATATATATTTATATATTTAGCACAGAGAGGACAGCAGACGGAACCATTGCCCCAATGACATTGTATTACAGAATATTTTGCTAATTATTTTTTATCGATAATACAACTATTTGTAAGTTTTGGTCCGATAGTATTTGAAAATGTCTAATCAAATTAGATTTCAGATTGTATGTGATATTTTGAAGAAATGGCTTTGAGACTGAAAAGCCAGTTCAAGTGTCTAATTGCTGGTGAACAATTTATAAACATCAGATTGCGACTGAAATACGAAGGATGTCGTAACCGAGAGTACTTCAAGGTAGTTTGTTCACACCAAGTGCCCGAGAAATTTGACAAGAAGAAACCGAAAACTCCCCCTTTGGAGATAATTGAAGAGTTGGGCTGGATTGACTACTTTCCTAACGCCATGGGGCACAGATTATTTGCATTAGATGTTACCAGGATTAAACATTGGCTCGCTCTTGGAGTTTACCCGACAAGACCTGTGGCAATGGCATTAGGTATTCCCGTTTTACAAAACTTTTTTCAAAAACGCGTTCATCCTATTGCAGCTCCTATTACCGTTACTAAGCTCCTATTACCGTTACTAATTGTACAGTTCAGCTTCCCTAATCTTTAGCTACCTACAGCCAAACCTCCTTTACCTGTCCTCCGCGAGCAATTTGTCCAGTGGTAGTCAGTTATTTTTCGGGGGGGGGGGGGGGGGGGGGGGGTGCAGAGTAGTTTAAATGACCTGATTGCATATTTTGAACACTAGCATATACTCTGATGATAATTATATACTCTAATGCTCAATCGCTTCTCAGTAATGAACCGTATCTGATTTTGGGCCGAGTTTCTTGGTTTCTTGGTGTGAATGCTGGTAGCTCAAGTACCATTTTTCCTATTTAGGGAAGAATGATCACCGACTGCCTGTTTTATGCTTACAGTTAACGGGGCTAAGTGAAATGGCATGGCCCGTAATCTCTGTGCTGGTTTTTTAGGCTTGGCCGGTATCTTACCAGTGCACCCAGAATCCTACTTGATAGCCTCCAGAAATAGAGCTGAAGTAGAGAGACTCAAAGAGGAAGGAAGCGAGGTGCCTACTTTGGTGGAGCCAGGATTCGACAAGGAGTACTTCACGACCCCTCTGGACGTAGCCACGCAAGCTAAACAAATCAATAACAAGTGGAAATATTAATAACTTTTTTTGTTTTGAGGTTGTATTAAATTTAACACTTTGCCCAGTCTTAGAGATGCTTCAAATTGTTTTTTGAGGAGCATATTCGTAGGTCGAGAAACAACAACCGTGTAAATTGTATATAAGAGATGCTTGACTTCTATGCCGAAATAGAAACTTCTATGAAAATGTGTAGCCTTAAACAAGATAAAGTGAAAAAGCTTGCGAGTTTAAGTTCATTTGGTGTAATCATCCGACGCACTAGGCTTCTAAGCTTAAATATTCAGTTTGAATGAAGAAGTGGCCTATTTTCTGAGAAGCTCGCATTTTTAGACCTGACCTTAGACCCCCCAACACCGTGGAAAGAGTATAAATTAATTCCTTGATAGTTCTGTAATTTTATTTTTCGATGACCCATGATCAAAGCCGAACTTTGTTCATTTGTCTGAATTCATAAGATCTACTGCAAAAAATTATGAACAGTCAATTTTTCATAGTTTATTCTGACATAAATATACTGCTTGCTAATAGGCTGAACACGATCTTAAAATAGCGGACGTTGATTGACCGACCTTGAATGGTGATTTGAAACGTTTCTTTCCGACTTTATTGTGCTCTCACTTATGTTTTACAGCTTCAGACTTGAATGCACATTTTACAGTCACGGATTTACGAGAGGCCGCGATTTGTGAACTAAACAGGCGAGGAATACGAACGACTAAATGAGCGTTGATTCAGACCAGATCCGTCCCGCCAACAACGAGTACAGCCAAAGTGGAGACAAGGGTGATCCTGTCGATTTGGGTTCCAGGTGAGCACGAGGAATCTATTCTTTCTTATTAGTACAAATAATTTTGAGTGCAAATGATATATGTGCAAATAATTTAAATTTATTGATCAACGTACGCAACGTTGAAACAAATGAATGCAAGGTAGGTTTAATTTAATTCTTCTTGTGGTTTAAAAAATTGGAGAAAATATACCATTTAAGACGTTAACTTGAAACAATTGCCTCTATTTTCGAGATCAAAAATAACTAAGATCAAAAATAAGAGGAAATTGTTTCAAGTTAACGTCCTAAATGGTTTATTTTCTCCATTTTTTAAACTAAAGGAGGGATTAAATTAAACCTACTTTGTGTTCATTTGTTTCAATATGGCGTACATTGATTGTTTAAAATTATTTGCACATATATCACTTTTGTCTACCAATTTTCAGTGTTAGTTCGTTCGAATGTTCAAGACAGAAGTTCTTTGGCTTTTGGAAGTTCTATATTTTCTGAGATGTTAATCAAAACTGCATTAATCAAAGCTAATATTAATCATGAAAAGATTATGGGTTTGCTCTTAAGCCGCGCAGGACAAACCAATGGAAGGTGACCCGCTTTTCCACCCCTATTCATTTAACCCCCAATAATTTAACCCCGATTTATTCACCCTTGTATCCATTTAACCCCACTATCTTTTAAACCCCTTTATCATTTTACCCCGATCGAGTAGTGATCCCCTACTATGAGACATCACTGCATCGTACATAATTTTAAAGACAAGGCACTATAACCCTTTAGAACTGCGTCATGAGAATTGAATTTCTATATAAACTAATTTGTTATGAAAGCTGACATTAATTATAGGCGAGAGTCCGAAAACACGAACGAAAGAGGGAGTAAGCGTTCATCGACTGCAATGGAAGGAGCGGCCGTTCCTTTCATCAGTTCGGACTCCCAGAACAACAAAGTGATCAACGTTAACCGAGTGGAATCAGAGGACGATTCGACATCTGTATTGTCGTTCCATCGCCTTGACTACAAGGTTATCACTGGCCGACCATTCAAAAGGAGGGTCAAAACTATCTTGCGTGATGTTAGTGGGATATTTGAGCCGGGCTTGAATGCGATCATGGGTCCGACGGGTGGTGGGAAAACCAGTTTGTTGGATCTGTTGGCTAAGAGGAAGGAAGCGGATGGTCTGATGGGTGACATTCTCCTAAATGGGCAACCACTTCCCAAGGATTTTAGATTGATGTCAGGGTAAGTTGACAGCGACTTTTGGATGACGCACGTTTCTTATTAACAGATGATGTAATGCTGTTGCAATTACGGCATTCAATTGCGGATAGCTGTTTGTAATTTTAGTGTATGTCTAGAAATGCTGAAAGCAAATCTGAATAACGCAAGTCTAGATAGTGAGCAGTTATTAAGGTTGCCGACATTGCTTATGTTCTTGAATTTCAGGTCTTCAGTAAAGAGTCGGGCAATTGGTACGTTGTACTAACTTAAATAGTTAATTTCTATCAACCTAATTGATTGTTTGCATGATGCTTTCTCCACGCATGCTTTACATATAGTAGTTCTAAAAAATGAATGTTTTCCGACTTCATTGGGTATTGGGTACACATGGCATTCCGCCAAATTCAGAATGTTCTTGAGTTTCCCAATTTCAAAATAACTTTATTGCTTCATGCTTTCTTTAACCCGTTTTGTCTCGATTTCATACATAGCACAGGAGTATGGAACTGTCGCTTCAGTTTGGATTACGTTAGGTAATATAAAGCTGATAAAAATATGCTCGTTTTCTTGGCTTGTTGTCTCCTTTCTAACTGCTATGAAGCTGAAGAAAACCTATAGCTTTGAGTTTTTACTGAGGTCGAGTTTTGTAAGTGTGAAAATGAATATTGAAAGGCAGCAAAAAAGCCCAGCAAAAACTTTTTGGCGAAGTGATGTTTGCCGTCCTCGGATTTAATAGTCGCGAAGCTATATTAACATAATTATGGGTCTAGAAGTTTTTTACGCACCAAAGGTGAGTATTTGTTTTCTATCGGGTTTTTGATCTTAGATTTTTTTTTTGCACAAGTCAACAAAAGTTTTAGGGCAATTTGCTTAACAAAAGTACAAAGCGAAGAGAAAGACTGCTTTTGTTCAGGTTCCTAAATGGTGCAATTTCCAAAAATGGTGCATTGTTTAGACCAAAGCTAAGCCCGAAACCTATCTCAAGTTGCATCATTTTGTACACTGAAAAAACAGTCATTTTCTCCGCTTTTGGCTGTTATTCGACAAGTTGCACTTAACTTTTGTTGACGTAATACCAAAAAAAATCTGAGGTCACCTAGCCTAACTCGCCGTTCCAGATTTTTGTGCCACAAATTTTTATATATTTTGCGAAGGAATTGCTTATTTGGTAGTGTTTTGACCATTTTAAGCTTTTATTTTGCCTTCATGCTGAATTTGGGGCTAATGTGTTTTAAGCTGTTTTAGACACCGCTCAGCGGTTTTATGATCTTCTAGTTGGTGCAGAGTACGGGGAGTTTTTGTTGTCATTAATTGGCTTTTTGATAGCAGTATAGTTATGGCTGAGTTAAGTTATTAATAGCCGCCCTCATCTTCTCAGCCGGATATTATAGCGCTCCTATTTTTACTTTGTCGAATAAAAAAATGTTTCGCTTTACCTCATTTTAACGCTTTTTCAAAATCTCGCGTGATATCTTTTTGACTTCTCTAGGCTAGTTTCTCTCTTCTCTCATTCTGCTCTAGACTCAGCAAAGCAACATAAAATGAACGGAGTAAAAAAAGAAATCAATAATAGTAGGGGATAAACCCATAGAACCAAATTTTAGATGCCTGCTATTTGAACGTCGTTCCTATAAGTCTTAGTTACCATCTCTCAGGTTTATTGGTATTGATAGGAGCCCCTGTAGCCTCTCTCTAAGAAACAGAAGTACGTTATGTTCAACTACGAAATGCCATCAAAATAAATCGGACTTAAAAATGTTTTTGTACAAAAATCTTTTTTTTTCAGTATCTTCTATTCTTTCAATCCCAATCATGCTTATTGGAATCAACGGCGGTGTACGTTTGAAGTGACTTTGACCACCTGAAGCAAATATTAGAATTTTAGACTAAATTTAGAGGAGCTTCTTATTTTTGTCATTTCGTTTTTCGGACGCTTTTTGACCATTTGTATCCTTTGTCAATTTTCTATAGTAATGGAGGAATTTTATTTAAGTTACTTTTTATCTTTTGCTAGATGTGTTAGCGTCATTTCCATCATTTCCATTTCATAGGAATTTATATTCAGGTGTTTCCAAGCGAAAAGTAATTGAGTCCAATTTTCGCTCATGTGTCCAGTTTTTAAAATGCCTGTTTTTGTACATTTGGCAATAACTTTTAAATTCCTTTGTTCACAGAGTATTTCCATGGGCTCTGTCTCTAAGAGAAGAAACATTAGGGAAGTTTTTAGATAAATCAGTGACTGCTTTTTTGAATTTCCCTCTTATCATTTGTGTGATACAGGAGTATCCAGTGTCCAGGAGTTAGCAACCAAGCATTAAACTATTTCATTGCATATGTTATTTAAATACTGTCTTTGTACATACGTTACCAATTGGTGTGAATTGCTCATTTCAAGCAACCTGTCAGTTATTCAGTTAAAGTGTTAGTAGCACATTGGAACTGTGCAGACGAGTTAAAAGATAGTTATGATACAGTCGCCTCGTGGCCTAATAAACGTTGCTGCACAATCTGATTTTTCTCTACAAGATACTGAGAACTATATAAACCAGGAATTAGATAGATCTAATACTTCCTCACCACACATACACCACATAGAAACAGATAAACAACTGGTTTGGTCAAATCCTTTTCACAATACACTAAATCCACAAATCACACGCCAATTGGCATATTCAGATACGCCTCTTATCATGGCGCAGTCAGCAAAGACTCCATTAGGAGTAAACCTGTTTTGGGATGCAGAAGCGACCCCCCCGATAGAATGGAATTAATGGTTTTCCAAAATAAAGATGGCGATAATGGCACGCGATAGTATTGAAGTAGACAAACTACTTAGAGTGAACCCACAACCCACAGATTTATTCTACCACACTACCCACTTACGAAGAGGAATTTGAAGGAGAAACGGAGGACGAAGCAACAAATAGAGAGCAGAGAAACGAAAGAAGAGTAGATTTCGAGAACGAATGTAAAGTAATTGAACGAAAAGGAGCACTAGTGAACAGAATACCTTGGGACGAGGCGGACACAAAAGTCAAAAGCCTCATTTACTTATCAATTGGAGCAGAAGCTAGAAGAACTTACCACCAGAAAAACAATCACACAAATAGAAAAATGCACCACACACGAACTAGTACATGAACTCAACATCACATTCACAATTCCACGCAAAACCACTTTCGACAGGTGCAAGTTTTTCAAATCCATGCAACAATCACACGAATAATTAGAAACATTCTATAGCAGAATAAGAGAGGCAGGCGCACTTTGCAAATTCAAAGATCTGGAAGAGGATTTAGTAAAGGACCTTTTCATATCGAACTTGAATAACACATCCATCCAAATGGATTTACTCTCAGAAGTACGAACGCCTCAACAAGTACTTAACTTCGCCATCAACAGAGAGAGGGGACAAGCAAACCAACAAGACCAACAAGAAATACTAAGAGCACACAAACAACACCAGTTGGTCTCAAGTATCATACATCAGAAACAGACCAGGAGCCCCCCATTCCACAACGAACCCTACAACAATCTATACTCCCTACACCAACAGCTGTTGAGATAGAACCATGTTACAAATGTGGCCAACCATTCATAAAAAACCATCTGAACAAGTGCAGGGCTCAAAACTTCACATGTAAGATATGCATAAAGATTGGGCACTTGACATCACTTTATAAAGCACCAATGCCCGAATGGAGGAATCCACCGATGAAACAAGACATCAGAAAAAAACCACAACAACGGAGTACATCACAAACAAGAAGACTACGGCATATAAAAAGAACAACAATGCGAAGAAGAAACAGAAGAGGAAACAGTTGACGCAGAAGCCGCACTACATAAAAGAGCTAATGGAAGATTGGTCGTCAGTGAACACGATCAGACCAACTGGAGTTGGAGTTAATGAAGTAAACAACGTATCGTTAAATAAAGAAGCAGGAGAATTCTGGGTAAAAACGAACTACAATAACATAGTTAGACTGGCTAGCAGACACAGGTTCGCCAAGGTCGTTCATGCAGTATTCAAGAGCACAAGAGATAGAAATCAAAATCACATCAAGCAAAATAACAACATTCAAAGAGAAAACAAGATATAAATGTTTCAACAACCAGGATATAAAGATAACAGGCGTACTACAAAACCCTCAAATCGGGATCATGGACGGCCAAAAATTGCAACATCCTACTGGTGAACAACCTCCCCCAAAATGTGATGGGTAGAGACCTTCTCCAACAACTAGGAATTCACCTCACAGCCACAAAACCAACTGGTAAGACAATTGGCCTAATATCAGATTCATCAACAGAACAAATTATCATAAAATGGATATTCAAAAAATATCCACACTTATGCACTCGCCTAGGCCGCTCAATAAACCATATGGCAAAATCAACCTTCACAGAAAACTTCACCCCAACACAACACAAGGGTAGACGAGTACCTCTACATCTATTGGAACGCGTGGAACAAGAATTCAAAAAATTAAATCGAGGACAAACAAATAACCAGACTCGAGAAATGCTCAGACGAATATTTCATAAGTCCAGTAGTAATAACAGTTAAAAAGGACAAAAGTATCAAAATAGCCCTAGATTCAAAAGAATTAAATGACTCAATACATAAGAACAAATACCAAATGCAAAGCATCGACCACCTTATAGACGCAGTAGCAAACTACGCCTCCGAACGGAGCACAGAACATGGAATATTTTATTTCTCAAAAGTAGACTTGAAATACGCATATAGCCAAATACCATTAGACCCACAGCTTCAAAAACATTGCAATTTGAACATTCTAGGAGGAAAAGCAACAGGTACATACAGATTCCTAAACGGTTTCTACGGGCTAAGAGATATGCCAGCAACATTTCAAAAATCCATAGACGTCACATTAAGAAACTGCCACAACAAATTTGGATTTCTCGACATCCTAGTAATACCGAAGGGTAGCATAGCGGACCACGAAAAAGAACTTGACAAGATAATATATCAACTGGACAACGAAAACCTTGCAAAGAAACTACAAAAATCCGAATTCGCTAAAAAAAAAACAAATAACTTGGTTGGGTGACCAAATAACACCAACTGGTATAACACCAACGAAAAAGAAGTATGAATCAATAAACAAAGTAGAAATCCCAAAAACACTAAAACAACTCAGATCGTTCATGTGATGCATTGATCACCTAATAAAATTCACACCAAGACTAGCGGAACTTTCCGAACCACTAAGACCACTATTATCGAAAAACAATACAAAAGCACAAAATAAACTATTGGAAAGAAGAACACACAATTGCATTTGAAAACATCAAAAAACAAATAATAAACATTTCAGAGAACAAACACTTTGACATAAACAAATAGACCAGAATTAAAAGCGATGCCAGTAAAATAGGGTTAGGCGCTTGCCTAGAACAAGAACACGGACATATATGGAAACCAGTCGCATATGCAAGCAGATTTTTTAATAGACTAGAAAGGGAACAGGCAAACCTGATCTCATTAATCCCAGCACCACAGCATACTACACAGAACGAACTCACCAAAGCTCACACAATCGAAAAAAACGGACATCCAAAAGACTGACGACACAAACGACATGACGACCAAGAACAACACAAGTGACTCACAGGAACCAACTGGTATCACACAAGAAGAAACGATCACAAAAGATGCGAACACAAAGAACACTAAAGACAATGAACTCCAACTGGTAAACATACTTCAAACAAAAACTCAGAACTCTATCACAAGCAGCACCACCTCCCAAGAATACTGAACGCCTCTATCTCCAAACAGCGATATATCGGACAAACACAGCAGACTTAGAGGAACTAAATGAATTACTGTAACACAGCGTTTCATTTCAGAGAGAGGGAAATGTGATACAGGAGTATCCAGTGTCCAGGAGTTAGCAACCAAGCATTAAACTTTTTATCTATAAACACGTATTGCATATGTTATTTAAATACTGTCTTTGTACATACGTTACCAATTGGTGTGAATTGCTCACTTCAAGCAACCTGTCAGTTATTCAGTTAAAGTGTTAGTAGCGCATTGGAACTGTGCAGACGAGTTAAAAGATAGTTATGATACAGTTGCCTCGTGGCCTAATAAACGTTGCTGCACAATCTGATTTTTCTCTACAAGATACTGAGAACTATATGAACCAGGAATTAGATACATCTAATACTTCCTCACCACACATACACAACATAGAAACAGATAAACAACTGGTTTGGTCAAATCCTTTTCACAATACACTAAATCCACAAATCACACGCCAATTGGCATATTCAGATACGCTTCTTATCAATTTATTTATTTTTGTCTTTTTTGGTAACTAATTTAAGAAACTCTTAAAGGATGTTTCCAGATTGATTATTAGCCAATATGCTGCCAGAGTACGATGAGCACTAACAAGAGTTTTTAAAATTGGACTATCTTTTCGACCACTTTCGTATGTTTCGATATGATGAGTGGTAAGAAAAGTGGTGGAAAAAAGATCAACTGATTAAATGTGTATGTACGTTACGCATGCGTTGTAGTCACATCCTGCATTGAAAACATAACCGCTCGGATGTTAGCGCCCTCTCGAAATTACGCTAGATCACCCTGAAAGTCGGCTGCGCTTTGGAATTTGAAAACTTTTCGTCGACAACATGTTCAACGTGCTGTGTAATTTTTATTGTTGTTAAGCCTTAGTGTTTCCGTTCTTCGGTTATCACTGTTTGGGTTCTTTTCGTCAATTGGTGGTAATTTTTAAATGAGGTTGAACTGTACTGAATGTTTTGTTGCGCATATTATTTTCCGTATCGCAACTTGTGAAGGTGAAGCTGTTGAAAAAATTTTGTTCCTTTTTTCAAGTGTCAGTTTTCTTAGTTTAAATCGGTTTTTTGTTCCACTAATGATAGATTTTGCTGTTTGACAAATAGAAAAGTACTGCAAGGTAAGGGACATATCTGTGCAAGAATAGCACTTTATTGAAGAGTTCCTAAAAAATGTCTTATGAGTCTCTTTTTTCATAGTTTTTTTCTTGGGTTTATTTGCCTTGTCTCATTTATTTTCGAATAGAATACTATTGTGAATTGCATAGTTTATTGAATGAAGTAGGCAGCTGCGCTCTAGGTCATTTTTTGCTTCCGGTTTTGTTTTTCCTGTTTCGTCAACATTTTTGTTTCGAGCGTATGACTTCACGCGTGAAATTAGTTTTCATTTTGACTCATTTGATAATCGACATTTTGAAACTGAATGTAGTGAGTGCTTTTTCATACACGTTAATAGTTGTTGTTCCCACGTGGTTCAACTCTCTCAAAATGACGTTTCCTCTCTCAAATTTCACAACAATTACAGGAGTCCTCTTTAAGGCAGTCCTTTTTACACAAAATAAACTATATTGGAAAGAAGAACACACAATTGCATTTGAAAACATCAAAAAACAAATAATAAACATTTCAGAGAACAAACACTTTGACATAAACAAATAGACCAGAATTAAAAGCGATGCCAGTAAAATAGGGTTAGGCGCTTGCCTAGAACAAGAACACGGACATATATGGAAACCAGTCGCATATGCAAGCAGATTTTTGAATAGACTAGAAAGGGAACAGGCAAACCTGATCTCATTAATCCCAGCACCACAGCATACTACACAGAACGAACTCACCAAAGCTCACACAATCGAAAAAACGGACAACCAAAAGACTGACGACACAAACGACATGACGACCAAGAACAAAAGTGACTCACAGGAACCAACTGGTATCACACAAGAAGAAACGATCACAAAAGATGCGAACACAAAGAACACTAAAGACAATGAACTCCAACTGGTAAACATACTTCAAACAAAAACTCAGAACTCTATCACAAGCAGCACCACCTCCCAAGAATACTGCACGCCTCCTCTATCTCCAAACAGCGATATCGGACATAAACACAGCAGACTTAGAAGAACTAAATGAATTACTGTAACACAGCGTTTCATTTCAGAGAGGGGGAAATGTGATACAGGAGTATCCAGTGTCCAGGAGTTAGCAACCAAGCATTAAACTATTTATCTATAAACACGTATTGCATATGTTATTTAAATACTGTCTTTGTACATACGTTGCCAATTGGTGTGAATTGCTCACTTCAAGCAACCTGTCAGTTATTCAGTTAAAGTGTTAGTAGCACATTGGAACTGTGCAGACGAGTTAAAAGATAGTTATGATACAGTCGCCTCGTGGCCTAATAAACGTTGCTGCACAATCTGATTTTTCTCTACAAGATTCTGAGAACTATATGAACCAGGAATTAGATACATCTAATACTTCCTCACCACACATACACAACATAGAAACAGATAAACAACTGGTTTGGTCAAATCCTTTTCACAATACACTAAATCCACAAATCACACGCCAATTGGCATATTCAGATACGCTTCTTATCAATTTATTTATTTTTGTCTTTTTTTGGTAACTAATTTAAGAAACTCTTAAAGGATGTTTCCAGATTGATTATTAGCCAATATGCTGCCAGAGTACGATGAGCACTAACAAGAGTTTTTAAAATTGGACTATCTTTTCGACCATTTTCGTCTGTTTCGATATGATGAGTGGTAAGAAAAGTGGTGGAAAAAAGATCAACTGATTAAATGTGTATGTACGTTATGCATGCGTTGTAGTCACATCGTGCATTGAAAACATAACCGCTCGGATGTTAGCGCCCTCTCGAAATTACGCTAGATCACCCTGAAAGTCGGCTGCGCTTTGGAATTTGAAAACTTTTCGTCGACATGTTCAACGTGCTGTGTAATTTTTATTGTTGTTAAGCCTTAGTGTTTCCGTTCTTCGGTTATCACTGTTTGGGTTCTTTTCGTCAATTGGTGGTAATTTTTAAATGAGGTTGAACTGTACTGAATGTTTTGTTGCGCATATTATTTTCCGTATCGCAACTTGTGAAGGTGAAGCTGTTGAAAAAATTTTGTTCCTTTTTTCAAGTGTCAGTTTTCTTAGTTTAAATCGGTTTTTTGTTCCACTAATGATAGATTTTGCTGTTTGACAAATAGAAAAGTACTGCAAGGTAAGGGACATATCTGTGCAAGAATGGCACTTTATTGAAGAGTTCCTAAAAAATGTCTTATGAGTCTCTTTTTTCATAGTTTTTTTCTTGGGTTTATTTGCCTTGTCTCATTTATTTTCGAATAGAATACTATTGTGAATTGCATAGTTTATTGAATGAAGTAGGCAGCTGCGCTCTAGGTCATTTTTTGCTTCCGGTTTTGTTTTTCCTGTTTCGTCAACATTTTTGTTTCGAGCGTATGACTTCACGCGTGAAGTTAGTTTTCATTTTGACTCATTTGATAATCGACATTTTGAAACTGAATGTAGTGAGTGCTTTTTCATACACGTTAATAGTTGTTGTTCCCACGTGGTTCAACTCTCTCAAAATGACGTTTCCTCTCAAATTTCACAACAATTACAGGAGTCCTCTTTAAGGCAGTCTATTTTACGGCAAACTTAATCTGTTGAATCAATGTCGCAAGCAAATTTCAAGGGTAGCTTTACAGTCTAAAGAAATTGCATACAAAATAATTTTCTATTAAAGCCTTTCAGGTTTTTTCCGTCATATTCTTGTATTTCAGACTACAAGTCTATGAAGCTCACAGCTAGGTTCTGGAAATCTGACAGCTAAGTTGATATGATGGGTATCGTTTTTTAAATTGAATTTAGTCAAATATGTGCCTGTTATCTAAGGTTTTTAATTTTTTTTTTTGGAAAACAATGTTCTTAAAGTTGTTCAAGTAGATATCGCTGATGGTCTTTTGTTATATCACATAGATTACCCTTTTCTGCTGGCTTTTGCTTTTGGCTAATTTTTTGTTCTCTATTGTTTTTTTGTCACTAATTACTGTTTAATAGCCGCCCTCATCTTCTCAGTCGGCTATTATAGCGCTCGTGTTTTTTTTTACTTCGTCAAACTTTTTTTTGCTTTACCATTTTGCCGCTTTCGACATTTTGCGTGAAATCTTTTTGACTTCTCTGGGCTAGTTTCTCTCTTCTCTCATTCTGCTAAAAGTGAATTTGAACATCAGTTGCTAAGCAAAGCAATTCAAAATGAACAGAGTCGGTATAAAAAATTGAAGTCAGAAATAGAAACGGGATAAACCCATAAAGCCCAATTTTAGATGCCCGCTATCTGAACGTCGTTCCTATAAGTTTAAGTCAACATCTCTAATGCTTATTGGTTACGATAGCAGCACCTGTAGCCTCTCTCTAAGAAACAAAAGTATGTTCAACTACGAAATACCATCAAAATAAATCGGGCTTAGAAATGTTTTTGTACAAAAATCTTTTTTTTTCAATACCTTCTATTGTTTCAATCCCAATCATGCTTATTGGAATCAACGGCGGCTATTTTCCGGCAATCTGCCGGATATGTTCTTTATATTGCAGACTTCTGAAAATAAGTTTTTGACATGGTTTGATAGGTTGACTAGCTATTCCTTTAGGAATTCAATAAGTTTATTTCGTTTTACCAAAAAGTATTACAACACCTATCATACGGAGAAAACTAACTCTTAAATACCTATTGGCCCTGGAAGCGATGAAACATCTAGAGCGATAATCCAGTGACTTTCAATTAGACAAACCTTATCCTCTCAATTAACCTGAGTTAGTAACTATAAGTTATCTATTTGGAAGCAGTTAATATCAACAGAACAAGATCAAAACAATAAATACAGCAACTACCAAGAAAAACGAGAGATAGGGAAAGAAATCAACCTATCATACCATATCTTTTTTCTTGGTAGTTGCTGTATTTATTGTTTTGATCTTGTTCTGTTGATATTAACTGCTTCCAAATAGATAACTTATAGTCACTAACTCAAGGTTAATTGAGAGGATAAGGTTTGTCTTATTTAAAGTCACTGGATTATCGCTCTAGATGGTTCATCGCTTCCAGGGCCAATAGGTTTTTAGGAGTTAGTTTTCTCCGTATGATAGGCGTTGTAATACTATTTCGTAAAACGAAATAACCTTATTGAATTCCTAAAGGAATAGCTACTGTTTGGCTGTATTTTAACTCGTTCTCTATTTTTGTTGGTACAAATTTATCACGCGCCAGAACAGTTAGTTACTTTTTTGATTACTTCTAACACTGAGTAGCGGAATTTGTGAGCCTGGTCTCACCTGTTACTCCCTTCAGAGTTTTTGGTCGGTTGTACGAATAATTGGAGCGTAGATGAACTAACCCAATTAGGGTTTTTATTCGCTCATTTGTTAAGCCTAAATTGAGAATATTAACAAAAGTCAGATAAAAACTATTAAAGCAAATTTTAATAGTAAAAATATAATGTAGGGGGGGGTGTATTGCAAAATTTGAATTACGAGATGCAATGAATTGTTAATGTTTTTCAATTTCTTGCCAGACGACTGCCGATTTTTAATTGCTCCCGAAAGAAGCAATTATTGTAAACGTGTCTTTTTCTGAGAGATTTTTGCTTGACCGTTTTCTGTATTTTTTTATTTTACTTCTCGAGTGATTTTTTCACTCTTGAGTGATTTGAATTGCGCGTGTTCAGAAATTAGGTTTCACTAAAATAGAACCGATTGTGAGGGAAACAATACATCGCCCGTGTTGTGCAGAGGTTAATGTCCTCGATACTTTGCCGAGAGGTCGCCGGTTTCAATGCCTCTCTAGTCCAAAGTTTTCGCACCATGGACCTTTCTCTAGCTCTGCCAGTCGTTAGAGAGCAATTCGTCCGGCGTTAGTCCGTTTATGTATAAGAAGTATTTCAAAGCGTAAAATTTGAGGGAACTTAAGAGAATAGCTATAATTTATACAAAATACTATAAATTTGAATTTAGGAAAGATGGCTCCAATTACTTCTTTAGATCCCTTTTTGACTAACGAAATCCGATTATGATAAATCGTCATTTCAGTTTTTCTAAACCTACAACTGTCTTTTTAAATAGCGGCGAAGCCATAGCGGCTATTGTTGGGGACATCGTGGTTTATTTAATTGGTCGTCTCTATCGATGATTCTTGCGGCCTGACTTCTTGGAATTGACTGTTTCATTTTCAGTGATTTCTACTGCTTTGCAGTTGAAATTTGCGTGCGGGACGTCATTTGCTCTGCTTTTAGGCAAATTGCGTGACTTACCTCAGTCAAAAAAAATGACTTCTGACCTGGCCTAATGAACTTTATGAACATTTTCTAGTTAAAGGTATTGGAGCTAAGCTTAACAACTCAGAAATCAAATTGAATAGCGCTTCAAGGTCATTTCAAGCCTTAAAGCTAGAATAGTGTGACAAGCGAAATTTAATGCTACATTCTATTGAAGTCATATGGATTTGTTCATTTTGTTCAACATTTATATTTAGCAACTATTATTAGTACACAATCGTCATTCATGAAGTCAAACTATAACTCAAACTCGAACTACCTCAACCACCATCAAAACAATACTACGACTTAACAGTTTTGCATCAGATTCTTTGCGATTGGATTGCGAATCAACCTATTATTGATACAGAATATTCGACAAAACTTCTACATGGTTAACAAATTTCCCATGACATCAAATTTACACTGAAAAAGTGACGTTAAGGAAAAGTGTTCACATTCTGTCGACATCATTATCTACAACCAATCAACAGTTGAATTTGACATGTAAATCCACGTGACTAGCAGCATAAAAGGAGCTTGAAAAACTACCAAAAATCAGTTGAAACTTGTGAAATTTGTCTTATCAAACTGACATACAGTGCGTATTGAAGCACACTTTCTTGAGCGGTAAATTACTTGTTATCGTGTCTTGTTTCTGTAGATGATATTAGTGATTGTACAGTTTTAACTTTACTTTGACTTGTGAAAAGAGAATTAACTTTGATATTCTCAAAACTTTCTTTCTGAGGAACGAAATTCCTAAGTTAGAGAAACTTTGTGCAAAGCATAAAGTCAGTTTCTCTTACTGGCTTTAACGAAGCCTACTCTAGTTCGAAATTGGTGTTATTGAAACCAATAGAGAGACTTGCTAACATTAAAGTTAGAAAAATTATTATTCTTGTTCACCTATAGTTACAGTAATTCAGCCCCTTTCTGTAATCTTTGTAGCAGAAAGCTGAAACTTTGTAGAAGTATAGCCAATTTACAAGGCTACAATTTGTTGGAAATGAATTCCTAAATTCAGTTTATAACTTGAGTTATTAACAAAAACTCAACAAAATTTTGATTGTTTCAATTTGAATTATTTTGTTATTCTGAGAGAAACAAGCTTGGTATTCAGCAAAGCTGAGCAATTAGTTATCAGAAGTAATTGAGCAACAAGTAATGCAACGGTATTCTACAGTATAGCGGATAATAAAGTTCACAGAAGTTAACTGCAAAAACACAATATCCGGACAGATTTGAAACCGCTGAAACGAACTGGGCGGTGTAAAGTTTTCCTTGACTTTGATAGGAGAGCAGCCGTTACATTTGGTCCGCCGACCCGGACAGTGGAAGGCAAACTGCTGTCCAATCTGATGAAGAGAGTGCAGAAGGCACCCCTCAAAGAGAATCAAACAAATCAACAGCGCAACGCCAGTGAGGCAGAGCGAAAGTTGCGAGTGCACTTCACAAATTACGTTGAAGAACTAACCTCGCTTAAAAGGAGCAAGCAAAGCAAAAGGCAATCAGGCAATCCTAACACAATCAGCAGAGAGGAGCTCCAATCAACAGCACAAAGGTACGACAAGAAGTTCCAAGATTTATTAGAAGAAGTCAACACCAAAACAGGGATTGGCTACAAAATAATTGAAGATTCAGATCGACCCAACAAATTAAAGGTCCTCTATCAACAGACTGTCCACCTCCTAGAGGAAGAAATACCCAAGCAACTGCAGCGTCGAAACAAGCTTGTGCCCTACCAAGCAAATTTCGTTGAAGAACATCTGAAAGAAGCAAGGAAGTGCAAAACAAGTTTGGACTATCATTGGCTTTCATATATAAGCAAAGGCACGCAACCAGAAATGAATGCAGAGCAAAACAACGCAACCCAAGCTGTGAATGACAGCGAGAGCAACAACAACTACCCAACGGACAACCCAGTTGCTCAAACAGTGCAAAACGGAGCAACAGCAACCTGCCAAGAGACCCAGAATGTTTCGGAAACATCTTCAGCAAAGCAAAGGCGAGAGGAAAGGATGAAAAAATTCGATATTGAATTCGAAACCAAGATGCGATTGGAACAAGCACGGTTTGAGCGGCGGTGGCTAGAGCTGGAAATGCAAATGAAGGAACTGGAAACCAAGCATCAACTACTGGAGGAAGAGCGCGAGCTAGAGCGCAAAGTGAAGAGAACAGCATTAGAGAACGATGATGCTCGTTCCCAATCAACCAGTGCTCGAGAAAAATCACCCTTCAACTGGACACCCAAGAAGAGAGATGTCTCTGACTGGGCCAGCAGAATCGACAACCTTCTAACACCAGATCGATCAACAGCTCGCTTCGAAGTGACCCCTGAAGTGAACAGGCAAAGTCACTTCTCACAATATCGCAGTTCACGAGACCGATCCTCAAGTGTTGAAGGCCGGGACGTTTAGACCAGAGCTGGTCTACTACGATACAACAGTGGGTATGCAGGTAGCAGTAACCTACCAAAGCTGAAAATGAACAACTTCGACGGAAACCCTCTCGAATGGCCGGAGTGGTCTAGTATGTTCATTGCTACAGTGGATCAACGACCAATACCAGACTCAGAGAAGATGAGCCGTCTGAAGACTCTACTGACAGGCAAGGCAAGGTCAGCAATCTCTGGAATGGGCTATTCTGGACAGTTCTGTGGTGCTGCATGGAGCATTCTGGAGAGGAAATTTGGAAGGCCTCATGTGATCATTGATGCACAACTGGAGAGTCTTCGCAAAGCAAGTCAGGTGAAACCACACGACTCAACAGGTCTGATCAGTTTCTCAGTTATTGTTTCGAACTTTGTGAATGTGCTCAAAGAGTACAAGCAGATTGGTGATCTGCAATCAAGCTCGACACTGTATATGGCAGTAGATAAGCTACCCCAAGTTCTCAAAGAGAAGTGGTGGTTCTATGTTGATGATAAAGATGAAGATTGGCCTGATCTGATTATGTTTGACAAATGGCTATCAAGGATAGCATTCGTGCACGAAGGGTTTTCAGCTTTCAAGGGAGAGCGAAGAGAAGAAGACCGAAGAAGCACAAATAGAGACAAACGGTTCTCGAAAACGTCGAACTTCAGTGCAAGTTCCAACGTGAAGGAAACGAAGCAAACGCCAAGTGATCACTGTCCGCTAGCTGATGGCACTCATAAAGTATGGAACTGTCAACTATTCAGGAACATGAGTGTGAATGATCGGTACGCAGCAGTGAGAAAGCAATACTTATGTTACGGATGTTTAGGCAAAGGACATGCAATAAAAGATTGTAAAGTCAATGCGTGCGGCATCAATGGATGCATCAAGAAGCACAACCGATTGCTGCACTCAGAAAACCAAATGGACGCAAAGGTGAGCAAAGCAAAGGCGAGAGGAAAGGATGAAAAAATTCGATATTGAAATCGAAACCAAGATGCGATTGGAACAAGCACGGTTTGAGCGGCGGAGGCTAGAGCTGGAAATGCAAATGAAGGAACTGGAAACCAAGCATCAACTACTGGAGGAAGAGCGCGAGCTAGAGCGCAAAGTGAAGAGAACAGCATTAGAGAACGATGATGCTCGTTCCCAATCAACCAGTGCTCGAGAAAAATCACCCTTCAACTGGACACCCAAGAAGAGAGATGTCTCTGACTGGGCCAGCAGAATCGACAACCTTCTAACACCAGATCGATCAACAGCTCGCTTCGAAGTGACCCCTGAAGTGAACAGGCAAAGTCACTTCTCACAATATCGCAGTTCACGAGACCGATCCTCAAGTGTTGAAGGCCGGGACGTTTCCCCCAGAGCTGGTCTACTACGATACAACAGTGGGTATGCAGGTAGCAGTAACCTACCAAAGCTGAAGTTGAACAACTTCGACGGAAACCCTCTCGAATGGCCGGAGTGGTCTAGTATGTTCATTGCTACAGTGGATCAACGACCAATACCAGACTCAGAGATGAGCCATCTGAAGACTCTACTGACAGGCAAGGCAAGGTCAGCAATCTCTGGAATGGGCTATTCTGGACAGTTCTGTGGTGCTGCATGGAGCATTCTGGAGAGGAAATTTGGAAGGCCTCATGTGATCATTGATGCACAACTGGAGAGTCTTCGCAAAGCAAGTCAGGTGAAACCACACGACTCAACAGGTCTGATCAGTTTCTCAGTTATTGTTTCGAACTTTGTGAATGTGCTCAAAGAGTACAAGCAGATTGGTGATCTGCAATCAAGCTCGACACTGTATATGGCAGTAGATAAGCTACCCCAAGTTCTCAAAGAGAAGTGGTGGTTCTATGTTGATGATAAAGATGAAGATTGGCCTGATCTGATTATGTTTGACAAATGGCTATCAAGGATAGCATTCGTGCACGAAGGGTTTTCAGCTTTCAAGGGAGAGCGAAGAGAAGAAGACCGAAGAAGCACAAATAGAGACAAACGGTTCTCGAAAACGTCGAACTTCAGTGCAAGTTCCAACGTGAAGGAAACGAAGCAAACGCCAAGTGATCACTGTCCGCTAGCTGATGGCACTCATAAAGTATGGAACTGTCAACTATTCAGGAACATGAGTGTGAATGATCGGTACGCAGCAGTGAGAAAGCAATACTTATGTTACGGATGTTTAGGCAAAGGACATGCAATAAAAGATTGTAAAGTCAATGCGTGCGGCATCAATGGATGCATCAAGAAGCACAACCGATTGCTGCACTCAGAAAACCAAATGGACGCAAAGGTGAGCAAAGCAAAGGCGAGAGGAAAGGATGAAAAAATTCGATATTGAAATCGAAACCAAGATGCGATTGGAACAAGCACGGTTTGAGCGGCGGAGGCTAGAGCTGGAAATGCAAATGAAGGAACTGGAAACCAAGCATCAACTACTGGAGGAAGAGCGCGAGCTAGAGCGCAAAGTGAAGAGAACAGCATTAGAGAACGATGATGCTCGTTCCCAATCAACCAGTGCTCGAGAAAAATCACCCTTCAACTGGACACCCAAGAAGAGAGATGTCTCTGACTGGGCCAGCAGAATCGACAACCTTCTAACACCAGATCGATCAACAGCTCGCTTCGAAGTGACCCCTGAAGTGAACAGGCAAAGTCACTTCTCACAATATCGCAGTTCACGAGACCGATCCTCAAGTGTTGAAGGCCGGGACGTTTCCCCCAGAGCTGGTCTACTACGATACAACAGTGGGTATGCAGGTAGCAGTAACCTACCAAAGCTGAAGTTGAACAACTTCGACGGAAACCCTCTCGAATGGCCGGAGTGGTCTAGTATGTTCATTGCTACAGTGGATCAACGACCAATACCAGACTCAGAGATGAGCCATCTGAAGACTCTACTGACAGGCAAGGCAAGGTCAGCAATCTCTGGAATGGGCTATTCTGGACAGTTCTGTGGTGCTGCATGGAGCATTCTGGAGAGGAAATTTGGAAGGCCTCATGTGATCATTGATGCACAACTGGAGAGTCTTCGCAAAGCAAGTCAGGTGAAACCACACGACTCAACAGGTCTGATCAGTTTCTCAGTTATTGTTTCGAACTTTGTGAATGTGCTCAAAGAGTACAAGCAGATTGGTGATCTGCAATCAAGCTCGACACTGTATATGGCAGTAGATAAGCTACCCCAAGTTCTCAAAGAGAAGTGGTGGTTCTATGTTGATGATAAAGATGAAGATTGGCCTGATCTGATTATGTTTGACAAATGGCTATCAAGGATAGCATTCGTGCACGAAGGGTTTTCAGCTTTCAAGGGAGAGCGAAGAGAAGAAGACCGAAGAAGCACAAATAGAGACAAACGGTTCTCGAAAACGTCGAACTTCAGTGCAAGTTCCAACGTGAAGGAAACGAAGCAAACGCCAAGTGATCACTGTCCGCTAGCTGATGGCACTCATAAAGTATGGAACTGTCAACTATTCAGGAACATGAGTGTGAATGATCGGTACGCAGCAGTGAGAAAGCAATACTTATGTTACGGATGTTTAGGCAAAGGACATGCAATAAAAGATTGTAAAGTCAATGCGTGCGGCATCAATGGATGCATCAAGAAGCACAACCGATTGCTGCACTCAGAAAACCAAATGGACGCAAAGGTGAGCAAAGCAAAGGCGAGAGGAAAGGATGAAAAAATTCGATATTGAATTCGAAACCAAGATTCGATTGGAACAAGCACGGTTTGAGCGGCGGAGGCTAGAGCTGGAAATGCAAATGAAGGAACTGGAAACCAAGCATCAACTACTGGAGGAAGAGCGCGAGCTAGAGCGCAAAGTGAAGAGAACAGCATTAGAGAACGATGATGCTCGTTCCCAATCAACCAGTGCTCGAGAAAAATCACCCTTCAACTGGACACCCAAGAAGAGAGATGTCTCTGACTGGGCCAGCAGAATCGACAACCTTCTAACACCAGATCGATCAACAGCTCGCTTCGAAGTGACCCCTGAAGTGAACAGGCAAAGTCACTTCTCACAATATCGCAGTTCACGAGACCGATCCTCAAGTGTTGAAGGCCGGGACGTTTCCCCCAGAGCTGGTCTACTACGATACAACAGTGGGTATGCAGGTAGCAGTAACCTACCAAAGCTGAAGTTGAACAACTTCGACGGAAACCCTCTCGAATGGCCGGAGTGGTCTAGTATGTTCATTGCTACAGTGGATCAACGACCAATACCAGACTCAGAGATGAGCCATCTGAAGACTCTACTGACAGGCAAGGCAAGGTCAGCAATCTCTGGAATGGGCTATTCTGGACAGTTCTGTGGTGCTGCATGGAGCATTCTGGAGAGGAAATTTGGAAGGCCTCATGTGATCATTGATGCACAACTGGAGAGTCTTCGCAAAGCAAGTCAGGTGAAACCACACGACTCAACAGGTCTGATCAGTTTCTCAGTTATTGTTTCGAACTTTGTGAATGTGCTCAAAGAGTACAAGCAGATTGGTGATCTGCAATCAAGCTCGACACTGTATATGGCAGTAGATAAGCTACCCCAAGTTCTCAAAGAGAAGTGGTGGTTCTATGTTGATGATAAAGATGAAGATTGGCCTGATCTGATTATGTTTGACAAATGGCTATCAAGGATAGCATTCGTGCACGAAGGGTTTTCAGCTTTCAAGGGAGAGCGAAGAGAAGAAGACCGAAGAAGCACAAATAGAGACAAACGGTTCTCGAAAACGTCGAACTTCAGTGCAAGTTCCAACGTGAAGGAAACGAAGCAAACGCAAAGTGATCACTGTCCGCTAGCTGATGGCACTCATAAAATATAGAACTGTCAACTATTCAGGAACATGAGTGTGAATGATCGGTACGCAGCAGTGAGAAAGCAATACTTATGTTACGGATGTTTAGGCAAAGGACATGCAATCAAAGATTGTAAAGTCAATGCGTGCGGCATCAATGGATGCATCAAGAAGCACAACCGATTGCTGCACTCAGAAAACCAAATGGACGAGGGCAGTCACGCAGTCAACGTAAGCGCAGCAACAATCAACCAGAGTAACGAAGTTACTAGCTTTCTTCAGATAGTTCCTGTCTCAATACAGAGCGGTGGCAACAGGCTGAACACATATGCTTTCCTCGATAGTGGTTCAACGGTTTCATTGATCGATCAAAGTGTGCAAGAGAAGTTACGGGCCCAAGGCACCGATGTGATGCTCAACATAGCTGGCATACATGGAACAAAGGACCTGAAGACAGAAAAGGTTCCTCTCAAAATAAAGGGACTACGTTCAAAGGTGCATTCAATCGAAGCGTTTACACACCCGTCAATCTCCTTGGGAAACACAAACTACAACTACAACAAGCTGAAGCAAAGCTTCAACCACTTGAGTGTTTTACCAAACAAAAGCTTCAACTTGATGGAAGTTGGCATCATCCTTGGTCAAGATGCTTATGAGCTACAACGCCCATTGGACTATAAGATAGGAACTCGAAGCGAACCTTTCGCCGTTCTAACAGAGCTAGGATGGGTAGTCAGTGGACCCATGACGGGCAAAAGAAGACAAAATGTTTGTCATTTCGCCTTCACTGAAGATGTGAAAGTGGCTGAGAATATCCAAACCTGGTGGGACATAGAAACCTATGCTTCCAAAATCAACGTCGTCAGTCAGTCAAAAAAGGAACTGCAGGCACAAAAGATGCTAGAGAGTACAACAAAGTTCACAGGCGAGCGGTATGAAGTGGGAATGCTGTGGAGTGAACCAGAGCCGAACCTACGGAACAACTACAGCTCAGCCTTGGGTCAGCTTTACTCACTGGAGCGAAGATTCCAAAGGGACCCAAACCTGAAGAATTTGTATCAACAGTCAATAGATAGATGTAGAAAAAGGATTCGTAAAGATATTGGACGAGTCCGAAATGAAAGGCACCTTCGGGAAAGAATGGTATTTGCCACATCATCCAGTGCTAAACCCGAACAAGCCTGGCAAAGTAAGACGTTTTTGCAATGCCGCTTCAAAGTACAAAGAAGTATGCCTAAATGATAAGCTACTAGCAGGACCTGATCTGCTACATGGGTTGATTGGAACAATATTCAGATTCCGCAAAGGACCAATAGCCCTAACAGCCGACATCGAATCGATGTTTCTACAAGTGCAAGTTCCCGAACAGGATAGAAGTTGCTTGAGGTTTTTATGGCGTCCAAGAACTAACGAACCTGTTCAGATATACGAATATCAGCGTCACGTATTTGGAGCTAAGAGTTCTCCAACTTGCGCGAACTATGCTCTCAAGCGAGTGGGACTGGACAACGAAAAAGAGTATCCAATAGCAACCAAGGCAATACAAAACAACTTCTACATGGACGATTTCATCAAATCAGTAGAAACCCCGGAAGAAGCAATTGAAGTTTTCAATCAACTACAACCTCTTCTCTCGCAACATGGATTCGAATTGAAGAAGTGGATAAGCAACAACGAAGCAGTTACCAAAGCAATCCCAGCAGACTTGAAGTCAATCAGCAATACGAAACAAGTCGAAGTGGAATCCAATACGGAGGGATCCTCAGTGCTAGGACTACAATGGACCGTTACTGATGATAGTCTTCAAGTATGCAGAGGTACAAACAAGGAAGTTGAAGTACCTATAACCCAGAGGAAGATTCTGTCACTGGTATCTTCAGTATTCGACCCGATGGGATTGTTTGCTCCGTTCAGTGTTCATATGAGACGACTTCTGAAAGGCATCTGGACTAAGAATGGACAACATTGGGACAACGAAGTGGAGCCTAGTGAAGAAGAAGAATTCCTGAGATGGAAAGAACAGCTTCCAATAGTGGCTGAAACCAGCATCGATAGAAGATACTTTAACAGAGAGAGGGATAAAACCGAACTTCATGTGTTTGCTGACGCATCTGAAGACACGATGTGTGCAGTGGCCTATCTACGTTCACAACCAAAAGAATACTCAGCTGACTTAGCATTTGTCATTGGAAAATGCAGAGTGGCACCGATGAGGCATCTTTCAATACCCCGACTGGAATTGCAAGCGGCAGTCATGGCAGTGAGGTTGAAAGAACAGATAGTCAAGGAACATGAAATGAAGATAAATAGTTGCAGTTTTTGGTCAGACTCAACAACCGTATTGCAGTGGATACACAATTCCCATCGTAAACAACAAGTGTTTGTGGCCAATCGAGTGGCTGAGATACTAGATACAACCGATGTTTCGCAGTGGAAACATGTGAGCGGTATCAACAACCCAGCTGACATTGGCACGAGAGCAATCAACATTGAAGAACTCAAGAGAAGTGAGTGGCTCACTGGGCGGGCCTGGTTGAAGCGACCAGAAAGTGAATGGCCAGAGCAAGTGAACCTGGTCTTCGCCTCAGATGAAGAGAATATACCCGCATCGGTCTTTGCAACGCAGACCGAAGAGAAGAAAGCTGTTATCCAGTGGGAACGATTCAGTAACTTCAACAGACTAGTAAATACCGTGGCATACGTACAGCGAGCATTGAACAAAGACAGACCTGCAACACTCGTAGTCAACATTGAAGAAAGAGAAAAAGCAAAAGCAACAATCTTCAAGTTACTACAGCAAGAACAGTTTGGTGAAGAGATGAAATCTCTCAAAGCTGAAAAGGAAATTCCAAAAGGCAGCAAAATCCTACAATTCTCACCCTTCCTAGATGAAGAAGGACTTATTCGAGCCAGAGGCAGAATAGGCAAGAGCTAATTGGACTTCAATGCAAAGCATCCAATTTTGCTACATTGGAAACATCATGCGGTTGAATTATTCTTGCGAAACGAGCACAAGGACAATCAACACGAAGGCACTGAGCATGTGAGAAACATTGTTCAGCAGAAGATGTGGATACTGGGCATACGGAACGCCTTAAGATCAATCAAGAACAAGTGCGTTACCTGCAGAAAAGGCAGAGCACAAACGATAGCACCAGTCATGGCAGATCTACCCGAAGAGCGGTTAGATGCTTCAACAGCTTTTACAAATATTGGAGTCGATTACTTTGGCCCTTTCATTGTGAAGATTGGGCGAAGAAATGAAAAGCGATGGTGTTGTCTCTTTACTTGTCTAACTATGAGAGCGGTGCATATAGAAGTGGTACCTAAGTTGGACACTGATAGTTGTCTCAATGCAATAACGAGATTTATTGCTCGAAGAGGCAAACCGAATACGATCATCAGCGACAACGGGACAAACTTTGTTGGAGCTGAAAGAGAATTTGCAGAATACGTTGCGGCATGGAACAAAGAAGGAATCGAAGAACATTTAATTCAACGAGGGATCAGATGGAAGTTCAACCCACCCGCAGCACCTCACTTTGGAGGAGTATGGGAGCGGTTGGTGAGAAGTTACAAGAAAGCAATGTATGCAGTGTTGGGGAACAGATCAATCACCGAGGACGTTCTTTCAACAACGATGTGTATTGTTGAGCAGACGTTGAACGCAAGACCGTTAACTCCAGTCAGTTCAGATGTTAATGACTTAGAAGCATTGACCCCCAATCAATTCTTGCTGGGCAACAAGAACTTTTGCTTACCCTACCTACCATGCGCAGAGGAATTTGTTGATCATCGAAAGCTCTTTCTGAAAACTCAAGCCTATGCAAATCTCATATGGGACAGGTTTCCGAAAGAATATCTGCCAACTCTGAATAATCGGCAAAAATGGCGATCTACGGCGAACGAAACCCTTAAAGAAGGCGATCTCGTTTGGTTGATCGAAGACAGCAATAAGCGTGGATATTACAACCTTGGTCGAATTACGGAGACCATCGATGGGTCTGACGGTGTGATTCGATCAGCGATAGTTCGAACGAACGACGGAGTGTACAAGAGACCAGTAGTGAAGCTCGCCCCAGTACTACCTGGAAAAGATGTTTTCGCGATGGAAAACAGGGCCGGCGATATTGCGGCTAAGCTTAACAACTCAGAAATCAAATTGAATAGCGCTTCAAGGTCATTTCAAGCCTTAAAGCTAGAATAGTGTGGCAAGCGAAATTTAATGCTACATTCTATTGAAGTCATACGGATTTGTTCATTTTGTTCAACATTTATATTTAGCAACTATTATTAGTACACAATCGTCATTCATGAAGTCAAACTATAACTCAAACTCGAACTACCTCAACCACCATCAAAACAATACTACGACTTAACAGTATTGCATCAGATTCTTTGCGATTGGATTGCGAATCAACCTATTATTGATACAGAATATTCGACAAAACTTCTACATGGTTAACAAATTTCCCATGACATCAAATTTACACTGAAAAAGTGACGTTATGGAAAAGTGTTCACATTCTGTCGACATCATTATCTACAACCAATCAACAGTTGAATTTGACATGTAAATCCACGTGACTAGCAGCATAAAAGGAGCTTGAAAAACTACCAAAAATCAGTTGAAACTTGTGAAATTTGTCTTATCAAACTGACATACAGTGCGTATTGAAGCACACTTTCTTGAGCGGTAAATTACTTGTTATCGTGTCTTGTTTCTGTAGATCATATTAGTGATTGTACAGTTTTAACTTTACTTTGACTTGTGAAAATAGAATTAACTTTGATATTCTCAAAACTTTCTTTCTGAGGAACGAAATTCCTAAGTAAGAGAAACTTTGTGCAAAGCATAAAGTCAGTTTCTCTTACTGGCTTTAACGAAGCCTACTCTCGTTCGAAATTGGTGTTATTGAAACCAATAGAGAGACTTGCTAACATTAAAGTTAGAAAAATTATTATTCTTGTTCACCTATAGTTACAGTAATTCAGCCCCTTTCTGTAATCTTTGTAGCAGAAAGCTGAAACTTTGTAGAAGTATAGCCAATTTACAAGGCTTCAATTTGTTGGAAATAGAATTCCTAAATTTGGTTTATAACTTGAGTTATTAACAAAAACTCAACAAAATTTTGATTGTTTCAATTTGAATTATTTTGTTATTCTGAGAGAAACAAGCTTGGTATTCAGCAAAGCTGAGCAATTAGTTATCAGAAGTAATTGAGCAACAAGTAATGCAACGGTATTCTACAGTATAGCGGATAATACAGTTCACAAAAGTTAACTGCAAAAACACAATATCCGGACAGATTTGAAACCGCTGAAACGAACTGGGCGGTGTAAAGTTTTCCTTGACTTTGATAGGAGAGCAGCCGTTACAAAAGGTCAATAGTGTGCATCTAAGTAGTGCCAAACGTATATGACTTAATTCTTGAGTATTAGAGTCTCCAGTTTTTGATTTAGGATAATAATTTTGAAAAAACTCTTAGGGATGTTTCCTTATAGAGCGTGTATGTCTCATAAAATTGAAAGTCCGAATATATCCAAAAAGTCTAGTGGCCTACTAAAGTATTGGTGGTCAATGTCTTTTTTTAGTTGTTTCAATTCATGGAAGGCCACAAGCGTATATGGTGGCGTTTTTTCGGCAACCGGAATCGCCGGCTATATTCAGAAAATTGCACTCAATGGAGTGCAAAAGATTTTCGAAAATGTGTTCCTTTTGCAATAAATTCAACTGTGCGTCCGTTTTCTAGTCTGTAATTGCTTTTATAGTACAGTTTTTGTGAACTATCTGTTGTACAATATTTTTTGGTCATTTCACTATCTTTACAATTGTTACTTAAGTTGTTATGTTCGTTTTTGCGGTTTTCTAGAACATTCTTTGACTTATCAACTGACTTTTCACGCTTTCGTTCTTCATCTTTGAGTTCTCTATTGTTCTCACTCTGAAGTAAAGCTTGTTGCTAATATAAAATTGATTGCAGTATGGGAAAAAGAAGGGCGGGGTTGCCGAATGGGCAGTGCTTCTGGTGAGGGATTGGGAGGTCCATGGTTCGAATGCTGGCGTGGTCAACTATTTCTGCACCCATAAAAATTTATCTAGGCTACAGCCCTGAATTAAATTGCCTCGCCAGTCGTTCGAGAGCAATTCTTCTGACATTAGTCGGTTTATGTTTTTGAGTTGAAAATTGTTCTGAAATGAAATTTATTGCACAGTTTTGTCATTTAATGCACATAGAGGAAGTTAATCATTTAGCAACAAAATGCAAAATTTTGTTTGCAGTTATGAGTTAATTTTTTTTTGAAAAATTTAATTGTCTCGTTCATTTCGAGAATCTGTTTCCTTCGTTTCGAGAACGTCGTTTTAGGAACGAAATCTGAAAATGCATTTAGTGAAATCGACCTACCTAATTGTTGATGGCAAAATTATTATCCTGCGCCAAATGGTTCAACAAAAAGCGGGTTTCATTTTAAAGCCGTTTTACATATTTTCAGAGGCTAGATCTTTATGCTGTGTGTTGTTTTTAATTTTGGAGTGTTTTTGAGTACGATTAGCTGGATTTTTTTACTTTTTCTATTATGTTTGCGTAAATTTGTAATGTGCCTAAACCTCGAAAACCTGGAGGAGTATTAGTTCTCAGAAGTTTTTTTAGTTAACGATAGTGCAAATAGTGAGCCTAAATAAAAGAGAAAATAGTTGTTACGGGCGTGCCACTAAATAAGCTATTTGGATTAATAAAATCCTGTATATTGAACAAATAGGACCAAAAATACATCTGAAGGGCACTTCTCGATTTTTATCATGCAATTTTAAAATAATTAGAACAAAATATCGATTGTTCAATAAATGAGAGGGCGAGGGAACAAGTCCGATGACCATCTAATGCACGTAGTGGAAAGCAAGGCTCTTTTCTTTTTTTTGCTTGCTGAATTAATTATCGTTTGAAGCTCTTCCAAATTGTAAGTGGTTATTTAAATTGTGATTTCAGTTACGTCACTCAAGATGATGTAATAATGGGGACTCTGACAGTGAGAGAGAATCTGGAGTTTGCAGCTAACTTGCGTCTTCGCAACTGCACGAGGAGAGACATAGAGGAGAGAGTGAATGAGTTGATACACGACTTGGGACTGGAGAAGTGCATGGACACTAAAGTGGGAACTGAGTTGATCAAAGGAGTCTCTGGTGGAGAACGGAAGAGGTGCAATATTGGCATTGAGCTGGTCACCAAGCCCATGGTGCTATTCTTAGGTATGTTGATAACAATTCTGTCAAAAGTTTTTGGATCTATTCTGTTTCGGCCCCCAGTGTTTTTTATGACCCCCAGTTACAAATTATATGTTGTTAAATAGCACGTTACTATGTAAGAAAATAGCACGTGCGCCTGGGGGTCATAAAAAATTTATGCTCACTAAGCTGGGAGGGGGGGGGGACAGAATAGATGCAAGTTTTTGTACGTAGAAATGTTGGGTCTTTCCCATTATAGCCCCCCCCATGAAATTATAGCCCCCATTATGGTATAATTGCCATGATTGAGGGGGGGGGGGCTATAGGTTATCTGACCACTAAACTGGGGGGAGGGGGCTATAATGGGAAAGACCCGAAATGTTTGTGCGTTTGCGAACACCGGCGTGTATATTATTGATTTCGAGATCTTGATGTTCTCAGTGCCAAATTTTAAAATTTCGAAGCGTATCAGAAGCTCAGATTTGTGTCACATTGCATGGTTGATCCAAAAATCTTAAAGTGAAGGTGAATTTTTGCGTATCTAAGACATTTCGAAGTCGACGAAGTGACCGCATTTTAAACAAGTGAGCAAGCTTCGAAAGTTGTAAATAACTCTGTTCTAGATGAGCCGACTACCGGGCTTGATGCTAGTACCTCATTCCACGTGATCAGTTTGCTTCGTGAGTTGACAGTGCAGGGTAATCGGACAATCGTCTTCAGCATCCACCAACCCAGGTTCTCAATCTTCCGATTGTTCGATCGACTGCATTTGCTATCTTGTTATGGACAAACTGTCTATCACGGAATGGCACAAGAGGCTGTGACCTATTTCGCAGCTCAAGATATGATATGCGAGACCTACAACAACCCCCCTGACTTCTTCCTGGACATCATATTGGAACACTGCGATCCGTCACAG
Organism: Convolutriloba macropyga; assembly: GCF_964194025.1. NCBI lineage: Eukaryota > Metazoa > Xenacoelomorpha > Acoela > Convolutidae > Convolutriloba > Convolutriloba macropyga. Next base: position 4,592,237 of record NC_134468.1, read on the forward strand.
GCCGATTTGAACGCCTCCGAGCTGCCATCGAAAGATGCCAGTTTCTTCATGGAGAAGAATCCCTTGGAGTCCGAAAAGAAAGTTGACCTTCCTGCCATTTTCAGAGAATCTTCCGAGAATCAAGCACTGCTGACATTGTGTGGGGAGATTTTGGAGAAGAGTTCAGAAAGGGGGCACGAACGAAGCATGGGTTATGCGACTAATTGGGGCCAGCAGTTCTTTTACCTCGCACAGAGGTCATTCAGGAACCTACGCAGGGATCCCCAATCATCGTTAGTCCCGTTGGTGTCAATGATAATCTTAGCAGTGCTGGTCGGATCTCTGTATCTGGATCTAGAGTACGATCTTAATGGGTTTCAGAATTTATTCGGAGCCCTTTTCTTCGTCGCTATTCAGATGTTGTTTGGAAATGTAGCTGCGCTGCAAGCGTTCATAGCCGGTCGCAACTTGTTTTTACACGAGACCGCCAATGGCTTCTATAGAGTGTCATCATACTTCGTTGCAACTATTTTTTGCGATCTGTTGCCGTTAAGAACGTTTCCTACTATAGTATTCGGAACCATCTTTTACTGGATGGTTGATCTTAAACATGACTACCCTTTGTTCATGTTTTTCCATTTGACCAATGTAGTAACCACAATGTGTGCGTGTTCTTTGGCATTCTTCATTAGTGTTGCGTCAGGTGTGTATGCAGTTGCCCAAGCCTTGATCTCTGTTGTGTTTGTAGTTATGATGCTGTTCTCAGGTCTAATCTTGAATGTATCTAGCATGCCTGCAGCATTAAGGTGGCTACAATACACTAGCATCCCCCGGTACTGTTTGGCAGTCCATGCCAGTGCTCAAATAGTTGATATCAATTTCTGTGGTGTGAAAACGGTCAGTATTAATGGTTCTACTTACACGGACGAGTTGTGTGAATCGGGAAAGGGATTACTAAAGGATCAGGATATTGACTATGGTCTTGAGAGTCAGTGGATGGATATTGGAATTATGGTTGGATATATTGTGGTCTTTTTCACCTTGACTTACATTGTACTTCGCTGCATTCCTAAGAAGAAGTAACGATTGTCTTATGAGTTGTAACAAAGAAAAGGAACAACGACAGAAGCAAGGCTTCGAAATCACTCATTGCGTGAATCGCAGCCGATTCATTAAAATATTAACTTATAGCCTATTGTGCCTTACCAAATTCTAAATATCTTCAAGTTTATATATATCTTGTAAAATCAAAATTATTGAGACGTAATATATTTTTAGAGTAATGGTGCTCTCAACTTCTATAAATTTATATATATTTTGCATCTGAGAAGCCTTAAATGTTATATGCTGTATTTTGTCTAAAAGATACTTTTTAAAGAATATTTTTTTGAAAGATTTGTCGGGAAAAAATGATCACATCGCTCTTTCTAGGAATAGACAGCTGCAACTTATAAAATAAGACTTAGTTTCTGATTATTCGGATCACAACGGTTAAATTTTGACGATTTTCTAAAAGTAGTTACCCTGTTTGAATCCACATCAAAATTCCAAACCCCCACAAAAATGTTTTCCCAATCTCGGGCAGTGCTGATAAAGTTGAACTACGTTTGTATTTTAATTTTCTGGACACTTATGACCAGGCAAATCCGAGTTACTAACTCCCATACTTACTGTGGAAGAATTAAAAATAGATTTTTTAAAAGTGGACCAAAGAAGAGTCTTAAACTAAATTAGATAAAAATAAATTAACTTATAATTAATAGCCGCCCTCATCTTCTCAGCCGGCTATTATAGCGCTCCTATTTTTTTTTTTACTTCGTCGAATAAAAAAATGTTTCGCTTTACCTCATTTTGCCGCCTTTTCAACATTTTGCGTGAAATCTTTTTGACTTCTCTAGGCTAGTTTCTCTCTTCTCTCATTCTGCTAAAAGTGATTTTAAACATCAGTTGCTCAGCAAAGCAATTCAAAATGAACAGAGTTAGTACAAAAATGGATGTCAGAAATAGAAACGGGATAAACCCATAAAGCCCAATTTTAGATGCCTGCTATTTGAACGTCGTTCCTATAAGTCTTATTTACCGTCTCTAATGCTTATTGTTATTGATAGGAGCCCCTGTAGCCTCTCTCTAAGAAACAGAAGTATGTTCAACTACGAAATGCCATCAAAATAAATCGGACTTAAAAAATGTTTTTGTACAAAAATCTTTTTTTTTCAATATCTTCTATTCTTTCAATCCCAATCATGCTTATTGGAATCAACGGCGGCTATTTTCCGGCATTCTGCCGGGTATGTTTAAATTAAGAATTCCAGTTGACATCAATTTCAAGCACAAGACACTAATATAGGCCAAATAATAGTTATTTCATGATACAAAAATATTTTAACTAAAAGCGAAAGACACGATTATCAGCGAGAATTATCCATTTATCAATAGAACTAATAAATTTGAAATTCAAACTCTGAATTAAATTTGTAGAGGGTTGGTTAATTTCAAGAAGTTTATACTTGCATCACAAATACAGAAGAAAGTAAATTAGACCAAAAAACTGCCAAAAGCACTTTCTCAACAGTTGTTCCGAATACTCGATTCTAGATCAGCCGAGAAGCCTCTTGCCACTTCAACGGAATGCACTAACATCTCAGCTTCGGTACACCTGGAGGTATATTACGGACCGGGACACTAAATGAGCTCCGCTAGCCGGTGAAGCTAAGTCGACTGAATCTATTCTCTTCTAAAGGTATCGTGGAGAAAGAAACTGAAGAGCTCCTGGTTATCAACTATAACGTACGACTGTACGTATGCAGGAGGAGGATTTACATTTTTCATCTTATTGACAGAAATATAAATGTTTACGAGTAGGTTTTTTTGAGGAAATAGTCAGCATTACTGTCCCGGAGTTTTTTGGGGGAGATAAATTTTACATCCACGTAAGTTTTGGCAGTCGTAAGGCATTTGAAAAGTTCCTGAAAACTATCAGTTCAAATCTTTGACTTCTTTGAGTCAAGCTCAAAGTGATTTGATTCTCCCTCATGGTGTTGGATATTGTATCATAAAACTTTTTGAAGACGATAATCGTATGCGCTCAAGCGTTTGAGCAGGATGAACTATTTTCATTATATATTTTTTGAAACCATAATTTAATGCGATGTGTTGTTACAGGCTTAGCGTAAGTAAATAAATACTGCAAAAGTTGTTTCGGGTGCATAATATCGAATTTTAAACAACACCAAAATGGTGAGCCACTTTTGACTAACTAAGTGAACGTGATTCGCGGAAGACAGCATGGAATCAGTTTTAATGCCCAAAGTAGTAAAACTAGTGACTGGCGATTCTGGTATGATACAATATTCCAGTAAATTGGATACAAAATCCTTATTGATTGATTAGGTCGTTGAAAACGTCTGACAATTTTATTTAAATTTCCAGAATAGCGGAAGTTTACTGCACTGCGTCTAGTTAAGTATTTTTGCCAGAGGCTTTTGTTCTCCGAGAAAGGCCGATCACTGTGTGATCTGTTTCCTAAAAGTTTTTTTAATGTTAAGAGGAACGAGAATCAATTGGTGAGTACCTAACGGTCATCTAAAGTATTCTTAAAACAGAAAATAATTTGTTGGCTTTCGACAACTTATTTCGCCATTGTTGGTCTATGACTTGTTTAATAAAGCTGTGATTTGTCATCGTAGTGAAAGGGTGCATAGATTACTCGTCATCTCAGTGAAAGAGGTTGCATATAAGGTATTAAGGAGGTGCAGGGAAGACGAAGCTAATCAGATAAGAATAGTAATTTCAAAAATCTGCATATTGTTTTAATCAGTCTGCTCGCTTATTCTAAACCACGAAGCATGTAAGTTTCATTTGTTGGCTTTTGAAACAGTCAAATTACAAACAAGGTTTCTGTACAAAAAAGTTGCAACTATCTCAACCATCTATTGTTAAGCGTCACTGTTTTTTCTGTTTCCGGAGGACTGTGCTGTTGAATTGTCGACAAGTTCTGCTGTAAAAACTAGATTATTGAAAAGACGGGAGAAAATAGACAGATTCAATCAACGGAACATGAACAACCTGAGAAACAAGGTTATCAAATTAAATCCGTGAAAGTTACTCGTAACTATTTGTTTAAATTTTCTGTCGATTTTTGATTATTTTGCTCTGCCGAAATCAATATACTTAAGCTTGCTTTCATACAAGAGTTCTGAGAAACAAAAAAATACAAGCTACTAAAAATTGGTACCTACGAGTTGAAAAAAATCAACCTCTAGTTCTCTGCAAGATACACTTCAAAAGGCAGTTCAACTGAATTTTACGCGTTCAAAAAGACTTGGATCATTTTTTCAATAAAGATTTCTGACTTCCTGTTAATTATCATCAATTCTACTTCAATGAACTGCCTCATATTTTTTAGCGCTCAGGACTATTAGAGAACTGTCCCCCGAATCCTGGGTGTCAATGTTCTCTGAATTATGGGTTCATAAAAAGTTCTTGCTGACAAAATTGTTTGCGAATTGAGTTAAATTGTTTTGCTTAACAGCAGCAAGCAATTTTGCGTTTTGTGGAAACAAAACCATTTTGAGCGGGTAATTAGCCTAAAACTTACTTCAGGATAAATTAAAAATTAATTTTTACATGTGATCAGTGATATGGTTTATTGCAAAACTGCTAATTGTCCTCTTAATGCACAATTAGTATCGAGGGGGGCAGTTCTGCAAATAATCACCAATAAGGCTGTCGTCCATTTCGGTGATTTGAAACTGTATCCATGGGAAAGAGTAATTGTTAAGCAAATTTGAACTAAGTTAAACTAGTGTGATCATTTCGACACAAGTTTAAAACTCTAATCTTAGAACATGGGTCGTGAAGAAGCCCGACAAAATCGAGCATATACACTCAAATTTTCAGACATTGCCCACAATGATTACCGATCCTCCATGTTTAAAGCTTGTTTTTGCTCCCTCGGTGCTGTCTGCAAATAATATTTTGGTAAAATTAATCGGGAAAGAACAAGAATTTGTATTTGCCTTAATCATTAGGAGAAAGATGATGTACAATTTTCAGGTTTTACTTTTTGTTGAAATAGAGAATGGGATGAAGTTCGTCAAATTTACAACAGGATAATAGGCCACAACTTCTAATTTTTGTTCTGAAAACAAAGTGCTCAAAAACTGGATTTATAAAATGGCGAGAAGTTGGAAGGCGAGAAGTTGGAATATTACAACGCTTCAGTTTTATTTATTTTGAAGGAAAACCCAGCAGCTGCTCACAAACTTGGGCACAAGCAAGGTTTCAGAAATTGAATGATTTTAGCTGAAATGTCACAAAATAACAGCAGTTTGTATGAGAGGTTCATATTGTGGTTGTTGTTCTCTTTTGTTCCTATATGAGAGTATATATATATATATATATATATATATATATATATATATATATATATATATATATATATATAATGGACGCAGATAAAGCCCTGGGTTGGCAACTCTGGGTCCACAACTTTTGGTATTTTTCTAGGAAGTTGCGAAGGTACGTGACTCTTTCAGGTGGAATGGGAGAAGAAGCCAAGATAGAAATTAATGGCCTCTCTGGGACCTCTGCTGTCGACAATATCAGAGTCTCAGATCAACTCTTATCACAACAACAAAGTGCTAGCAGCCTCTCATTCCATAACATTGTCTATACAGTGAAGGTTGGAAAGCCGTGCAAGAAAGTAGACAAAGTTATCTTGAGAAATGTCAGTGGGATTTTTGAGCCGGGTTTGAATGCGATCATGGGTCCGACAGGTGGTGGGAAAACCAGTTTGTTGGATCTGTTGGCTAAGAGAAAGGACTCCAAGGGTCTGGAGGGAGAGATCATGTTGAATGGCAAAATGGTTCCAAAGAACTTCAAATTGATTTCAGGGTTAGTTATTAATAACTTTTATGATCTTAGCTATCTCTTCTGCTTCTCCTTTAGGAGAGTAGGTTATGCTGTAAGTAGTTGCATCTATTTTTTGGAGAGCTTCATTTAATCGGGAGAGTTCGGTTAGGGGACATTTGCGGCAACAACTGAGATGTGTTATTGGTCGTTTTGGTTTGTACTAAACTTCGTGTCACAAATATACCTTTTTTGGCAAGATTTATAAAACAAGTGCATTTATAAAAGCTGAAAATAAAGGCAGATCCTAATTATCTCCTTGTAATTCTTACGTTGGCATCCCAGCTAGTTTTGAAAAGTTATTGAAATTGAAAAGTTTATTGAAAGTTTTTAAACCGTGTCTCTTTTTAATTCAAAATTTTCCCTTTACCGTTTTGAATTTCTTTATCCTCTTTACTCTGTGCTCGTTGACTTTAGTGTCACGGACATTTGTGGGCGATCATTTCATATAATTCTCATTCTTGAATTATCTCTCTCCAAATGACTCCTGAGGTGTAACATATATATTTCGAGGATGACTAAGGCAATTGAGATTTTGGGAGTAAACGCTAATGAAGCTAATCAAGGTAACTTTTACTGTGCGGCTTCAATCTCTTCTCTTTAAACTGATATAGCTCTGTAAAAACGAGTGTTCGTATCTTACATTCACTGTTGATCTTATCGGTTGAGATGTGGTTCAAGTGCCCTGTGACAGCGCTGACTATCGACGATTGGTTTCAACTATTCGCGAACTTTGGCTCATGGAATCATGTATGAACAATACCAAATTTTAATTGACAAACTTGGTTCAAACTTGTAGAAGGTATATAGAGTCCGTTTGGCCTGGACCAAAAATATGGCAAGTTTCTCTAAGTAAATAATTCTTGATGTTTGAATATTTGTGTTCACACGTTGACAAAAGGATTTGTTCAAATCGAATTTTTATATGATAAACTTCTTGCTTTGGAATCGTTTTCATTGCCGTTCCGATTTTCAATAGCTCTGAATTTTCTTTGATTCGACTGTAAATGGGCAAAATTTTTGCTTCTCTAACTTCTAGAAAGACGACGAGACTGAGACTCCCTACATCGAAAATTAAGATCGAATTTTGTCACTTTTTCCTTAAAACGGCAGTCCCACGTAAAGTCAACTTTAAAGTTCCCACATAAAGTTCCCAAATTCACAACGCAAAAACTAGCGTGTGGTGGTAAATACATGACCAAGTTGAGCAGATCTCTGGGAATCACAATCTTCTATATTGATTTTTTATAAAAGTGTTGTTAACAATTTTCCTCAATTTAGGTCTCTGGAGTTTAATAAGTATATCAATTTTAATTTAATTCATGTAACAGATTTCTAAATAAAATTGTAATCGGATTGATTCTGAAAATGCTTGTCCAGAGCATGCAGTTGACCATTTAAAGTTTTTGTAGAGCGTTTTTTGAGCGTGTCAATTGATTCAGAATTGAAGACACAGTTTCCGCCGTTACACATCTTTATCTTGGTTTGTATTCTCAGTTGTCAAAGCTAGGGGTACGGTTTTCCTTAAATTATGTCTTCTGTAAATTAATTTAAATTGTTTTGACGCCCAATTTAACGGTAACTGGACAATAGAAACAAAAAATTGGGACAATAGATTGAAAATTAATCTCTATTCTCATTGGCTGAAATGAAGTGTTATTGATGCTCTAAAACGAAGTTTAAAAACAATTACATTAGTCCTGTGGTCTTTTTATGCGATTTTTCGCTTAACGGATTGATTCTTCGTCTCAGCCTCTCAAATTTTCATCTTCAAAAAGGGATGAAACAGGTAACGCACGGAGAGCTTTAAGGGCTCTTAGAGCCTTTCGGCTTTCTAGACTCTTAGTATACGATTCACCAAAATTTTTTTTGGGGACATAAGTGAAGGGCGGTTCTCCCTCCCCCCCCCCCCCCCCCACTTCACCTCTTCGCCGTTACCCCCTCTCCACTTCACGCTCAATCCCCACCCCTGCACATCGTTCCACTCGTAATCCAGCCCCCTCCCCCCCCCCCCCCCACACACACACACACCCGCCACGCTCACCCACGCTCAATTAAGATAAACCTAGCCGGCCTAAACCTTAGCTAGCTACTGACGAAGTCAACCGCCAGTAGTTTGAATGCAATTTGTCCGAAGTTACCGGCCTTGGGACTTGATATGAATCTATTACAACCGAGCATATTGTCAAGACCGAACATGTTATACCCGAGTGCGTGAATCTGATTGGCCAATATGCAATTTGGGATCTTTTCATTTTGTGCCTCCAGCTTAGTGGGTGCATATTATTTGCAGGTGCATATTTTGCATAATGATTTACTATTTAATGGCACGTTCTCCCTGATTGGGGGTGCAGAACGTACTTGGGGGACACAAACGGAAAAGATCCGAAATTTGAATAGTTTCGTTTCCGATCTATTGTCCTAGCACTTAATTTAACGTATGTATTTTGGGGTTTTCTAAGTGCAGCAGTTTATCCACTGTTTTTCTAATAACGAGGCTTTATTTATAATACCTTCGGATATTGTTGAGTGTCTTGTTTTTGGTGGACAAACTGTTACATGCCTCAGCAACATACGGTAAAAATTAATGTCTCGTGTATTTAAGATACGTTGTACAAGATGACGTGGTTTTGGGAACTCTTACTGTTCGGGAGAACATTCAGTTTGCAGCTAATATGCGAATGAGAGGCAACCTGTCACATAAGAAAAAGGCTGAGTGGGTGGAGGAGTTGCTGCGTGATCTGGGACTGGAGAAGTGCAAAGACACCAAAGTGGGAACTGACTTGATCAAGGGAGTGTCGGGCGGAGAGCGGAAGAGGTGCAATATTGGCATTGAACTCGTGACAAAGCCACCAGTGCTGTTCTTAGGTAAAATAGACACTCTAAGTTAAAGTACACTGTAAAAGACCATGTCTCAAGAACGATTTCAGCTTACTAAAACGTCAAATTTTGTACGTTCTCAACCAAAACCTTCCTCCGCACTAGTTAATCGCTCTCAACTGCTGGGGTCTTTTTTGATGCAATTGTTTTATATTACCAATTTTTCGTCTGATAATTTTTTGTCTGACCAACAAATTTTTGTAAAACTGATCAAACCCGAGGGCATTAAGTCACTGAGCAGTTATGTTTGAGCCTTACAAGTTTATAAATATGCGATTTCGGGAAATTTTTGAGGAGACATAAATTCATGGTGTGAAGCCCCCCCCCCCCCCCTTAACCTTAACGAACTGTGTAGGTGTTCGTTATACATACATGCTCTGAATAATTATATCTTAGCTTTTCCCTCCTCAAAGGAAGTTACGTGCAACCAACTTTAATACACGATAAGTTCCTTAAAATTAGATAACTTTTTTATCAACGTTTTTACCTGTACTTTGAAAGGTAGGGCTAGAACAATCTCCATTTATATTTTTGTTATATTTTTGAATTCGGGTTTTGTCAGCAGGACTAATCAAAATGAGTCTCGTTAAAGGAGACTTGGTAAAAAATAACAGGATTGTTGACGACTTCTGGTTTAGGATAGCGTAATATCTTGGAGCCGGTTGTTTTGCCACTATTGAATCTAACAGACAACGTTGCACAGAAGCCTTATTGGCTGTTTTGTTGAATTGGGCACCAATAGAACAATTTTTTTGTCGAGGGTATTCCACAACATAAGGCCGTTTTTTACACGTATTAGGAAAAGTTACGCGGATTTGAAGAGTTGAAACGGACCAAATTGTGCGACCCAATCTGGTAGGGATGCTATCATGTGATGGCACGTAAGTAGAAAATAGGTCAAAAACAGGCAGTTGCCTGTATTATATAGTTTATTGAATGTTGGCGAAGACCTGAGAGATGATGGATCAGCTGATCGAACGCAATTTTTGCGAGTCAAGATTATATTGTCCTTGGTGGAACTAAAGTATCTCAGATGAAAGCCTCCTTTAGCGTATACGTTTTCTTGCTACCCATCGTATACACTGGAGCAACTTTTTTACCGATAAGAAAGTCTCAATGATTTGCTGCAAGTTGGTGCCAATTGTCATTTCTTTGGATTAATCTATTTTTCCGTCTAAAAAGCAGCATCTGCGATGGGCACCATGAAAGATCTTAGCCGGAGTAAAGAAAACTCACTGAATGTTCCTCCAGCAGAAATGTTTTCTCCAGCAGAACTCTGAAATGTCTCCCAATTCACACATAGTCCGTTTTAGGTCTTATTGTTTGTTTAGTCAATGAAAATTCTTGGAATTGTACGTCAGGATTTGTCCTGATTTGTTTTTTTTCGTCGTGTGACGCTAATTTTCGTTTTACATTTGTTCACACAGCCAAGCTGAAAAAGTCAATTTTTCTGAATGACTTCTTCCTCTCAATAACTGCATTTGCGCGCTTGACGTCATTTCACATTCTCTCTCTAGCAAAGGTTTTAAGATCAATGGATTTTGAGCATACGTCAGTTACCTCACTAAATAAAATGACTTTTGCATTTTAAAACTTAAATTTAATTTCAAATAGTTTAAAATCAATGGAACTTATATGTGATGTAAAGGTTCCTAATAAAAGGCTTCTACCGAATGAATGTTAACCAGCTTTTTAAGTTTATCGCTGAATGTTTTTTACTTAGCTTTTTGAGCTGCCTCGTTTTTTTTTCAATTTAGATTTGTATCTGTTTCTATCTCTATTATACGGAACGCAAGTCTATTCTTTCGCAGCTGTTTCGGTAATCTGCAGGATATGTTTCTGATTTCCGCAGCTTTTCTTAGCCGAAATTTATGATCAGAATTAAAACTAAATGCAGATCATTTTCGTAGTCAATGTTTTTGTATCTTTTATCTTGTACGTTCTTGTATTATATAGTTTATTGAATGTTGGCGAAGACCTGAGAGATGATGGATCAGCTGATCGAACGCACGCAATTTTTGCGAGTCAAGGTTAAAGCCCGGAGGTCATTAAGTGGCCGTGCAGCTCTCTTAGAGCCTTACGCTGTACTAATATCATCTGAAGATTTGACGCCCTCTCCCCCTTCCGCCACTCCCCGGAGCACCTTCGCCACTCCCCTGTCCGCCTTTCTCCACATTGCGATTAAAAACCCCATCCACTCCCCTCGTGTTATTTCTATCTCTAACCCCGTACGCTGTGATGACCCCACCCGCGAGAGCCCAACTTCTAGCAGTCATTAGCCACAGCCTGGCCTGTCGTTTGAGATCGATTCACCCGACGTTAATGGTTTGTTTTTCAGTTCTCTCGAACAATATTTTTATTGACTTTACGTCCTTGATATGTTGCTTTTTGTGTGCTTCAAATTAGTCTTCGGCTCACAATTTTTAGCTGCGGAGCTCAAGTGAAGGAACTGATAGAATCTGAATTGTAGCGCAGTTTTACAATTGATTGTCCGTTATATGAATTTTATATCTAATTTACCAGTAAGATCTTGAAACAACTAATCTCGAACGTAGTTTGTGGCAGTGATATTTGCCGTGCGGTCTTTTTTATAGCTGCGAAGCTGTAAGCTGAGCGTAGCTATATTGCGGTGCTCTTGGTTTTTTTTTGTTTCGTCGTCTGACGCTTCATTTTCGTTTTACATTTGTTCTAGAACATTCTGTCTCGTCACTGCTTAAATGGCTTTTTCGCGCTTGATTTCACGCTTTCTGCGTGACCTAAATTGCGGTTATTCAGAAACAGAATCTGTTCCTAAAACAATGTTGATTGTAAGAAAACAGATTGTATGGTCCGACAGCCGAGTGGTTAAGGCGACTGGATGTTAATCCGGAGATCGCCGGTTCGAGACGCGACAGGGAAATTTTTTTTGCACCCAAAAACAACCTCCTTTGAAATAAACTTGTAAGTTTTATAGGCGGCGGCGATAACTATTATCAACTCACTTCTGTATCTTTTTCCATCTGTATTTTACGGCACGCAAGTCTATTTCGCAGCTATTCCGGCAATCTGCCGGCTATGTTGTTGCAATGTTTCGCTTGACCAATTTTTTGTCTGACCCATTTGACTTTTTGTTCTCAAAAATCAAAAACGGGATAAACAGGTAACGCTTGGAGGGCATTAAGTTCTCTTAGAGCCTTACGCCTAACCATTGTCTCGGAATGCGATTTACCAAAATTGTTTTGAGGAGACAATTTCGTTGTGCAAAGGGTAGTTCTTAATCTTGAAAGTTCGCCCCCAATCAATCACCTCAACCCCCTCCCCCCCCAATGAATCATCTCAACCCCCGCCCCCTCACCCACTCGCCCCCAACACAGCCCCTGTCCTCCCTCTTCTACCTGGCGGTTTCGACCCCCCTGGTGTAGCCCTCCCAACCCTACTCTCCCTAATCGGTTGACCCCCCCCCCCCCCCACATTGCGCTAACACCCATGCAAGTATCTCTAATCCCCAGCTAGGTACTACCGAAGCCAGTCGCACGCCGTCGTTTGAGAGCAATTCGCCCGGCGTAAGTCATATGTTAAATGCTTTCAAATTCCATATCTGGCAGTTTGGTTTAGATGAGCCGACAACAGGCCTAGACGCAAGCACCTCTTTCCACGTTTTGACGTTGCTGCGGGAGCTAGCTGACCAGGGCAACCGAATCATCATCTTCAGCATTCACCAGCCGAGGTTTGCCATCTACCGGCTATTCGACAGACTTCACCTTTTGTCATCTTTCGGACAAACAGTCTACCATGGACCAGCCAATCAGGCTGTGGATTATTTCGCAGCCCAAGGTCTGGTATGTGAACAGTACAACAACCCTCCAGATTTTTTTCTGGACATTATTCTGAAAAACAGTGGGTCCAGTGAAGTTGTAGAAAGTGCCGTAGACGATGATCAGAAGCTACACGTAGATAGTGAATCTGAAAAACGTGATTTGGCGCAATTATTTGCGAGTTCGCCCGAAAATGAGAGATTGATTGCTCAATGTGATGCTTTGAGTCTGAAAGCTAATGAGTTACCGGATGACACGAATAAGTATGAAGTTGGTTATGCTGTGAGTTGGTGTGCTCAGTTTTATCACCTTTCTGTGCGGGCATTCAAGAACCTCATTAGGAACCCTCAGACATCAGCCGCGCCGTCGGTCATGGTGATCGTTTTATCATTGATAATCGGAATCCTGTACTGTCAATGGACCACAGATATGAGTGGGTTTCAAAATCTGTTTGGAGCTTTATTTTTCGCCACATTGCAGATGATGTTTGGCAACATGGCAGCTTTGGAAGTGTTTATTGAGGGACGCAATCTGTTTCTCCACGAATCGGCCAACGGATTCTATCAAGTTTCTGCATACTTTGTGTCCAAAATTGTGTGCGATTTAATACCGCTGCGAGCACTTCCAACTTTCATCTTTTCCACTATTTTTTACTTTTTCCTTCGTCTCAAACTGGACTTTGGTCTGTACATGTTCTTCGTCCTCGTCAATTTGTTGGCGACAATGTCTGCATGCTCTCTGGCCTTTTTCTTCAGCGTTTTAACTGGCGTGTTCTCAGTTGCCCAGGCTTTGGTTTCAATCAGCTACGTGGTTATGATCCTTTTTACTGGTCTGACGTTGAATGTGGAAAGTATCCCAAAAGTGTTGCAGCCTCTCAAATACATCAGCATTCCCAGATACACCCTGGAAGCGCACTGCTCTGCTCAGATAACGGGTCTGAACTTCTGTGGGAACATCTCAATGGAGGTGAATGGATCTGATATTTCTATGTACACGTGCCAATCGGGGGAATCTTTGTTGGACCATCAAGGAATCGACTACGGGTTGGCGGAGAGATGGATCAACTGCAGCTGTTTGTTAGGATTTGCTATCGTGTTCTTCGGTCTCACGTATTTAGTGCTCAGACTAATTCCGAAGAAGAAATGAAACTCATTTGAAATGAAGCAAAAAAAGTTAAAAAAAAACTTTGATGTCTAAATTTAGTCTCAAATAGAATGGTGCAGGTATGTTGTGTTCGTACTTAGTTCATTGTTGTTCGACTTAGGAACTTTTCAACTAATCTCTGCCTTTGCTGCTTAGTATACTATTGCGAACCAGTTTAGTAGTAATATAGTGAGCGACAGTCCACGGGGAGGGTGGGGCCCCATGTATTAAGATATGGTATAGCGTATTTATGCCCTATCTTAATACATGGGGTGCAACCCTCCCCGTGGACTGTCGCTCACTATATTGCTACTCAGTTTAAACTACGCTTTACCATATTATCAGCTAATTCTTAATTGACGAGGAGCCTGCATTCTACAATTATTACTGACCGCTTGTCACAGCAAAGCCTGGGGACACTTAACTCAGGTTTTTTGTTCCTGAAATAACAAGTCGTGCTTTGGGTCATAGTGTGAAATATTTTTTTTATTGAAATGGCAAAGGAGGATAATTGAAAAGTTGTCCAAGATGTCTTCTTTTAAATTCACCCCAAAAATGTTGCTAAGGTTGTTAAGGTCACAAAAAATTGTGCAATTTCAAATTACTTCTTTTAGATAGTTCAGTTACTAATCATACATACTTTATGTTGCGTTGTTTAAGATATAATTTGTAGAAATTATAGTTCTTGATATTTCTTATCATGTCTGTTGAAAAACGGATATCAAATTTACCCTTATTTCTGTGTTAGCTGGTCACACTGGTTGCTGTTATCAATCTGCAGTGCTTATACAATTACCCAAAGCTTCAGGTGTCAAAATTTTACCCTTTAGTATTGTGCAATTTTCAATTTAGCAATTAAATAATTGGATCTTTTCCGTTTGTGCCCCCCCCCCCCCCCACCAGTACCTTATGCGCCCCCCAGTTACAGAGCACGTGCCATTACATAGTAAATCATTATGTAAAAATATGGCACGTGCGTCCGGGGGGCGCAAATAATATGCGCCCACTAAGCTGGGGGGGGGGGGGCACAAACGGAAAATATCCACAAATAATTTATTAGTGAGTTGTAGCAAATCTTGTGCAATTTTAAATGTAGTGAAATTACATCTTTATGCAAAATTTAATTAGGTCGCAGTACTTTCATCGATTTTGATTTATTTAAAATTTGTAAATCTTTTTCAGTTATTCTTACTGTCTTGCTATTTATGGAGTTGAACTTAATTTATGATAAGTCGATGTAAAATTATAAAATCTGAAACCTCGAAATTTATTATTGACCTCTAATTTTTATTAGCTTAGCAGCTAACAAAACGATTGCTGAAGGACGCAATTGTAGCGCTGCTGCATCGTTGGCAGAAACGCTTGCGCTCATCGGGTGTTCATAAGTTGAACCATTACTAGTTCAAAAAGTTGGTTTATTATTTGGTTTTTGATTAATTGAATTATATTGGTTATACTTTTCTTACACTGAATCATTTAACCCTGTATACAGGTTAACTTGCAAGCGTCAAAAATCCAATTGGGCTAGTTAATAGTGACAAAAAGTCAGAAAACTAAAAAAATAACAACGTATAGAACTCAAAATTTATCAAAAAATTTTAAGAACACAAAGTATTGGAGCCATTAAAAGAACGAAAGTTTAAAATTTATGGTAAACTGAAAGCATTTTGATTCTTCACTTGGGTCTCATTGGATTATCAATGGGTCCTCTTTGTGAAGTGTCTATGTGAGAAAAAAACAAAAAATGAAATGTTAAACAGTATAGAATAGCAGGAAAAATGCGTATGAAAACACATTGAGTAAGCCCTAAAGACAACAGTAAAAAATATAACCAAAAGAAAAATTGATGTTCTGTCCTCCCTTCCTCGCTATATAAATGTTGCGCCTCCAAACGCACGTCATAGTTTAATGTAGAAAAGTGCAATATAACCAAAACGTTCATGTTGAAACTATGTAAAAAATCTAGAACTCCAAAGCAAAAGAATTGCGTTCAACATGAAACCAAAAATCAATTGTTCATGTGAATAATTTTACTATCTTTCTTTCTTTTATGAATATAAGATTGGGAATTTTTGAACGCTCTTAAATAGGGGAGGAGGATACTCTCACGATGAAAGCCAAATTTTCACCCAGTTTTTGTAATATATTTTTTTTTGTGTAGCTGACGGAACACATTCCAGTCAGTTATTTCCTTTCCTCTCTCGTTGCTTGATATCTCATTGTTTGACATTAAGAACTTGACATACTAATGACATGAACTTTCAAAAATTCAGGTTTGAGTATTTTTCTCTGTTTGCTCGGTGAAAGACAAGTGATATAGAGCTAGAGATTAGCAAGGCTTCAAAAGCATGAGCATTCTGCTCAAATAGCGACTGAAAAACCTGAAAAGGGTGCAAAGGTATCTGAAAGAACAAACTAAAAAACTTGTTATGAATCATTACAAGAGCGGGGAGGGGGGGGGGGGGGTTGGAGAAGATGGAGACAACGCGTTGCTGATTTTGATTTTAGTATAAAAAATCCTGAGAATCGCGAAAAAAATGCTACGCTCAAGCCACACCACCCTGGACAGATAAATAAAATTTGACTTGAACGAGGAAGATTTATAGCGAAGAAATAAAAAATCTAAAATGAAATTCTGAAAATGAATTATTATTGATTCGGAGTTTGGTAAAACTGGACCATCAATTTTTAACGTGAATTGATATTTAACGTCGAAGCGATATGTCTTAAATATAGCTCAATTAACCCTACACCACAAATTTCAATTCATTTAGCTAATTACGGTCAAAATTGTCGCATTTAAAATATCCTATATATACTCGCCATAAAGACAATATATCTGATTATGCTCTCTCTTTTTTAATATTTCAGATGGTTATAAGTCTGTTTTCTCAACCCTCAACTCATCCTGTTCAGTCCTTTATTTCTTTCAGTTAAAATGAGCTGAAAACTCGTTTTTTTCACGTTTTTATGGGTTTTTTATGCAATGCAAATTTGAAACTCCTCCATGATTTGCTTTATCCAATCAAGTTCTGAGGACACTCGTTGGAATAAAGTAGCTGGTCCATCACACGCAAATTCATTTCCATGGCTTACGATTCCATACAGACAAATTGGTTTATTAGTGTAGCGTTCCAAAGGGTAAAGTGGACCACCGGAATCTCCAGAGCAGGGCTCCATTTTTTGGCTCACAGAACTTTGACCGGCGCATATTTGACTGTAAGGGTTGAATTCGGTGAAGTTACACAATTCGGGGTAATCTCTTTATCAGCAGCTGTTTCTATTTGCAGGGTTCTTTTTGTTCAAATTTCTGAGTAATCATATAAGGCCATACATGATTTGTATGATTTGAATTGATCAGATGATGAATTTCTTGTAGAAATTCAAAGATCATTCAAAAAACAAGGCGGCTCGGTAATGTGCAATGGCACATAAGGTTCCGACCCCGCCCATCCACAATTTTGTGGATGGGCGACCAAATGAGGAACAGATAGAAAAACCCAAAAATTATTTTTTGCGAATCCCAAAAAAGCCCAAGTCTTTTTCAAAAAATTCTGTATGAACGATAAGATAACCTCCAAAACAAATAACTCAGTGGAGTAAAAATTGATGCATTAGATTGCTGTAATATGTCAATATTAAGAAAGCGAGTCAAAACGAACAGCAAAATCAAACAACAACAACAACAAACATTAATTATATCAAAAAATTTATGTCCCTCTTAAAAACTAAATTTAATAACAAAGTCAGCATACCGTCAGATAAACCTGAAACTAAACAAAAATAACTTAAAAATCACCAGAAAACATATGCGACCAGTCCATAGAAAGGTTGGGTAACAATTATACAAAAAAGAACAAAAACAGAAAAGTAAAAAAAATTAACTTATTTTTTTGAAACAATTAACTTCAAAGTAATAAATACCATTAGGAATAAATTAATATTACCACAAATTTGCGATTACCACTGCTTCTATAGAAGGGCATTAGGACCTGACCTTATTCATTTTATAGAGCGGCTAAAAAGAACAACAAAGAACAAACAAAATTTAAATTGAAACTTGCCAGAAAACGCTGTCAAAACCGTCAAGCCAAATTTTGGCACTCAAAATATATTTGATTGCGCCTTCTTTAAACAGCTATAATGTAGTACGTGGCCATTCATTAGTAAGACTAGGTAACAAGTAGACAAAAAAGCGGAGTGCTAAAGTATGTAATACTTTTAATTTTTTTTTCGAAACAAAATTACATTCAATGTCATGAAAGGCATTAATTACAAAAAGAGCTATTTAAATATCGTCGTTTTTTCATGAAAAAGAAACCCTCGAGATCTGTAATTATCCAGAATATTTCTTGCATCTACAAAAAGAACGTCAAATATGACAAAAATCAAATTAATTTAATTTTTTTTTGTGAAAAAGCGGTGTCGAAGCCAGTAAGGTCATAACAAAATCTTAAAAAAAAAGATTTTTGGACACTAATCCCTTTTATTCCCTTGACACCCATAATGTCATATTTGACCTGTAATCAACTAACGAGATTAGGTAACAAAAAGAAACATAAAAAGAACAAAATTGCGAAGTTAAAAAAGTTATTTTTTAATTTTGGAAAACGATGGGTTTGAAAGTCATAAAAGCCATCAGCTATCTGCTAATATCAGAATATCAGTTTTTCTATTCTTCCATGAAAAGCCAATGAAAGCTATCACTAAACAGGAAATTTCATACGACCGAAACGACAAAGTATAAATGACAGTTAAGACAAAATTAAAAAATTCAATTGATTTCTTCAAGAAAGAGGCGTCGAGGCCATTAAAACGATGATTTATATCTTTCAAGATTTTAATATGTTCAATTGTGTTTTAATTTGAATGCTAATAAGGTGACATGAGAACTGTCAATAATGTGATAATGTGACAAAATTAGAAAACATGAAAAACTGGCAAATATCAAAACAAACAAAAATCTAAAATCTTGTAGTATCAAAGCCAGAAAACAATAATTTCAGGCTTAAAACTGCAACCGAGAATAAATGTTAACTCAGTAGAAAGAAGAAGCAGTCTTTTTTTGCTGACACTAAGCTGGAAGTTGAACAAATTAAGAAAAAAATAGAGGAAAAGTTAATTAAGCCATTATTTATTGAAAAGTCAATTATTTTTTAAAAAAAATGACCATAAACTTTCAATTAAAAAACTAAATGAATTAGCCTGGAGCTGTTTCGCAAGCGAATTGGTTGGACCTATCACTCCTGAGCTTTGATTTGATATGTTCTGTTCTTTATTATTAAAAAAAGTCTTTTTTTTAAAAAAAAAGACCGACTGATTACAACCCGATTTTTTTTGGATTGTAACAGTCCAAGAATGGCCCAAAACTACCCCTGTTAATACTTATTGTCCGTTAAGAACAATTGATTTTTCAATGTTGTAGATATAGATATTTTCTGAGTTGAAACTCAAAATAAATTTTGCATTTTTGATAATCAACGAGTAAAGTTAGCAAAAAACGGCAAAGTTTTAACTACAAGGCACTCTCTGCGGACTCTGAAGTAGAAATAGCCCCCCTCTGAGTCTACAAAGATTGTATGAGTGTTGTTTGGGGGTGTACTGTAGGCAAATTTAATCAAAGTGGACTAAAGTAGCTTATTTCGTGCTGTTGTTGATGAAAAAGGCTAAATTTTGAAATGTTTATCCAGATTTTTTGACCAAAAAATTAAATCAAAACAATCAAAAATGCTTGTTCGTCTTCAAAAATGAAATCAACGACACTATTCTTAAAAATTATAACAAATTTTAGCAAAATTGACGAAAATTTAGGCAAAAATTCCGGAAAATGTGAATAAAAACAACGTGAATTCACTCTTCTTTTCTCAGAAGTTTAAGCCTCGATAACTCCCTGTAGAAAACGAAAATTAAAAAAATCTTTTTAATTCCATATTCTACGCTGGACGAGCTTTCTAATGATACCAGTCTCAACTCTCTACGATGAATATATCGAGCGGCGAAAATTCACTGAACAAAAAAAAAAAAACCCAGTTGAGTATATAGTTCCTCCCCCCTCAAGAGGGTCGGAACAATAAAACTGGTCTAGGATCAATTGGCGATGAGAAGGGAGCTTTACCCAATTAAGATTGAAGGGGAATAACACCCAGGCTAGTTATGAAAATTGTAAAACTTAATGTTTGTGGTTAAAGCACAGGCGATAATTAAAAAGATGGTTTCATTTATAGATAAAAATCACTTCCGCACTTAAGCAAAAAACGGGTTTTTCAAATATTTCTTTCAAAAGAAAGAAATATTTTTTTTTCAACAGCTTGGCCTACTTTAAGTTAGTAATATTAACAACCCAGGCTGAGGTCCTCGTTCAAAATAACTTTCCGCTATTTTTGCTCATAAAAATACCATTTTTGAATTGGCCTCTGAGTCGCTAGCTTTTGAACTTGAGACCGGCTCTTTTTGTGATATGGCTGTTTTACTCATTTTTAGAAAAAAAAACATTTGAAATAAACTTTAGAAGCATTCGAAATAAACATTACCTCTCAAAAGAAAGATTAGCTGTTTCAGAAGTTATTTTTATGTTTAACAGAATACAGAACCCTTAATTTTGATTTAAAATATTTTACTTGAGAAATAGATTTTATATATTATATCTGATTGGACCGATTGGTTATGAAAACGATTTATTTGTCAATTCGGGAAAAAATAGAGTCGAGAAACAACCTCCTTAAATCCTTCACAATCAACTCTTGTAGAACAGACGGGTCCTTATATCCGTCTATATCCCCCATACCACAAGTGGCTAGTTCGTTAGATTTCCCTTCGTAACTTTCATTACACATGGGTATGACTCGCCCTGCAGGTACCCTTTCGGGCAGGAAAACTATAGCCATGTCATAGTAGAGTGTGGTAAATTCATAATGATGGTATCTTTTTCCTATTCCTCTAATTTGTTTAACAATTTGCGGTGGGTTCTTTGTGAAATCGCCAACTTGAACATCGATTGTCGTAGCAAAATAATAGTAGGAATTTTGCGGGTTTTCTGTACAAAAAATAATACATACAATGTGATAAACGGAAATGATCGAAAAAATCCCGTAATTATATAGGATAAATGACCAAGCAGACACAAAGTAAATTATCATGGTCAGAAGTGAGCCCCTTTTCTAAAGTAAAACCATATTTTTTATGTTCATAAGCGTAAACTAGACATTTTTTGGGTTTCACTGATTTTAAAAACCTAGCAAACTTCGGAGGTAAAATTGTCAGCTAAAGTGTTGCCAACAAAAGCGGCTTCGAAGAAAGTGCAAATTATGATACATTTTTATCACTACATCTTCCATTGCGTTTTACGTTTTTTAGCCCAAATCATAGGAAATTGTAGTAAACGAAAAAGTGCAACTACAATTTGATATAAAATTGTTAGCATGTATCTCAGCATAGTATTTTATTGTTTTGAATAAATAAAATAAATTAATTGGTTAATGACTATCATTGTTCTCGTTTATATTTATTGTCCATTGTTTTTCAAAATCGTTTCGTTCTTTCGTTCTCATTTTTTCCGTCAACTCAAGATCCAACTTTTCAGCTAACTTCCCAATGGATAAATCGAAACAGCCGATTAATATTTATAAAAGTCACCGCTCACTTTGTGACACAAATATACTTTCAGCAATTGCTATGAAAATTTGTTTTTGCCCAAATTGTTCAACTTTCATAGATTTCCCCACTTAATAGGCTGATGAGATGATATACAACCTTATCACTTTATAAGATGATATATAACCGTTGTATTTTAACGTGCCCCTGTTGTTGAGCAGCAGTTGGTCAAGGTACTTCTAGATGATATTAGTGTTTAAAAAGAAGGAAGACAATTTTGGAAAGACCTCAATTTGCATCTGTTGCCTCCGATAAAGGTTTCATGCTCTCATGATGGCAACCCATAGTCTTGTTTGACTGAGCTAGTAATAGTGGCAAAAGATTGATCTTTTTTCCATGAAGATCTTTGAGCTTCTCTTTCACAAATTATCAGGGGATAAAACGAGATAGGCTTCTTTAAACGTGTATCAAAATACTTATTTTTCCTTCTTTAGCTCTACTCTCTATTTTGTCTTCAGGATTGCTGTAGAAATAAGATTTTTGACTCTGTGATCAAAGCAAGCTTTTTCTCAAGGGTTTTCTATTACCTTAATTTATTGATTAGTTTCCAGAGCTGACTCAATATCTGAGTGTTTTTTTGTTGACCGGTTGCTTTTGAATGCAGAGAAAGGCCAATATGCCTAACTACAACTAGCACATCTTTTTCCGCTATGTTTTAGAATAATCAGGTCGGCCTCTTTTCAGAAGACCGCAAAATAAACCCTAAGAATTTTTGCCACACTCATCACATATCACGGGTTATTTTTTTTTAATTTTCAGACCATATCGTTGAACCGTCGAACATATCTTTGAACCGTTTTGAAACAGTTCCTTGTCTTCCTTGTAGGGCATTGCGAGCATTACTGCCCATTGCCCGCCATTTGAACGTCTCTCACGATGGCTCTCCACTGACGCCGATTCTGTGCGGTCTCCTTGGCGATATCGAACCAGCAAGACTCGTATTTCTTGTGAGTCATTTTGAGGGGTTTCAGGCAGGGTTGGAGCTCTTTCTTCACTAAGCGCCTCCATGTATCCTTCGTTCCTCCGGGGGGTCGCGTCCAATTGTCAGCTTTCTCAAATTCGAGGCTAGCGTTCGGTATCATGTCTGGATCCATGCGTAAAGTGTGTCCCAACCATGTCAGCCTTCGCTTTTGTATGGTCGTACTGATGTCTTCCGCTGCTACACCGAGTTTGGTGAGGCTTCTTCGGTTGAAGGAATCAAGGCGGTGAGCGTCGGAGATTTTTACGGGCCAGGATTCACATCCGTACAGCAGTACGCTTTGGACACATGCTTTGTAGACTTAAGCTTTGATTCTCTGTAGAATTGATCTTTGTTTCCAAAGCTTGTCGAGCTGTTTAAGGCGGCTTGTCAACTTGCCAAGACGGGTTCGGATTTCGTGGGATACATCACCATCAAGTTGGAGGTTGCTGCCCAGGTAAGTGGAGGAATCGACTTTTTCAATCGGTTTTCCGTTACAAGTCATTTGGTCCTCGGGGCAAGCTGAGCAAAACTTGTTCTAGGAGATGTTTATTTCAAGCCCACCGTTTGCAGCAGCCTTTGTAACTAGATCGAGAAAGGTCTGCGCATCGGCTGTGTTGTCGTCTAGTAGGCAGATATCATCGGCGAAGTCAAGATCAGTTATTATCATATCGTCGAGAGCGATGCCGAGGAACTGCTTTTTGATGGCCTCATGCATTGCCCAGTCGATAACAAGGATAATAAGAAAGGCGCAAGTATCGCGCCTTGTCTAACTCCAGAGACGATCGCGAAAGGTTTCGATAATGGTGGAAGGTTTCGGGACTAGGTGGATTGGTATCAGCTTGTGCAAGGGATTGACTGCGGAAGTTGAGGGAGGCTGGGTTTGCTGTTGGTCGATTTAACAAGTTTTCGAAGTGTTTCGCCCATTGCTTGGTCTTGTCATCTGTGTCAGCAACAAGTTTTTCATTTTCATCTTTAACTGTGTTGAAAAAGAAGGAAGACAATTTGGAAAGACCTCAATTTGCATCTGTTGCCTCCGATAAAGGTTTCATTCTCTCATGATCGCAAACCACAGTCTTGTTTGACTGAGCTAGTAATAGTGGCAAAAGATTGATCTTTTTTCCATGAAGATCTTTGAGCTTCTCTTTTCACAAATTATCAGGGGATAAAACGAGATAGGCCTCTTTAAACGTGTCTCAAAATACTTATTTTTCCTTCTGTAGCTCTACTCTCTATTTTGTCTTCAGGATTACTGTAGAAATAAGATTTTTGACTCTGTGATCAAAGCAAGCTTTTTCTCAAGGGTTTTCTATACCTTAGTTTATTGATTAGTTTCCAGAGCTGACTCAATATCTGAGTGTTTTTTGTTGATCGGATGCTTTTGAATGCAGAGAAAGGCCAATATGCCTAACTACAACTAGCACATCTTTTTCCGCTATGTTTTAGAATAATCAGGTCGGCCTCTTTTCAGAAGAGCGCAACATAAACCCTAAGAGTTTTGCCACACTCATCACATATCACGGGTTATTTTTTTAAATTTTCAGACCATATCGTTGGACCGTCGACCATATCGTTGAACCGTTCTGAAACAGTTCCTTGTCTTCCTTGTAGGGCTTTGCGAGCATTACTGCCCATTGCCCGCCATTTGAACGTCTCTCACGATGGCTCTCCACTGTGCGGTCTCCTTGGCGATATCGAACCAGCAAGACTCGTATTTCTTGTGAGTCTTTTTGAGGGGTTTCAGGAAGGGTTGGAGCTCTTTCTTCACTAAGCGCCTCCATGTATCCTTCGTTCCTCCGGGGGGTCGCGTCCAATTGTCAGCTTTCTCAAATTCGAGGCTAGCGTTCGGTATCATGTCTGGATCCATGCGTAAAGTGTGTCCCAACCATGTCAGCCTTCGCTTTTGTATGGTCGTACTGATGTCTTCCGCTGCTACACCGAGTTTGGTGAGGCTTCTTCGGTTGAAGGAATCAAGGCGGTGAGCGTCGGAGATCTTTACGGGCCAGGATTCACATCCGTACAGCAGTACGCTTTGGACACATGCTTTGTAGACTTAAGCTTTGATTCTCTGTGGAATTGATCTTTGTTTCCAAAGCTTGTCGAACTGTTTAAGGCGGCTTGTCAACTTGCCAAGACGGGTTCGGACTTGGTGGGATACATCACCATCAAGTTGGAGGTTGCTGCCCAGGTAAGTGAAGGAATCGACTTTTTCAATCGGTTTTCCGTTACAAGTCATTTGGTCCTCGGGGCAAGCTGAGCAAAACTTGTTCTTGGAGATGTTTATTTCAAGCCCACCTTTTGCAGCAGCCTTTGTAACTAGATCCAGAAAGGTCTGCGCATCGGCTGTGTTGTCGTCTAGTAGGCAGATATCATCGGCGAAGTCAAGATCAGTTATTATCATATCGTCGAGAGCGATGCCGAGGAACTGCTTTTTGGTGGCCTCATGCATTGCCCAGTCGATAACAAGGTTAAATAAGAAAGGAGCAAGTATCGAGCCTTGTCTAACTCCAGAGACGATCGCGAAAGGTTTGACGATCGCGATAATGAATTGTACACTCTTACTGTACTGAAGGTTTCTGTGTACATTGCTCGAAGTACCTGAATGAGCTTGGGCGGGAGTCCGTGACTTTTCAGGATGCGCCAGATGGTCTCACGATTGACGCTGTTGAATGCAGCTTTTTAGTCAATGAAGACTAGTACGGTCTGCCGGTCGAACTCGTATCTTTGCTCAACTATTTGCCTGATTGCAAAGATTTGGTCGCGGCAACCGCGCTTCGCCTCGAAGCCCGCTTGATTCTTGCGGGGGACTAATTCGTAGGCAGGTTCGATCCTGTTTTTCAGAATTGCCTATAAAATGTGAAAAGCGATGCTAAGAAGGGAAATGCCACGATAATTAGCACACTTCGCCTAATCTCTCTTTTTGTGAATTGGGACAATAACGGCTGTCTTCCAGTCATCTGGGATCTTCTCTTTGTTCCAGATAGACAACAGGAGGTGTTGGAAGCGGTGGAGCAGTTCATGCAAGCCATATTTGAAGAGCTCGGGTGGAATATTGTCATCACCCGCGGCTTTGTTGGTCTTCAGCTTGGCTTTTGCTTGCATGATTTCTTCGGGACTAGGTGGATTGGTATCAGCTTGTGCAAGGGATTGACTGCGGATGTTGAGGGAGGCTGTGTTCGCTGTTGGTCGATTTAACAAGTTTTCGAAGTGTTTCGCCCATTGCTTGGTCTTCTCATTTGTTTCAGAAATAAATTTTTCATTTTCATCTTTAACTGTGTTTAAAAAGAAGGAAGACGATTTGGAAAGACCTCAATTTGCATCTGTTGCCTCCGATAAAGGTTTCATTCTCTCATGATCGCAAACCACAGTCTTGTTTGACTGAGCTAGTAATAGTGGCAAAAGATTGATCTTTTTTCCATGAAGATCTTTGAGCTTCTCTTTTCACAAATTATTAGGGGATAAAACGAGATAGGCCTCTTTAAACGTGTCTCAAAATACTTGTTTTTCCTTCTGTAGCTCTACTCTCTATTTTGTCTTCAGGATTACTGTAGAAATAAGATTTTTGACTCTGTGATCAAAGCAAGCTTTTTCTCAAGGGTTTTCTATACCTTAATTTATTGATTAGTTTCCAGAGCTGACTCAATATCTGAGTGTTTCTTTGTTGACCGGTTGCCTTTGAATGCAGAGAAAGGCCAATATGCCTAACTACAACTAGCACATCTTTTTCCGCTATGTTTTAGAATAATCAGGTCGGCCTCTTTTCAGAAGAGTGCAAAATAAACCTTAAGAGTTTTGCCACACTCATCACATATCACGGGTTATTTTTTTAGTTTTCAGACCATATCGTTGAACCGTCGATCATATCGTTGAACCGTTCTGAAACAGTTCCTTGTCTTCCTTGCAGGGCATTGCGAGCTTTACTGCCCACTGCCCGCCATTTGAACGTCTCTCACGATGGCTCTCCACTGTGCGGTCTCCTTGGCGATATCGAACCAGCAAGACTCGTATTTCTTGCGAGTCATTTTGAGGGGTTTCAGGAAGGGTTGGAGCTCTTTCTTCACTAAGCGCCTCCATGTATCCTTCGTTCCTCCGGGGGGTCGCGTCCAATTGTCAGCTTTCTCAAATTCGGGGCTAGCGTTCGGTATCATGTCTGGATCCATGCGTAAAGTGTGTCCCAACCATGTCAGCCTTCGCTTTTGTATGGTGGTACTGATGTCTTCCGCTGCTACACCGAGTTTGGTGAGGCTTCTTCGGTTGAAGGAATCAAGGCGGTGAGCGTCGGAGATCTTTATGGGCCAGGATTCACATCCGTACAGCAGTACGCTTTGGACACATGCTTTGTAGACTTAAGCTTTGATTCTCTGTGGAATTGATCTTTGTTTCCAAAGCTTGTCGAGCTGTTTAAGGCGGCTTGTCAACTTGCCAAGACGGGTTCGGACTTCGTGGGATACATCACCATCAAGTTGGAGATTGCTGCCCAGGTAAAGGAAGGAATCGACTTTTGGAGATGTTTACTTCAAGCCCACCTTTTGCAGCAGCCTTTGTAACTAGATCGAGAAAAGTCTGCGCATCGGCTGTGTTGTCGTCTAGTAGGCAGATATCATCGGCGAAGTCAAGATCAGTTATTATCATATCGTCGAGAGTGATGCCGAGGAACTGCTTTTTGGTGGCCTCATGTATTGCCCAGTCGATAACAAGGTTGAATAAGAAAGGAGCAAGTATCGAGCCTTGTCTAACTCCAGAGACGATCGCGAAAGGTTTCGATAATGAATTGTACACTCTTACTGTACTGAAGGTTTCTGTGTACATTGCTCGAAGTACCTGAATGAGCTTGGGCGGGAGTCCGTGACTTTTGAGGATGCGCCAGATGGTCTCACGATTGACGCTGGTGAATGCAGCTTTTTAGTCAATGAAGACTAGTACGGTCTGCCGGTCGAACTCGTATCTTTGCTCAACTATTTGCCTGATTGCAAAGATTTGGTCGCGGCAACCGCGCTTCGCCTCGAAGCCCGCTTGATTCCTGCGGGGTACTGATTCGTAGGCAGGTTCGATCCTGTTTTTCAGAATTTCCTATAAAATGTGAAAAGCGATGCTAAGAAGGGAAATGCCACGATAATTAGCACACTTCGCCTAAACTCTTTTTGTGAATTGGGACAATAACGGCTGTCTTCCAGTCATCTGGGATCTTCTCGTTGTTCCAGATAGACAACAGGAGGTGTTGGAAGTGGGGGAGCAGTTCATGCAAGCCATATATGAAGATCTCGGGTGGAATATTGTCATCACCCGCGGCTTTGTTGGTCTTCAGCTTGGCTTTTGCTTGCATGATTTCTTCGGGACTAGGTGGATTGGTATCAGCTTGTGCAAGGGATTGACTGCGGATGTTGAGGGAGGCTGGGTTCGCTGTTGGTCGATTTAACAAGTTTTCGAAGTGTTTCGCCCATTGCTTGGTCTTCTCATTTGTGTCAGCAATAAGTTTTTCATTTTCATTTTTAACTGTGTCGATGCTGGGATCTTTGGTGCCGGTCAGTTTCCTTACCGCATTGTACACCTTCCTGGTGTTGCCATGTTCGTCTACGGTAATTATGTCATCAGCGGTGGATTTGTAGAAGCGGTTTTTATCTATCCTGACTTGCCGCTTGATCTCTCTGGAATTCTTTTTCTTGGATTTGTGGTCCAAGCTCTGTTCCGTTTCGCAATCAATTCCAATGTTGTGGGCGAGATCCAAGGGTTCCGGATGGGCTTCTCCTTCGATATACACTTTTCCGCGGACGTCGCCAATGCTTCTTTGATTCAATTCCAGCAGCAACTTACATCGCTTCTGCTTGGCAGCTTCTCCAGTTTGAGGGCTAGCTCCTTTTGAAAGCTGTCGGCTACTTTCGGAGTTCTGATAGCATTGAAGTCCTGTCGGAAGCATTTTGGAGTCTTTGTGTATACTTTCAGTTCGACTTTCATCTTGGCTTTGAGCATTTTGTTCTTCTGGCCGACGGTTCGCACATCGTCGATGCTCGATCGCCATCTTTTTGATATCAGGATGAAATCTATTTGGTTTCTGGTGATCCCATCGTTGGATATCCAAGTTGGTAGGGTCTGAGCAGGTTTTTGGAACGTCCTGTTTGCTACCACGAGATTTTTGCTCATTGCGAAGCTGATGAGTCGGTCGCCATTATTGTTTCGATCGCCAATGGCAAACCTTCCAATGTTTGCCGATTCGGAGAACAGTCTTTCTCCAATCTTTGCGTTGGAGTCTCCTGCGACAATATTTACGTCCCGTTTTGGGAATGCAACCCATCATCTTTGAGAGTTCCTTAAAGAACTCATCCTTGATGTTATTTGCTTTGTCTTCAGTTGGGGCATAACAGCAGATAATTGCCGTCATCTGAAACAGTTGCCGTCAACTGACTTTAATTGCCTTAGATTTATTGGCTTCCACTTTTCTCAGTAAGTGTGGAAGTTCTGGTGAGTTTTGTGGAAATGTGATTGACCGCCATCAGTTTCGAACTCCGTTGCAATCACAGTTGAGTGTGCTATCAATATGGCTGATGTTTCTGTGATGAACAAACTGATTTTTTGCTTTGCGAAAGGAGTTCATTTGAAAAAAATTATTTCTTTTTTCTGATGGTACGAATATGTTGTTCAATCGATATATCTTTTACGCTCGATTTAAAAAAAATTGTCTTGGCTCAATTCTATAGATCTCTGAAGTGACTTTGTAAACTTGTTAAAATTTAATGATGACAGTTATAGAGAGTGTTACATAAAGCCTGATTTTTCTTGTCAATTCATGACTCCCTCTTTCAAAAAGCTTTACAAAGAGACTTCAGTTTACAATTCAAACGTGCCCAAACAATGTTGCAGCTTTAAGATACCCACAGAAAATTGTGATTGACAATCGCTAATATTTTGCCTAGTTCTGGGACTGAGTCAAGCATCAGCCCAGTTGAAATTGTTTTCTCCAGCCATTTTTTAAAACGGACGGTTAAAGCGATGTCCTCTAAGTTGAAATAGAGATTGCGTTTTTCATTGTGATGCTACATTTTAATCAGGCGAACAGGGGCAAGAAAATTAAGTCCACGAACTAACGTCGAATGTAAACTACCTTGTGTTCTGCCCTAAGGACTAACTTTATAAACATCAGTGTTATTGGGATTAGAGCTGTGTTGGTAATTTTTGCATTAAAAGAGAAAGCACTTGATGGTCATTGTTTTTTGGTTTTTAATGAGCAGATTTTTGGTTCTTCAAATTAAAGTTTTTTCAAACGTCAAGTAATTGCAGAATATAAACATAAACTTATAAATGTCTTCCAATAGTTGTCCGAGTCCATGAATGGCCCCCTCAATACAAAGAAAAAACAAGCTGTACAGCTCCAATTATTTGATCGGAATCTTTAACGGCCTGATCAAATAGTGCTTTACAAGGGTTTGCCTAATTAATTCTGCAGTGCGATTTTGTCTTGCACCTAGTTCTTTTTTGAATCAGTTGTCGACAGAAGAAAGTTTCTTTGATCTTTCGCCAGGACATGTGTTTTTTCGCAAGATTTGATTGCATAATTTTGAAATCGATTTTTTGATTTTTGAGTTTTTCTCATTCAAATCTGATTAGGGCAGAAGTTCTCTACCAAGTAGTCAAATTTTTTATTAGACTACAAAACTGCTAGTTGCTTTTGTGTGAGCCTGCTTCCGTTCTACTCAACGACACAAGTAAGTGATCCTGGAAGCGTTAATTGATGACCATCATAAGCTTCGAGATGTCTTATTTTACCATCCAACTGAGGTTTTCAAAGCTCAGTGCATATTTTGGATGATATCACTGTGCTATCTGCACCTGTGTCTACCTGCAGTTTTACTTTGCAGTTATTTATTGAGATATATTCCAATGTCGCAGATTTGTTCTTTAGTATAAAACATTCCTATCTCCGATTTTGGAAATGCTTGCTGTGAAGAAATAATTTCTTCTCCGCAAAAGTTAATCTGTTTATTGTACTTACCTGTCCCACCTTTTCGCAGGTGTTGCATTTTTTACTTAGCGCTGGACAGGGTCTACTAAAATGTGCCTTACCTCCACACCTAGTGCACATAGTGTTGCTTTTATGAGCCGTTAATTTTTCATTTGGCTTTCAAAAGGTCCTTTTGAAGATGAACCCAACTTCTTCCTTCACAGTAAAGGGCTTAATACCTGATGAAGAACTTGCAAAAGCCATGGCTTGAACGAACGGTAAGCTCTCAGTCATTTCAGTAACCGACATTGTTGGTTTTGCTTTAATGCCGTCTAGTAGTCTTAGTTTTGCTTCAGAGTTCCCCGAACCTGAGATAAACTTTATTTTTATCAACTACTCTTTGGGGTTGGCCCCTGTTTTGAGTTTCTGAAGTCACAATTGCGTGTTTCTTCTCTAAGACGTGCTAGGAAATCGTCGTCTGACTCCCCTACACTTTGTATAACGGACAGAAATTTAGCCTTTTCTGCCGTTACTACTCTCTCTTTAAGAGAAATATAATTTTGAATCGCCAACCTGATGTCTTTATAAGGAATGTCTATCGATTTCTTAGCTCTCTTTAGGCTCCTAAGTTTAATAATTGCACCTTGCCCGCACATACTAAGAAAAAGATTGGTTACCTGTAGGTCCTGTACACTACCATCGGTGCTGATCTTGTCCCCTTTCTATGCTGCGCGACATTTCGTCATAAAAGACATAATTCACGCATAATAAGTTAACAAAAAGACATAATAAGTTGAATTATAAATAAAGTTGGAACTGAAAATATACAAAAATTAGCTCGTATTTAGAGTACTTATCTATGCACAAATATACAGAGAAAATTTAAATTAGCCTAAAATCTTTTACTTGATTGACATGTGAATAAATCTTAGTTCCGAATCCTGGAGGTAATTTTCTGTTTTCATCAACATTTCATGAGAATCATATATGGCCTAGATACAATCGAGTTCATTAGTTGGAGGTCGGTGAATGTTAGAATCGGGTTTCTGTGGGTGATAGAATTTACTTCTGACGTCTGATTGATAGGTCAATAAGATATAGATAGCGCCAAACAAAATTAGAATTGAGTTTAGTTTTGTGGCCATTACTTATCGACATAGCAAAAAAATTCGTCAGGTAAGTTATTCTTTTGTTCTTGGAAACTCTAATCAAGAAAACTTCTAAGTTTCTTGATAATTCTTTGAAACCATCACAATAACATCGCTGCTGCAATTTCTTCCTCTAAAAGTGATAAAAATGAAATCAGTACATGTGCAATGAAAAATTGGCAACTAAAATGTCCAGATCGACACGGCAACAGTCCCCAGCATAGTTAACTTCTCTCACGCGACCCCATTGGTCAATAATTCTACCTTGCCCGGTTGTGTTGAAGAGTCTCAAAATCCCGTGATTAAGACCTACTAAAACGGGCCTGTCAAACATTAGGTCATATCTAGGCAATTATTGAGTATAAATAATAAAGAATAGAAGATGCAGAACTCACCGTGGTTTAGGACGCGTCCATAATTTGAAATAGTGCGACCAAAAAGTTTGGTCCAGACCGTGTATTTATCGTCTAGGAGGTGGTACCCCCCAGACAAAAAATGGTCGAATCATATTTCGAAAATCCTCACGCCGGGCGGCCTCAAACTGCTCATTTGGAGTGATCTTTTTCCTGCCTTGGGATTGGCTACATCTCTTTTACAGATAACTGGTAATCAAGTTGACCATATCCGATATTAAAGACCAATCATATTTCATCCGGAACAGCCTTATGAAAGTCAACAATTCATATGGCCAGTACACAATTTTACAGAAATTATGAACCCCGACGTCAGCAAGGCCGACCTGTACATAAAAATTTATAAGAAAACATAAAAATAGTCTTCAACAAATTGAAAAAGAACAAAAAAAAATTTTAAAAAAGATGAAAAAGAAGGACATAAGAAAATTGCAAAAATTAAAAAAAAAATTAATTTAAAAAGTAATTTAAAAAATAATTGCTCAGTTGGATGCTATTCCCACTTAGAGTAATATGTTTTAAAAAAATAAAACATTCTCCGACTCACATGTCCTCAACAAATCTATTCTAAAATTTATATACCAAATGCCGAACATAGATACATTTATCAGCATTATCTCACAAATTATAAAAGACTGTGCTTCACAGAACAGCCTATTTTTCTACAGTCAATTTGAACTATGCGTATATTAAATTGATTTTGGCCTAGAAAATGCAAAACACAAAAAATAATTGTATCTTTATTGGTTAAATGGACGGCATATATAAACTCAAAGCATGTATTTGCGACTCACTGATTCTTAATTTCGAAAAGCAAAGGACTACAATATCAATGGCTTCCGACAGAAGCATAATTGGCTTCCTCGATAATATTTTAACTATTACATACGGTCTTGAAAAAGAGTTAGAAGAATAAGTCTCAAGAAAGGGCCCATCCGCAACCGAAGAAACTGTAGTGCAAAATTTAGAACCACGTGTGAAAAATCTTACTGGAAACTTCAAAGGAGACAAAAAGATGAAATACAACAATATAGATTTTGAAAATATTGTCCTCATGTAGCACTAATGAAATACTTTAATTTGTAATACTTTAAGCAAAACGAAAGGACTTAGAAATACAGCCTGAATTACGGCTGCTTTATCATATGTTTAGGCAATTTTTGTCAGGGTTCTGTTATCTTTTTTAACCGGAAAACCGCTCTGAGTTTCAATATGAAATTGTACTAAAAATGGGAGGTCATTAACTTCCTGTAATAGAAACTGCATTTAATACTTCTAGTTGCTGAAAAAATTTTCTTATGAAAATTTGCTAATTCATTTGTTCTCTGCAAGAATGAAGATATATATATATAAAAAACAGAAACCTGTAACACCAGATTAGGCAAATTTTTCAGCAGTCAACACAGTCACAGTCACAAAAATTCTAAAATGAGATTATGGCTTCAATCATTTGGCGATTTTGTTGCGACAAAAGGTTTATATTGAACTACAAGTAGAACAACATGTGATCACCGCGAGAAAAACTAGAGATGAAATAGTTTGCTTCGCATAAAAATTGGACTTTCAACTGACAAAGTTATTTTTTGTCATTTGTGATGAAAATTGAAAATTGAAGTGATTCGACAGCTTAGTAAAACGCTTGATTGTTCAACGTTTAAAAACGACATCAGTTTGGCGAAAAAATACGAGTGAAATATTTTTAAAAAATGCGTGTTATATTGAAATTAATTTGTGTCGCTGTGTTAGAATATCGATCAAACTATAGTCTTAAACTTAGTGAGAATTAGAAAGAAAGTTTGACTTACCAGATTAGAAAGACAAGCAATATGACTTCGATCAAAGAAATTATATAAATGAATCGTCAAGAAATGGTGCTTAGAATCAATATTTGGTTCAAATTGGTGAATCTATATAACTATTATTAGAGTTAGATTAATTGATGTAAAATCTTCCCAGCATGTATTAAATGATGATGATATCTCCGGAAGTGTGAATGAATTCTTAGAAAAGTTCAAATGGATTCCATTTATGGTTCCCTTTGCGACTGATTTGTAGAAGCAAACCATATTGGGTAAACTTTGCTACACCCACCATAAATCGCCGTGCTAAGATTAGTTTTGTGTCTTGAGTTTTTCACACTGATAATGGGTATATATACAGCTAATTTTTGAGTCCTTTTTCATCCCCAAATTCAAATCACCATCTTGATCTAATAATCAGATCTCTCCTGTAAATCTCTAAATTCTACTGTAAAATATCATTTTGTTATTCTCTCTTTTTTGAGAAATTAATTCTTTTACTTAAATAAAAACGCTTTTTATTCCGCTTGCGAAAGTCCATAACCCAACAGGTTATGGGCCCAGCAATTTTCTAAGTCATAAAATTAATTTCCAAAACAAAACTAATTTATTGTTTACAATCATAATGTTTTTCTGCTTAGTACGTTTTCTTTTCACAACTGTTTTGCCTGCTCAAACTCCAATGGATCAACAGACAGTGAAGCTGCTGACCTACACAGGAAAGGCACATGACTTTCCAATCTGGAGCAGAAGATTTTTGGCGATGATGCAGACGAAGGGACTCTCCAAATCACTACTGGGACAACCCAATGAGCCTGCGACACTGGCCAATGGGGCAACCAAAGATGAGAAGAAGAATCACAAGGTGCTGAAGGATGCATATGAGAAGGAAGTTGCAGACATCAAGGAGAAACGGAACAATGTGTGGTGTCATCTGGCACTGACTCTAGATGCAACAACCCTCATGCTGATGAGACATGACTGTGTGGGAGATGATGGCGTTGGAGATGGAGCAAAGGCTTGGAAGCTTTTGCAAGAGAGATTTCAGAGTGTGGAGACCCCGACAGTGGTGACTTTAGTGGCACAGCTTGCTCGACTGCAGCTCGAGGATTCTGAGGATTTGGACAGCTTCTTCATCAGAGGACAGGAGTTGCTCACAAGGCTACAAGAAGCAGGGGAAGCAGTCTCAGAGACCCTCTTCAACGCCTTGGTCCTCAATGGTCTGCCAATGAGGTATGAAAGTTTTGTTATACAGGAAGCTTCAACCCGGCAACGAACTTCACAGAGTTGATGAAAAAGCTGCAGATCTTTCATGAGAGCACGGTGCAGAGACACAAGGGACAAAGTGGTTCAGTGACACTGGCAGTGAAGCGTGACTTCAAGAAGGGACCCAAGAAAGGAAACTGTTTGTGTGGGGGATCCCTGGACACTTTGCCAAGGACTGCAGGAAGAAGGAGACAGCACAATGCAAGAAGTGTGGTGAGAAGGGTCACCTAGACAGGGCATGCAAGAGACAAAGAGATGGAGGCAAACATGAGTCAGTGGCAATGGGTCCAGCATTGGCTACACCAGACGAGGAATCCTGGCAGCTCTTACCCAGTGGAAGACAGCAGGCATGCTAGTAGACAGTGGTTGTACAGATCACATAGTGACGAACATCGATGCGTTCCTGGACTTTGTGCCCGTTCAATCAGTGGTCAGAAATCCCAACGGAGAGGCTTCCCGAGTGGTGGGCAGAGGCTGTGTGAGGATCAGCATACTCTCAAACAAAGAGGAATTCCAATGCGAACTCAAAAATGTTCTGTGTGTGCCGGATTATTCTTCAAACCTCCTATCAGTCTCAAGATGCACGGAGTGGGGACATAGCTTCACTTTCGAGAGAGGCAACAGCTGCATGAAACTCCAGAAGGGAACTCGGGTAAAACTAACATAAGAAAATAATTTGTTTTACTTACCATGCAGCATTCTAGAATTCAAGATGAGTTCCAACAGCGTGAAACTTGACAGTGCAAGGAAGTGGCACAGACGATTGGGTCAATTGAATCAAGCGGATGTGGTCAGGAATGCACCAGAGACAGTGGGGGAACTCGATAATGTATGCAATGTGTGTGCATTGGCCAAGATCACAAAGACCCCAGTACCAAGAGTGGCAGAGACCCAAGCAGAAGAGAAGCTGGAGAGGGTGTTCATAGACGTGATGGGACCTTTCAGAGTAGAGTCACTGTCAGGGTTCCGGTTCTGCATAGCGTTTGCAGACCAGTATACGAAGTTTGTGTTTGTGGAATTGCTTAAGGCAAAGAGTGAAGCATTGGCCTGCCTGAAGAAATTTTTTCTCAGTGTGGGGACGCCCAAAAAATTGAGGCAAGACAATGCCAAGGAGTTTCTCTCAGAGCAGTTCAAGACGTACTGCTTAGATGCAGGCATTCTACAGGAGAAGACCATACAAGAGACGCCACAACAGAATGGGTTAGCTGAGAGGTGCAACAGGACACTGCTGGAGATGGCAAGATGTTTGCTCATTGACTCAGGACTTCCAAGACGATGTGGGGAGCAGCAATTCTTCACGCAGCAAGGATCAGAAACTTGGTTGTGAGACGAGAAGAAGAAAAATGCCCAGCAGAGCTGATGAGAGGTATAAAACCTAAGCTTCCAATTAGTAAATTATCTATTTTTGGTTGCACAGTCTTCATGAGGAAGAGGGACAGAGAAGTCAGCAAACTTGAACCAAAGGCACTGGAAGGAAAGTTTGTGGGTTACACTGAAGGAGAAAACGGATACCTGGTGTACATACCTAACACACGCAAGGTGATGGCAGTTCGAGATGTGATTATTAAGGTGTCTGAAGTGGGCTCAATCCCTGACAACAAAGGTACGGCTGACCTACTAGATGATGGGTCGGAACTGGGAATCGGGCACCCCGATGATGGTCATCAAGACGATGACAACAGAGAACGACAGGACACATCTACTGCAACAAAGGAGGAGTGGCATGACGAAGGGAGCGTGATTACTCAAGAAACAACACTGAGACAAGAGGCCTCGGATGTTGGAGAAACAGCACTAGATGAAGGATCTACTGCAACAAGAGGGAGTCACAGAGACTCAGAGTCACTGAAAGACAGTGACACAGAAGACAGTTGGTCCTGACTTCTGAATACAGAGAAAGTCAGGACCCATCTTGCTGTGACTGAGGGCGACTATGTGGAACCCAAAACAGTCTACGAAGCCAAGCAAGGTGACAATTGGGACCAGTGGCACCGGGCAATGAAGGACGAGGTCAAGGCACTCCAAGACAACGAGACTTGGAACCTAGTGAGACCACCCACAGACAGGGACGTCATACCGGGCAAATGGGTCTACAAAGTGAAACTGGGACCCAGAGATCAAGTGGACAAATACAAAGCGCGGTATGTGGCGAATGACTTCAAACAAGTGGAAGGACTGGACTACTTTGAGACTTTTGCGCCTACCTGCAAGCCAGAGACATTCAGGATTCTACTTCAGCTATCAGCGAAGCAGGGTCATGTGATGCGCCAATTTGATGTCACGACTGCTTTCCTGCACTCACCAATCGAGGAAGAAGTGTATCTGGAACAGCCACAGGAGTTTGTAAAACGCGGATCAGATGGGGAGAAGTTAGTATGTCGACTAAATAAATCAATTTATGGTTTGAAACAGGCTGCTAACAACTGGTACAAAGAGCTGGCAAACTTCCTATTAAGACATGGGCTCATCAGGAGCAGGAACGATCACTGCTTGTTCGCAAGATCAGAGGCAGAGGATCACACCTTCATCATGGTCTGGGTTGACGACATCATAGTAGCATCAAGAAGTATGACAGTGGTCTCTGATGTCAAGAAGGCACTAGAAGCAACCTTTCACATGGAAGACAGAGGGAGACTACACTGGTTTCTGCGTCTAAGAATCAGACGAGAAGAGGGCAAAGTCACAGTCGACCACGAACGCTACATAGAAACAATGCTTGAGCGTTTTCAAATGGATCAATGCAAACCCTCAAGAACTCCAGCTGATTTGAATTTGAAACTTCAGACAGCACAGAACGGAGACGAAGAAGTGGACCAGAGGATCTACAGAAGCTTGGCTGGATCACTTCTGTATCTGGCCAAACAGACGAGGCCAGACATCATGTTCACAGTCAACATTCTGTCCAGACACTTGAATGCACCTACCAATCAACACTGCATGTGCGGAAAACGACTTCTGCGATATCTTCAAAGTTCAAAAGGTTTAAAACTTACTTACACAAAAGAGGCTAGTTATGATTTAGTGGGGGAAAGTGATGCAGACTGGTCTGGAGACGTGAACGACAGAAAATCAACAACGGGCTATTACTTCAAGCTCAACGGACGTGGCGCAGGACCCAGCTGGGGTGTCAAGAAGCAGGCCACAGTTGCTATTTCTTCATCAGAAGCAGAATATCGGGGCATGGCAGCAGCAGTTCAGGAAGCACTCTACCTGAAACAACTTCTAGATTTTGGCATCCAACAGAAACGTCCAATAGCAATTGGAGAAGACAACCAAAGTTGTATCAGACTCTGCCAAAACCCAGTCATGCACAAAAGGAGCAAGCACATCGAAACAACGTTTCACTTCATCCGGGACAAGACGGAGGATGGGACTATTTCAATTCATTATGTCCCTACAGACAAAATGGCAGCGGACATCTTCACACAGTCCTTACCCGTTTTGAAAGTGGAAACATTCAGAGCAGTTTTGATGGGAACAGACTCTACGTAATCAGGTCAAGTCTGAGTGGGGGTGTTAGAATACCGATCAAACTATAGTCTTAAACTTAGTTTAGTGAGAATTAGAAACAATGTTTGACTTACCAGCTTAGAAAGACAAGCAATATGACTTTGATCAAAGAAATTATATAAATGAATCGTCAAGAAATGGTGCTTAGAGTCAATATTCGGTTCAAATTGGTGAATCTAGATAACTATTATAAGAGTTAGATTAATTGATGTAAAATCTTCCCTGCATGTATTAAATGATGATGATATCTGCGGAAGTGTGAATGAATTCTTAGAAAAGTGCAAATGCATTCCATTTATAGTTCCCTTTGCGACTGATTTGCAGAAGCAAACCATATTGGGTAACCTTTGCTACCCCCACCATAAATCACGGTGCTAAGATTAGTTTTGTATCTTGACTTTTTCACACT
The DNA here is from genome assembly GCF_964194025.1 of Convolutriloba macropyga. Taxonomy (NCBI): domain Eukaryota; kingdom Metazoa; phylum Xenacoelomorpha; order Acoela; family Convolutidae; genus Convolutriloba; species Convolutriloba macropyga. Next base: position 4,631,029 of record NC_134468.1, read on the forward strand.
CATAATGGGTTTATATACAGCTGATTTTTTAGTCTTTTTTCATCCCCAAATTAAATCACCAACTTGATCTAATAATCAGATCTCTCCTGTAAATCTCTAAATTCTACTGCAAAATATCATTTTGTTATTCTCTCATTTTTGAGAAATTAATTCTTATACTTAGTTAAAAACGCTTTTTATTCCGCTTGCGAAAGCCCATAACCCAAAACGCTGTAAATTTGATAATAACAAAAAGTCAAATGGAAGACAAAAATATATCAAGTTGCTATGCCGAAGATAACAAACCTTGCAACATCAGGGAAAATAATTACCCTTTTTCAAAACTTTTTTTGCGTATTTTATGAAAGAATGTTTGATGTTGTGTGTTTCAAAAACCAAAGTTTTCACGGCTTTCATATGCAAACGTAAAAATAATAATCCATTTGCAAACGTTAAAATGATTGTAAAATACCGTCACTGGGCACAGAATTTTTTTTGCTGAAAATTGAAACAAATTTGCTTACCCAATTCGCGATGTTCGATGCAATGAGCCGCAGTAAGAACAAAATGTGTGTCAATAATACTGCCTCCACACTTCCAGTTTCTGTCCAATTTTCTAACGGTATCATTCACTGTGGTTATATTAGTCCCTCTTATAAGAAGGCGAACGTAGAAAAGTCTATCCGGCGAATCATAACCACCAAATATTGCCCTCTTTTGGCCTGAGTTGTCGTTGGCGCACACATATGTCAACAACACACACAAGAAAACGATAATTACAAAACAAATTGCGTTCATTGGTATTTTTTAAATAGAAAACTGTTTGTATTGTTTATTTTTGCTTGTGAAATCAATGTTGGCCTGACTCAGCTCAATCGTTATTTAACCAAATATTGTTCAAATTTGGTTTGCATAAAAACATCTGCAAAATACGATTTTGTTAGAAACAAAGCGCTTTTATTACACCCAAATTTTAAGACTGTCCGAACTTGAAAAAAATGGAACTTTTTGCGACCCAAAAAAGTGCCACGCAACTGCTTTAAACAAAGAAATCGCAGCAAAGGATCGCTTAAGTTTAACTGAGGTCAAACTAACGTGCAGTTTAGATCTCTTTTCAAACTAACAGTTTCAAACTAACGTACCAGATAAGTTTATTCTCTCAGCTTCGTAGCTACTCTAGTCGAAACTGCACCGTTGCTTCGCAAAATTTTGCAACGTTCTGAATTAATGTGCATCGCTATAAAGTTGATAAAAACAAAAAGTCATAATTGTTGGAAGACAATAATATAACAAGTTGCTATGCCGAAGATAACAAATCTTGCAACATCAGGAAAATAATTAGCCTTTTTGTAGTTCACAACTATTTTTGCGTATTTTATGAAAAAAAGTTTGATGTTGTTTAATTCAAAAACCTTAGTGAGCAAATTTATAGTAATGTGAAAGTTTCAATCGGCCGGTGACAAAAAGACAAAGAAAAAAAGCCAGGAAAACAAATTTTATGACGGCCTGCAGAGATTTTATCTATTGGTTTGATATAAGGTAAACTGTTGGCATATGACATGAATACCGGTCTCGCTTTAGCCAATAGAAGATTATATTTCATGTTATATTATATTAATTTCTGTCTGTTTTTTAAACAAACAAGGCGACTCGTTTATGTGCGTTCGCACATGATGTTCCGACCCGAGCTCATGTACATTTTTGACTTAATTATCAACCAAATGAAGAAATAACAAAAATAGATGTTTGAGTTTATAACAATTGTTACACAACCTATCTACTAATTGAATTACACAACCTATCTACTAATTGAATTACACAATGCCTTATTACAGCGCCAATGAGATCTGATCTTAAAGTGGCTACGAGACAAAAAACAACCAAAAAATTAGCAAAAACAAAAACTTCACGGCAAAAATTTAATATCTAAATTTATACGAACATAGTAACAACGTCAAAATGCAGTCAGATAAAACTTCAACTACACAAATTAAATTTCTCCTATCTACACAGCGGACGGAAAATTTTCGTAATGAGACTATGTTGCAAGTCAACAAAGAGAACGATCAATGAGGCGAAATTCAAAAATTAATCAACATTTTTTAAACCAAGAGATTTCAAAAGTCTTAAAAATAATTAGCTTTTAACTACATAATCCCTGATAAATTACTTAAAATTTATTAAAAAACGAAAAGGCTTTGTCTTTGGGTAATTTAAGCCTTAATAACGAACTAAAGAAAAATCTAAAAAAAAAGAAACGATTTGCGAAAACACAAACTATTGCTACCATTAAAATCATTAGCTATTATCTGAATATTATGTATTTTTCATTCAATTCTTTTTCCAATAATTCGTCTGCAGAAATTATTCTGTGACATTAAATATGTTTATTTGGGCCATATTTGTCAACCATTGGGATCTGTTACTACGCGATTGTTCTGAAGGAAGAGAAAAAGAAGCGCAGAAAATGACCACTCAAAAAACGTTTAAAGGAAAGGGATATTGTCCCACAAAAAAGCACCGGTGACAAATAATATCAGTAGATATGTTATTTTTTGGAATACAGGAACTTGGATGTGACCTCTCATTGATGAAAATAAATTACAATTTGACGAAAAGAACAACAAAAACTGAAATGTTTGAAAAATGTTTGAAAATGTATATCATAAACTTTAATACTAAAGGCTATAAACTGACTAACTGATTCAGTTAAAATCAATAACTCACTCTTCAATTACAAGCCTAAGAGACTTGTCAGCAATTTACGGCTATCTAAAGAACAAAAACAGGCAAAAACAGCAATTTCAGGAAAAGAATTGAGCGAGAAACTTGTTGAAGGCAATAAAAAATGAACTTTTCACTACAAACTTTTCTATGTTCAATTAATTTTTTAACAGCAATGGGATTGTTTTTGTATCAATATAGTTTCAAAAAATCAAATCTGAACAAAAACATTAGAACCACCAAATTTTTGAGAAAACTCGTAGTATCAACGCCATTAGTTTCATTAGCTTTCAACGGATTCCACTAAATACGCTAAATTATGCCTCCATGGGACAACAATTTTGTTGGACATTCAAATTTGGTCAGTAAAACCTTACAACAAGTTATTGAAGATGAGAACAACAACAAAGACAGGCAACAACCAAAAATTCAGTAGAAAAGTGCTAGAAGAAAGTGTCGAAGCAATTTAAATCAAAAGTTTTTCTCTGAAAACTTTATATATGATCCTTTGAACGTCTTCCCTAATTTTTTGGGAACTATCAGTATTAGGATAATGTGATAAGATTTCAAAGGGATCCAAAAATCAGAAAAATTTACCGTAATTTTTTTTAGAATATGAAAACTAGTGGCATTGAAGTTCTAAAACTAATAGGTAGAACATAAAACCGCTAACCAGATTATATTTGGCTGCATGAGAAATAAAAAAAGGATCTTGTAAGTACTGAAACTGACGTACAGTCAACGAAGAAAACGTTTAGGATCGGTTAAAAAAATTTAACTTTTTTTTAAAGTCTTAACAGCCATTAAACTCAAAAGCTTTTAACGGAGGTCAAAAACTACGCTCAGAAATAACACGATGGCAGAAAAAAAGTGTTTGTCACCCATTGATAATCAATAAATAATCACAACAACTGCTATGACTATGAAAACAACAACAAAATCAGGCAAAAACCAAAAATTCAGTGGAGAAGTGCGAGAAGAAAATTTTGAATCCATTTAAACCAATAGCTTTTCTCTGAAAACTTTATCTGTGATCACTGAATGTCTTCTCCGCACCAATGTGATTAGAAATAAATTTTTGGATAATGTGTATAATATTTAGATAATGTGATAAGAGTTCAAAAGTAACCAATAATACGAAAATATCCAAAAATTTTTTTTTAAGATTTTGAATTCTTATTTGATTGAAGTCATATAATCAATAATTAGAAGATAAAACCACCAACGAAAATTATTTTAGGTTCAGTAGAAAGCAAGTGGGTTCTGTCAATACTGAGACTGAGTACCAGTTCACAAAAATTTTAAGATTGGTTAATGTTCAAAAAAATTGTCGAAAAATTATTTTCAAATTCTTAACAGCCATTAAATTCAAAAATATCAACGGAAGTCAATTAATACGCCTAAATATGCTTCAATAGGAGCATGAGGATGATTGTCATGCATCGGTGATCAATAAGACATCACAACAAGTGTTATGATTATGAAAACAACAAGAAAATCAGGCAAAAGCCAAAAATTCAGCAGAGAAGTGCAAGAAGAAAAGGTCGAAGCCATTTGAAACCATAAGTTTTGCTCTGAAAAATTTGTCTGTAGTCCACTGAACGTTGAATTCTACACTGGACCGGCTTTTTAATGATACCACTCACATTTCTCTGCGATATATCGATCGGCCAAAATTGACTGAACAAAAAAAACCATTTGAGTATATAGTTCCTCCCAACCACAAGTTGGGTCGGAACAAAAATGTGAGAAAACTTGATAGAAAATTATCAGAATAATGTCTTTTATAAAACTTTAGACAGGTGCTGCAAACATTGGAAACTTAATTGTAATCTCGGAATCGTTTGTCGTAAGTACCATATAAATTTCATTCTTTATTACAAACACTCCAAAATAAAATTTTTCGCATTTCGAATTCTCCGACTAAATTGAGGTTTTTGGTGACAATTTTAGTCCATAGATTAAATCGCTTAGGTAGATTAACAAATTGGAAGGCGTGCGTGTCATGACGGATTGTGAACTAATGTCGGAACTGTGCGGACCTTTTCGATTCAAGCAGTGTGATGATAACAACCTAAAGTTGTTTTCTTCAACTAGACAAAATTGTCGGTCAAAAGGTGTTCTTCCTGATGCGTTATCACATAGATTCATTTTGAACATTATGAGCAAATTTAGCCAAACTGCATCGACATTTTATTATCTACACCCGAGCTAACCACCTGTGATTGTGCAGTGAGTTTTCAGATCACAAGAGAAATATTTCGTACTCAAAAACTCAGAACCCTTGATCCGCCTCTTAGACTGTAAAGCTTCAGCAAACATACTTCTCGTCCAGCTTTGTCCGATGGATTATCGAAAATGACGGCGTTGTTGTATCAAAGATTATTCAGCTGTTCAACAATGGCGTGCTCCAGTGTTTCACTAAAACGCTTTGCATGAAAGTGGGGGTGATTTAAACTAATGGTTTGCGAGAGAATGGTACATGAACAATTTCTATTTTCAATTTCTAATTTCAAAGTTTGTCCACATGAGCAGTTTCTATACAGGCGTTGTCAGTGATAAAAGTGTTGTTTTTGATGGATGTTCAATGAAAGCGGCTTGCTGTGCCACCTTGGTAACACTCATAACTTTCATGGGTGCAAATTGTGTCTTTCCGAGGACGAAAGTTAGCTCTGATTTAAACTCACTGGAAGTGAAACTACTCGAAGCTATATAAATGCGCTAGCACTAAATAGGCATTGAGGGGTATCACCAAACACGTAGAATCGAAGATGTTTGAATTGAATTGAATTGAATTGAATTGAATTTAATTTGTCAAACAAATACAAATACAAAACTGAATGACAGCGTGTACAATTTAGGGTTTATGTTTGGGAGGCTTTCCAATGAGCAGTACTGCTCTACAAGTGGAACACCTTGAAAATAAATTGAATAGAATAGAATAGATTAGAATAGTGGGTATTTTTTCTTTGAACAGTCTATTCATAAAGAAGTTTGAAGGCTTGGTTGTTATCTAAAATATAAAACTGAGTGAATTGTTTAAAGAAGTCTTTGAACTTATAACCGCTCATGTTTTTTATGTCATTGGGCACTAAATCAAGAGAGGATAGGAAATTGTGACATTTTTATTTTTTACTTCTAAATTCTATCGAGTTTCTCATATATTGCGTTTTGATCAGTGGCAGCTTTTGCATCCCCTTCTTTTGACTCCTAGTCTTGCTATCACTGAGAATCTGCGAATCGGTAAAATTACCCTGTTCCCTCATTTCCTGGAATGTATGTCTCAACATTTCAATAAAAAATAAGTCGTATACTGTGTGAATTTGGTGGGTTGACATAATTTCGGTAACAGAATCGCTAGGCCGTTTGAAAAAAATTGCTCTCACAATTCTCTTTTGGATTTTTAGAATTGCATCTAACTTATTTTTTGACACGCCACCGAATATCAAAATTCCGTATTGAATTAAACTTCTAGCATAACTGTTATAAAACTTGATTATGTTTTCCTTCGTAAAATAGTGTCTTGCTTTGTACACAAGGCCACAGAATTTTGACAATTTTTTCTCTATGTTTCTAATATGGGTTTCGATTTTAAGGTTTTTATCAATCGTGATTCCCAGATACTTGAATTCATGACTTGATGGAATCACAGTATTGCAAAACGTGATATTTGTTATTTTATTTGAACCAAACCGCATGAAAGCAGACTTCTTTTCATTCACTGTAAGGCTGTTGTTTTTGAACCATTTTTCAGAACAAAGTATGGTTTGTTGAAATTTTTTGCTGTAGGATGTTTCGCTGTGTAGCAGTGTTGTATCGTCTGCAAACAAAACGTTTTGGATTTCTTTGCAATAGTCAGAAAGGTCATTTATATACAAGAGGAAGAGCAAAGGTCCCAACACAGATCCTTGAGGTACACCATAATTGTTTTGTAAGATTTTTGATTCGAGATTGTTGGTATAAACGAATTGCCTTCGATTTTCCAGGTAACTTCCAAAAAATTCACGGACATAATTTCTGAAAGCATAGTGTTCTAATTTTTTCAACAAAATCTCGTGGCTGATACTATCGAAAGCTTTTTTCAAATCCACGAAGAAAGCGTAGCCTTTTTTCTTTTTGTCAGATACTGATCTCATTTCCTCTGTGAAATTAATTAGTGCATCAATACAAGATCGATTCCACTGGAATCCGAATTGGCAGTCCGATAAAATATTGTGCTTTTTGATGAATTTGTAAATCCGATTATGAATTAATTTCTCAAATACTTTTGATAGTGTACTCAGTAAACTAATAGGTCGATAGTTGTCAACATTGTCTACTATTCCACTCTTATGAATTGGAATAATTTTCGAAATTTTGAATATTTCAGGAAAGTAATTGGATGATAAGCAATCGTTGAAAATGTCTGCTAAGATCTCACTTATGACTGGATAGGATAATTTAAGCATTTTGTTGCTTATGCCATCAGGACCACTAGAATTCTTATTTTTGAGTTCTTTTATGATGTTGGTTACTTCACTTATAACAATGGGAAAAAACACGAAGAATTTTTCTGCTCTTAGCGATAAAATTGGTTCGAATTCTATGTCTTCTAGTTGCGAAGCTAATATAGATCCAATACTAGTGAAATGTTTGTTCAATTCGTCGGCATTCGGTGTACTTATGTCCCTTCTATCATCACAACACAAATATTTGTACGTTTGGAATAAAGATCTGTTGTCACTGTTAATTTTCATTTTTTCATCCATGAACTTCTTTTTTTTTCATTCCTAATGATTTTTGTCACATAATTTCTTTGGTTCTGATATTTTTTTCGGTTTTCTCCATTGGGTTTACTGATCCATTTCCGGAAAAGCATATTTTGTTTAGATATTTCTTTTTTGATCTCTGAGGTTAGCTGAAACTTGGTTGTTTTCGCCTGTTGGAGGGGCACATGCTTATCAAAACACTGGGTCAATGCTGTAACTAATTCACTAATTTTTTTTATCGATGACCATTCTAGAATGTAGTGTGTGAATTTTGTCAACTTTTTGTTTTAGTAGAAATAGGAATTTCAATTGTGCATCTGTAGATTTCAAATGTTTGAAACTTCGACTCCATGTTTTTTTCGGTGTTGTTTTATTACACGACGATGATTTTTGCAAAGATAACCCAAAATGATCGCTTATACAACACTGTATTGTATTCGTTGCATATTGCCATTCTGTACAAATGTGGTCTATACATGTTTGTTTTTTCATTCCAATCCGTGTTGGTTCCAGGTTTTGAACTTCTAAGTTATAACTCTTAAGTAGATTTTTGTACGCTGATGTTTGTATGGTGGTAGATAGCAGGTCGATATTGAAGTCGCCACATAAGATCAACTCAGTTTTGGTGTATTTTAATTGGCCTAAAAGTTTATCGAGGTCTTCCATAAAAGTGGTGAGGGAAGCGTTTGGAGGGTTAAATATAACACAGAAGGTTTTATATGACCCATCAATTTTAGCGGTGATGGCTGAATGCTCTACATTAGAGTCTGTCACAACTTCAGTGAATACTATGTTTTCTTTCACGTAAAACGCGCAACCACCCCCTCTAGTTTTTCTATTTTTTGTTATTATTGGAGCGTAAACCTTCTAACCTTCTAAGTTTGTCCACATGAGCAGTTTCTATACAGGCGTTGTCAGTGATAAAAGTGTTGTTTTTGATGGATGTTCAATGAAAGCGGCTTGCTGTGCCACCTTGGTAACACTCATAACTTTCATGGGTGCAAATTGTGTCTTTCCGAGGACGAAAGTTAGCTCTGATTTAAACTCACTGGAAGTGAAACTACTCGAAGCTATATAAATGCGCTAGCACTAAATAGGCATTGAGGGGTATCACCAAACACGTAGAATCGAAGATGTTTGAATTGAATTGAATTGAATTGAATTGAATTTAATTTGTCAAACAAATACAAATACAAAACTGAATGACAGCGTGTACAATTTAGGGTTTATGTTTGGGAGGCTTTCCAATGAGCAGTACTGCTCTACAAGTGGAACACCTTGAAAATAAATTGAATAGAATAGAATAGATTAGAATAGTGGGTATTTTTTCTTTGAACAGTCTATTCATAAAGAAGTTTGAAGGCTTGGTTGTTATCTAAAATATAAAACTGAGTGAATTGTTTAAAGAAGTCTTTGAACTTATAACCGCTCATGTTTTTTATGTCATTGGGCACTAAATCAAGAGAGGATAGGAAATTGTGACATTTTTATTTTTTACTTCTAAATTCTATCGAGTTTCTCATATATTGCGTTTTGATCAGTGGCAGCTTTTGCATCCCCTTCTTTTGACTCCTAGTCTTGCTATCACTGAGAATCTGCGAATCGGTAAAATTACCCTGTTCCCTCATTTCCTGGAATGTATGTCTCAACATTTCAATAAAAAATAAGTCGTATACTGTGTGAATTTGGTGGGTTGACATAATTTCGGTAACAGAATCGCTAGGCCGTTTGAAAAAAATTGCTCTCACAATTCTCTTTTGGATTTTTAGAATTGCATCTAACTTATTTTTTGACACGCCACCGAATATCAAAATTCCGTATTGAATTAAACTTCTAGCATAACTGTTATAAAACTTGATTATGTTTTCCTTCGTAAAATAGTGTCTTGCTTTGTACACAAGGCCACAGAATTTTGACAATTTTTTCTCTATGTTTCTAATATGGGTTTCGATTTTAAGGTTTTTATCAATCGTGATTCCCAGATACTTGAATTCATGACTTGATGGAATCACAGTATTGCAAAACGTGATATTTGTTATTTTATTTGAACCAAACCGCATGAAAGCAGACTTCTTTTCATTCACTGTAAGGCTGTTGTTTTTGAACCATTTTTCAGAACAAAGTATGGTTTGTTGAAATTTTTTGCTGTAGGATGTTTCGCTGTGTAGCAGTGTTGTATCGTCTGCAAACAAAACGTTTTGGATTTCTTTGCAATAGTCAGAAAGGTCATTTATATACAAGAGGAAGAGCAAAGGTCCCAACACAGATCCTTGAGGTACACCATAATTGTTTTGTAAGATTTTTGATTCGAGATTGTTGGTATAAACGAATTGCCTTCGATTTTCCAGGTAACTTCCAAAAAATTCACGGACATAATTTCTGAAAGCATAGTGTTCTAATTTTTTCAACAAAATCTCGTGGCTGATACTATCGAAAGCTTTTTCAAATCCACGAAGAAAGCGTAGCCTTTTTTCTTTTTGTCAGATACTGATCTCATTTCCTCTGTGAAATTAATTAGTGCATCAATACAAGATCGATTCCACTGGAATCCGAATTGGCAGTCCGATAAAATATTGTGCTTTTTGATGAATTTGTAAATCCGATTATGAATTAATTTCTCAAATACCTTTGATAGTGTACTCAGTAAACTAATAGGCCGATAGTTGTCAACATTGTCTACTATTCCACTCTTATGAATTGGAATAATTTTCGAAATTTTGAATATTTCAGGAAAGTAATTGGATGATAAGCAATCGTTGAAAATGTCTGCTAAGATCTCACTTATGACTGGATAGGATAATTTAAGCATTTTGTTGCTTATGCCATGAGGACCACTAGAATTCTTATTTTTGAGTTCTTTTATGATGTTGGTTACTTCACTTATAACAATGGGAAAAAACACGAAGAATTTTTCTGCTCTTAGCGATAAAATTGGTTCGAATTCTATGTCTTCTAGTTGCGAAGCTAATATAGATCCAATACTAGTGAAATGTTTGTTCAATTCGTCGGCATTCGGTGTACTTATGTCCCTTCTATCATCACAACACAAATATTTGTACGTTTGGAATAAAGATCTGTTGTCACTGTTAATTTTCATTTTTTCATCCATGAACTTCTTTTTTTTTCATTCCTAATGATTTTTGTCACATAATTTCTTTGGTTCTGATATTTTTTTCGGTTTTCTCCATTGGGTTTACTGATCCATTTCCGGAAAAGCATATTTTGTTTAGATATTTCTTTTTTGATCTCTGAGGTTAGCTGAAACTTGGTTGTTTTCGCCTGTTGGAGGGGCGCATGCTTATCAAAACACTGGGTCAATGCTGTAACTAATTCACTAATTTTTTTTATCGATGACCATTCTAGAATGTAGTGTGTGAATTTTGTCAACTTTTTGTTTTAGTAGAAATAGGAATTTCAATTGTGCATCTGTAGATTTCAAATGTTTGAAACTTCGACTCCATGTTTTTTTCGGTGTTGTTTTATTACACGACGATGATTTTTGCAAAGATAACCCAAAATGATCGCTTATACAACACTGTATTGTATTCGTTGCATATTGCCATTCTGTACAAATGTGGTCTATACATGTTTGTTTTTTCATTCCAATCCGTGTTGGTTCCAGGTTTTGAACTTCTAAGTTATAACTCTTAAGTAGATTTTTGTACGCTGATGTTTGTATGGTGGTAGATAGCAGGTCGATATTGAAGTCGCCACATAAGATCAACTCAGTTTTGGTGTATTTTAATTGGCCTAAAAGTTTATCGAGGTCTTCCATAAAAGTGGTGAGGGAAGCGTTTGGAGGGTTAAATATAACACAGAAGGTTTTATATGACCCATCAATTTTAGCGGTGATGGCTGAATGCTCTACATTAGAGTCTGTCACAACTTCAGTGAATACTATGTTTTCTTTCACGTAAAACGCGCAACCACCCCCTCTAGTTTTTCTATTTTTTGTTATTATTGGAGCGTAACCTTCTAACTTATAAATTGCTAACGGGTCCCTTTCTGTTAGCCAAGTTTCAGCTAATGCTATTATTGCAGGTTTTTCTCCTGTGTCCAATAATAAGTTTTGCAAGTGCTCGTGGTGGCAACGAAGTGATCTGATGTTGAGAAAAAAAAGTAGACTATTCGCTAGACCATGGTCCAAAGACATTTACTCACTATTCATTTGAATGTATGGAAGTAAACAAGAATGATCTGAATTCTACATTCCTGATATAGTGAAAGTAATTTGCCGCAGTTCAACGAACCAAACAATGAACCTATCAATTACGTCTTTGGCTAACTCGTTATCCGCCCAACTTAGCCCATTTTCAAAGTTAAACGAGCACCTGTAGTAGATGGTTAGCACCTACAGTAAATTAGCAAATATCCAGGGACATCTAGTGTCCTCAATTTTCAACCAGATGTCCTACAACGTAGATCAACTACCAATTTTTCGGATTGTGAAAAATTAGGCTTTCTACTTTTCTTCCAAAGATTGTAATATTTGTTTGATAATAAAACTTTTTTGTTCCTTTTTAACCTATTAAGCGAATAGCTACAGCATGAAAAGCAATTCAAAAGTCCGCCTTCAAATGACCTATCAAGGTTTCCATGGTCTGTGGAAATGAAAAAAATTTCAAAACGATTAGGGATAGTCAATTCAAGCCTTGCCGAGATATTTCGGAAACGTTCTATGATTGTTCTTTCTTGTGACGAACTGAACACACAAGCTCAAATACAATGTATAAATTCGGCCCCTGTATCAGCCACTAATTGACAGTGAATCGCAAAAAAAACTAATCCGAAAAACTGGCAAACATATTGGATTCTTTATCTTTGAATCGCCGACTGGGGTATCAAAAATATCAAACTCAATTATTTGAAATTGTCATATTTGAAGCCATCTTTTTTTTAGTAACCAGTGGTCCCAATATACGTGATAGGCAGAAAAAGACAGATTTTTTAAATCACATCTTATGTGTGTTTTGCCTGACAGTTCAAGTGTAAAATTTTTATTGTTGTATTTTAAGCCGAGCTTTTTTTGATAAACTCAGCGGCAGAAAGTAGTGATTACATTTTTATATAATCTTCAATAACAAACTTTTCTTTTTACACAGAGCTGCTGTTCAAATACTGAACCACGCACGAATTAAAAATGAGGTAAAGCAACACACATGTTCAAGCTGTTTATAACTTATTATAACTAAAAGTAAACCAGATGGCGGCTACAACCGGCGGAGGCGACCAAGCGGTACCAAATGCCAACGCTGCCGTTCTCCTTCCGGTAGTCCAGCCCCCGGACATGTGGGAACACAATCAGAACACCTACTTTTTCCAGGAATCAAACGTTTTGTTGAAGCACTGTTTCCACCCAGCAAGGAGTAAGAAAACGACGATTCCCATCAACACAGTCACTCCTCATCCCAAGTTCCTGGCTTATTTTCACAAGACTGAAATTGGCAGAAGGAAAGGTCAGTGAAATCTGGGCTCTATTGTTGGATCTCTAATGGAAAAATATACAGACGTCAGTTTTCTGGCTATTGTCGGCCTTAAATAAATTTTATTTCAAACAAGTTGTCAAATGACCAATATACTTATCAATTTTCGGTAGTGTATGAACGCAGAAACCCGATTTGATTGGCATGGTATTTGATTTGCTCTCTGCCAATCGTGGCACCAAAAAAAGTTCATACGGAATTAAAATTGTTTGATCATTTTTCTTCGGGAAGAATTTTTCAAGATTAACTTTTGTTTTCGATTAGGGTACAGCAACAATCGCCTAATTTGGTGAATTATCAGAATATATTTTATTACAACAGTTCGACTTCTTCCTTTTTTTTCATAATAACGTGACTACAAAAAAACCGATTACATGGTAGAGTAATGATAGCATTTATCATGAAGCTTCGTCAATTTGAACTCATAGATCGTGTATTAGCGTCTTATGGCCCAATAGTTTTACTGTGGGATACTTATAGGAAGCTCGAGTTTCCCCCGCCGACACGGAAAGGAATTTTTGTTTCAGTTTTGGTGACAAAAACCTGAAAATCATTTGGCTTCAGCAATAATTAATGCCATGATGTAAATCAGTTTAAACCTTTGGCTTCAACGCCGTTCGATATAAGAAAGAACAATAAGTTTTTAACTGATTCTTTTATTGCACAAGCCATTTCAATTTATAATAGTCTGCCTTCTAATATTAGACGGAAAACAACATCGAAAGCTTCCTTAAAAAAGAACTGAAAGAATATTTTTGGAAAGAATTTTGAGGGACCCAAAAGTAACTGATATGAAAGATGACATTGAGAGCATTAGATTTTAATTTTATTCTTTAATCTTTATGATGTACATATAAAATTGTGAGAACATTTTATGCTCGCATTTTAGGCCATTTTTTACTAAAGTAAGGTGAAATTTTTAGTTAGGTAATTTAATGATTTTATAATTTTACATAATGTTATATTCTTAACTTTACATTGCCTCTTTTACTATTTACTTTTTATTCTTATGTGTACCAGAGGAAATTAGCAATGTTCTTTTTTTTGTTAATCTACATAGGTCTGGACAGTCTGACCCCAAATGAACTGGCCCAGATTAGTTCCAATCTGCCCTCTGACCTTCAACAGGAGTTACTCAATGAGGACGATGGAGGAGAGAATGACAAGTTCAGACACTCACAGAAGTTCAAGTTTGAACAGTGCAAACAGGCAGCTTTCAATCTTCTCAGGTATAACGTAATTACAATCCTAATAGAGTAACAATAACTTAGTTTAAATATCCTTCTATTGGTGAAACATGTAGCCGTATTTTCTGAACGCTGTGACTAAAAAAATAAAATTGATAATAAGCTATCTTTTTATTAAAAAGTTAATTTTTTCTATTTGAATGCAAGAAAATTATGGACGCCTGGGGACATACAAAAATGCTGCATCTTGTTGCTGATGTTAGATATTTGCAATATGATTTTTTTTTCTAATGACAAACCGCGTTTTTTTCAGTAGTCTAAGCTGTATAGATACAACTGAAACAAATCAGGGTTTGATTACAGGCACAACTTTTGTGCGCAACTCACGCGGAAAAAAGCACTGAGGGTACCCACTTAATGCGAAAAGTTATTTGTAGTATAAAGCTTTCTCGCGATGATTTCGATGTTATGAAACGGTATACTTTGCACGGGACAATGTTCTTTGAAAAGTACTTTTCCCACCCTTAATTAAGAGGAGAAATAGGGGTGTATTCTTTTTATTTTTACACTCTTTACACTTTTTCTCCGTTTTTTAGGGAAAATCCTCCGCCCGGGAAATATGGTGTATTGGTTGAAAATCAAACAGTAGGGCTCCTCTTGCGATTTTGCTGCAAGCTCACAATATTCAAAGATAGTTACATATAATATAAAACTGTTTGAAGGAATTTAATAAAATCAGCTTTCTAGTGCTTTCAATTGATCTCAAAAAAGACTTGAAAGCACACAATGGTGTCGTGTGGTTTGCAATTCCATTCTCAGAGTAGTTGTTTTGAATTCGACCTAAGCAGCGACAGAAATAGGGGCAACCGTGTGCTCTCTCCATAGAGAGAGAGAGAGAGAGAGAGAGAGAGATTAAAAAAGTAAAGCTAAAGTGAGCGGCTTAATTTGCTCTGGTTGAGTTGAGGGACTGATTTCCTTCGACAGCAAGCTCTAGGCTTGTACGTGTTTAAACTTCAGTCAACACGACTGTAAATCACGAGGCTTATGACAAGCTCCGAATTAGTTCCTAGGTCATTTGTGGAGCCGACTGATGTTCGTCTTTAGTCATATGTTCGTTTCAGACTTGCTACTGTGAAGAGGGGCCTGGGTAATTTCAGTTAGTACGCGTATTAGTAGCTGCAGTGAATCAAACGCTATAGCCTAGTCAATAGTGTATTAAATAATACACAACAGTATTGGCTATGAATGATGTATTCTTTTGCTCAACACATTTCACGCATCGTAGCTCACTTCTAAAAATCCCGTCAGTTTAGACTAAGTCTAAAGTGTTTACAAAGTCGACGGGTAAAAAATTATAATGATTCTGTAGTATCGATAATTGCAGCGGCAATTATCCAATTAGCAATACTACAACAGTAGTCCCGTACATAAGTTTGAACACAAATTCACACGGTGCAGGGAAATTCTACTAAAGCAAATCAACATACTAAATTTTTTTTGTGTATTGCTTTGATGCTATAATTGTTTTTTAGGCAAAAGATTTATCCTTTAAGAAGAAAAACTTGAGAAGGATCACGTCCAGCAGAACAATTCCAAATAAATCGAATTCAACGTCAGATTTCTTTTTTGAATAGCTACCTTCAACGAAACACAATATGTTTTTTTTCGTGTTTCAAATAAAAAAACCCGATTTAATTTTTATAACTTTTGAGTTTATTGAAAAGTTTGAAAACAATCAATAGCTCTTCCCATCAACTGCTCAAGGTCAAAGACCTTTAATACTCATTTGTTTTGTTTCAAGTCTTCATTGCTGATCGAAATGCTGCCATGAGTTTTATACCTGTAAATGTAATCAAATTTCACTAAAAAGGATCTAGAACATGGATGAGAGGCGAAAATGTCTTTCCGAAAGATTTAGATTGTTAATGCATTGAATACACAATTGAGTCTCCATATGTAACTGAAAAACGCATTGATGTGTGTTGCGATTTTCGCAGAGTACTCACGAGTTGAAGATTGGAAATCAGGACACAGAAATTTGAATTCACGGTTCGAGACGTTTTCGATACAAGACTCAATATTTTATAAAATATTGCTCAAGACAAATTTTTGTTATCAAGACACAGTATCAATTTGACAAATATACTGCTCAAGTGTTTGGTTTTTGCAAGAAACTGTAACAAATATACTGCTCAAGATTTTATTATTTCAACAATTTTATTGCTGAGTTTAAGTGCTAGCTCGAGTTGCTAGGCTGACAAGACAAATTGGGATTGTGAGTTCTTATTTTTGTTCAGTTCCTTAACAATTTTTTTGCTGACGTGGCATACGCGGCTGTTTCTGATTTGCTATACACAGTTTTCTCGCTAGGGGGATGGATAATCCGGATAAAAATAGAACACAGTAATAGTTTTTGTCCTGCGCAATTTTGTTATTCCTTAAGCTCAGCTCCAACATCGCCGGCCCTGTTTTCCTTCGTGAAAACAACATCGCCAGTTGGTAGTACTGGAGCGAGCTTCACTACTTGCCTCTTGTAGTATCCATCTTTCGTTCGGATTTTCGTTGATCGAATTACTCCGTCAGAACCTTCAAAGATTTCGGTTATTCGACCCAGATCGTAATATCCACGTTTGTCACTGTCTTCCACTTAACATACAATATCACTCTGCTGAAGACCTCTGTCCGTTGTGGTCTGCTATTTCTTTCGAGTATTCAACATTGCCAAGTACTCTTTGCGGAATCTGTCCCAGATAAGTTCTGCGTAAGCTTGCGTTTGTCGGAAGAGCCTTCTATGATCAACAAATTGCTATGCACCTGATAGATACGGTAAACAAAGTTTCTTGTTGCCAAGTAGGAAATGGTTTGGAGTAATAGCTTCTAAATTGGTAGCATCAGAACTGACATGTGTCAGCGGTCTAGCATCCAGCGTCTGTTCAACAAGACACATCGTTGTTGACAGAACATCTTCCGTGACTGATCGGTTGCCCAGCACTGCATACATTGCCTTCTTGCAACTCCTAACCAGTCTTTCGCACACTCCTCTAAAGTGTGGTGCTGCAGGTGGGTTGAACTTCCATCTGAGACCTTGTTCAATCAGATGTTCTTCAATTTGCCTTTTGTTCCATATTACTATATACTCTGCCAGTTCTTTTTCAGCTCCAACGAAGTTTGTCCCGTTATCGCTTTTCATTTTGACGGGTTTGACGCTTCGAGCAATGAATCGCATAATTGCGTTCAGACATCAATCAGTGTCTAGTTTTGGTACAATCTCTATATCTATCGCACGTACAGTAAGGCATGTGAACAGACAGCACCAACGCTTTTCGTTTCTTTGACCAATCTTTACTGTGAATGGTCCGAAGTGGTCTACGCATACGTTCGCGAACACCGTAGATGCGACTAATTGTTCTTCAGGCAGATCTGTCAGTACTGGTGCCTTTGTTTGGGTTCCTGCCTTTCGACATCTAATGCATTTGTTTCTGATCGATCTCAAAGCAATTCGTATGCCTAGGATCCAGAATTACTGCTGAACTATGTTTCTGACATGTTCAGTACCTTCGTGATAACTATTCTTATGTTCATTTTGCAAGAATAATTCAACTACATGGTGCTTCCAATGTAACAGTATTGGATGCTTGGTTTCGAAGTTCAATTGACTTTTACCTATTCTGCCATGAGCACGAATAAGTCCTTGCTGGTCTATGAATGGTAAAAACTGGAGGATTTTGCTGGTTTTTAGAATTTCTTTTTCAGCTTTGAGAGATTTCATCTCTTCAGCAAACTCATCTTGCTGCAGTAGTCTGAAGATGCCTGCTTGTGCACCTTCTCTTTCGTCAACACTTAGTGTTTTTGTTGCCGGTTTGTGGTTAAATACACGCTGTACGTATGCTATTGTATATACAAGTCGATTGAAATTGCTGAATCGTTCCACTGAATAAGCGGCTTCTTCTCCTCAATCTTTGCTGAGAAGACCATTTGGTCGTTTTGTTCGTCTGCAGCAAATGTTAAATTCACCTGTTCAGGCCATTCGTTCTCTCGTTGCTTCAACCAGGCCGGCCCAGTGAGCCATTCACTTCTCTTAAGTTCGTCAACATTGAGCATTCGTATCCCGATGTCAGCTGGATTGTTAATACCACTCACATGATTCCACTGTGAAACATTAGTTGTATCCAAAATCTCAGCCACTCTGTTTGCAACAAACACTTGTTGCTTACGGTGGGAGCTACGAATCCATTGCAGAACAGTAGTGGAGTCTGTCCAAATGTTACAACTGTGAATCTTCGTTTCGTGTTCCTTCACTATCTGTTCTTTAAGTCTCGCCGCCATCACTGCTGCTTGTAGTTCCAAGCGTGGTATGGAAAGGTGTCGCATCGGTGCAACTCTGCACTTTCCGATTACAGATGCTAAGTCTGCTGAGTATTCTTTGGGATTTGAACGTAGGTATGCCACAGCGCACATTGTTTCTTCAGATGCGTCGGCAAACACATGAAATTCCCATTTGTCCTTGGCTGTGCTCAAGTATCTTCTATCAATGCTGGTTTCTGCTACTTCTGGAAGCTGCGCTTTCCACTTCAGAAACTCTTCTTCAGATTTGTCCCAATGTTGTTCATTTTTTGTCCAGATGCTCTTCAGAAGTCCTCTCATATGAACACTGGGTGGTGCAAACAGTCCAAGAGGATCAAACACTGAAGAAACTAGAGATAAGATCTTCCTTTGGGTGTTTGGGGTCTCAACTTCTTTGCTTGAACCTCTACAAACCTGTAGACTATCATCGATAATCTTCCACTGAAGCCCAAGCACGGATGAACCTTCCTTGATGGGCTCTACTTCAACCTGCTTTGTGGTTCTGTGTTGCTGACTGATCTCAAGTCCTCTGGGATTGCGTTGGTTACCACGTCGCTGTTGGTAATCCACTTCTTCAATTCAAATCCATGTTTTGAGAGAAGAGGTTGTAGTTGTTTGAAAACCTTGATTGCTTCCTCAGGTGTTTCGACTGACTTGATGAAATCGTCCATGTATAAGTTGTTTTGGATTGTTTTTGCTGCAATTGGGAATTCGTCCTCGCTATCGATGGCTACTTGCTTCAGAGCGTAGTTGGCACATGTTGGTGAACACTTTGCTCTGAAAACATGACGTTGATACTCGTAAATTTGCACAGGTTCGTTCACTGTTGGTCGCCACAGGAATCTCAGGCAGCTTTTATCCCGTTCAGGAACTTGCACTTGCAGAAACATTGATTCAATATCTGCGGTTAGGGCTATTGGTCCTTCTCGAAATCTATTTTTTGTTCCAATCAATCCGTGTAGTAGATCGGGTCCGGCTAACAACTTGTCATTTAGGCATATATCCTTGTTTTTTTGCTGCAGCGTTGCAAACACGGCGAACTTTACCCGGGTTGTTGGGTTTTATTACTGGATGGTGTGGTAAATACAATTCCTTTCCGAAAGTGCCTTTGACTTCCGATTTACCAAGGATCTTCACAAATCCCTTTTCAACATCTTTATCAATTGACTGTTGATACAATTCTTTTAATTTTGGGTCTCGTTGGAATCTTCGTTCCAATGAGTGGAGCTGACCAAGGGCCGAGCCATAGTTGTTTGGAAGATTTGGTTCTGGTTCACTCCAGAGCTTGCCCACTTCGTACCGCCCGCCTGTGAATTTTGTTGTGCTCTCTATAAACTTCTGAGCTTGTGGCTCTTTCTTTGATTGGCTTACAACATTTATTTTGGAAGCATAATTTTCTATTTCCTACCATGATTGGGTGTTTTCTGCCAATTTCACATCTTCTGTTAAGGCGAAATGAAAAACATTTTGACTTTTCTTGCCTGTCATGGGACCACTGACTACCCATCCTAATTCTGTTAAAACAACGAAAGGCTCACTTCGCGTACCAATCCTATAGTCCAATGGAAATTGAATTTCGTAGGAATCTTGTCCAGGTATGATGCCTACTTCCATCAGGTTGAATGTTCTGTTAGTGATAACATTCAGGTGTCCGAAGTTTTTCTTCAGTTCCCTGTAATCATATGTTGTGTTTCCCAACAAAATTGATGGGTGTGCAAACGCTTCAATCGATTGCACCCTTGAATGAAGTCCCTTTATTTTGATAGAAACCTTCTCTGTCCTCAAATCTTGCGTCCCATGTATGTCAGCTATGTTCAAGGTAACGTCCGTGCCTTTGGCTTGTAGTAGGTTCTTGACACTTTGATCGATGAATGATACTGTTGACCCACTATCGAGGAAAGCGTAGGTAGTCAACCTGTTACTACCACTCTGAACCGATACAGGAACTATTTGAAGAAAACTAATAACTTGGTTACTCTGGTTGATTGTTGTTGCGCTTACATTAACTGCGTGACTACCCTCTTCTATTTGGTTTTCTGAGTGTAGCAGTCTGTTGTGCTTTTTGGTACATCCATTTATACCGCACGGGTGGAATTTACAATGTTTGACTGCATGCCCTTTCCCCAGACATCCATAACATAAGCGTTCTTTTCTCACTGCCGCATAGCGATCGGTGACTTTCATACTCTTAAATATTGGACAGTTCCATGTTTTATGAGTGCCATCCGCTAGTGGGCAGTTGTTGTTTTGCATTTTCTCCTACAACAGACTGTGAATTCTTAGGGGCAGTTGGTTCTGCATCGCTTGTCAATTGAACAGTTTGATTCTGCGTTCAAATATTGGAAGCATTTTTCTGTCTCGACTTTGCGTTTTAAAGAAATATCTGGGTCTCGGAGAGTCTCAGCTTTCTTATTCACGAGTTTTTGAACTTTGTCGTCCAATTGCAGTATCTGCTGATAAAGAGCTTGATCGATCTTGATTCTTAATGACCTCAAAACCTTCCTTTTGTTTCTCAAAACCAGTTGTTTCGCAAGTTGTTGATCTGTCGATCCAAAACGCTTTGACTCTGTGACGGAGTCAGTTCTTGTGTACTTCGGGACTGCAGATTGAAAATCTACAGCTCCTTTGTTTGTTTGCTTTAATTGAGTTTTGCTTTTCAACGTTCCTATTTGCTTTGCCTAATTGGCTTGGCGTTGTTGAATTGCTCGTTGGGTTTTGTTCTCGTTCGTCGATGACCTTGTCACTTCGACTGTTGGGTTGGACAGCAGTTTATTCCACTGTTCGTGTCGGCGGACCAAATGTAACGGCTGCTATCCTTGTGTTTCACAACGAAATTTTTACACCGCCCAGTTCGTTTTGAGTGGTTACAAAATCTGTCCGGATAATTCGTTTATGCAGTTCGCTTTTGTAACTGTATATCCGCTCTGCCGTACTTACCGTTGCATTAACTAATTTAACTAACTTAGTTTTGGATTTTTTCTCAATTGAATTGGGTCCACAGATCACACAATTCGGGATCTCTATATGTTTACCAGTTCAATCGTTTTGATGAAACAAATCTAAGGAAAAATTATATGCCTGAGAAGTTTTATGAAAAATTTGTTTCTAACTTAATCATTGATGTGTGTGTTGCGATTTTCGCGAGTACTCACGAGTTGAAGATTGGAAATCAGGACAGAGAAAATTGAATTCACGGTTCGAGACGTTTTTGGTACGAGACACAATATTTGATAGAATATTGCTCCAGACAAATTTTTGTTATCAAGACACAGTATCAATTTGACAAATATACTGCTCAAGTGTTTGGTTTTTGCAAGACGCTGTAACAAATATACTGCTCAAGATTATATTATTTCACCAATTTTATTGCTGAGTTTAAGTGCTAGCTCGAGTTGCTAGGCTGACAAGACAAATTGGGATTGTGAGCTCTTATTTTTGTTCAGTTTGTTAACAATTTTTCTGCTGACGTGGCATACGCGGCTGTTTCTGATTTGCTATACACAGTTTTCTCGCTAGGGGGATGGATAATCCGGATAAAATAGAACACAGTTATAGTTTTCGTCCTACGCAATTTTGTTATTCCTTAAGGTCAGCTCCAACACCCATTTTAATAACATCATAAACAACACAAATATACCTTTAGACTTTGACTTCTAGAATTTGACTTCTAGAATGCAAACGGAACCAAAATAATTGGAACTATTGGTCGTTTACAGCGGTTAGTTTTTCTACTCCTCCCAAGTTGAGATGCCAGCCAAAAATGGATATGTCCAGAGCCTGCCAGACGAAAAATGTCAATGTTCAGACCGTCCCAGCAGACTTTCCTGCGCTCCAAACCAAGATTCGTGCTCTCCAAAATTGAAAATTTGTAATTGAGATTATAGTGCGTTCGAAAACCAATGACCAGATTTTTAAGCGTTCAAAGTTGCCTATGTCCAGACTTTCGTGCCTTGATTTTTCTTTCCGTACGGTGTAGTTTTGAACGCACGACGCTCCCTGGTGCTCTCATTTCGGTCTTTACATATCGACTTTCGGTCTGGGACCTCAACCTGTGTATGCGACACGAAAAATATAGCCCCATCCAGGTTTTCATTTCATTAAACGGGATGTGACTAAGTCAACAACGGTGCGCTAAAATTATCTCTATTTTCATCAATTGTATTTCTTCGCTGTAAATTGAGATAAACTCTGTATTTGAGTATTTTTATGACAGGAAAGTGGCGTTTACACTGGAGAACTTTGACGAGGAGGAGCAGACCGTGACTGAGGAGTTGGAGTCGTTGTTACTGGAGAGTCTGGACCAGCTGAGTGCCAATGCTGCCTATGAGAAGCGAGACTGGCAGACACAGGCCTACAAGGTATTATATACAAGAAGTTGCCCTCTTAATAAGTTACTGACGATAGTTGCTGCAAATAAAACTATGAACTGATGTTAAATAAACTTAGCTCGAGTAATAGAAGGAAATTTTCTTGCAAAAATGAATTTTTTTCCAAAAAAAATTGCATTCGGAAAAAATTTTTCTGCTAACCGTGCGTTCAAAATTACATAGTCTGGAAACATCGATAAATCGACGAAAGTTTGAACATGAACGGGCGAAAGTCTGGACATAGATAGTCTGGACATAGATAGTCTGGACATAGATGGTCTGGACATAGATGGGATAGTCTGGACATAGAAATTTTCCTCCTGGTAACATAAGGAAATACTTGTTTCCATCTGTCATCTAAACCTGGGCAGTGCATGAATAAATGTCTGAACAATGTTTCAGCCAAGAGCTTTGAAAATAACGTTTCACGTAAGTTATCGATCATAAAGGATATGTTGATGCAAATGTAAAGAATGCCTTTGTTCAAATTGCCATTCTATCGACTGTACCATTAGCACAAAATTTGACCTGACTTTGATCTACACTACCTATTATTGCATTATAGTAATCTTTACACTTGACTTGAAACTGTGGACTGACTATTAAGACCAATTAGATTCTCTTCAAAACTTTCTGTACTTCATAATAATTTCAGGGTGAAAAATAACAATTGTTAGAAGGTAATACTAGAAATACAAGGAGGCTCGGTAATGTGCGTACGCACATAATGTTCCGACCCCGCTTATTCTTGACCTAATTGGCTATCAAATGATGAAGAGATAGAAAACTTTCAGAAACATACATATCGTTCAGTAAACCACTAATGGAACACAAGAAGGCCACATTAGAGGACCGATAAAACTTGTTGTTAATAGGACTACTGGAAGTAATAAAAACCGAATAACCAACTTTAATTACGACAAAATCTCGGTGTCTATATTTTAAAAAATCATAACAAAATCAAACTCGCATCAGATAAAACCTAAACAAAACAAAATTACCTATACTTCGATAGAAAAGATATGAGCCCTGTCCTCAATGCGACCGGGTAAGAAGTCGACAAAAAGAGCAAAAAGGGGCGAAGAGTTACGTTTCTATTTAAGAAAACAATTGAATTCAAATTAATCTATATCATATTATATTAACTAAAATCACTCACATTTTCATTTATATCTCCATAGTAAACAATTGAGACCTGTCATCATCCAGTGTACGTCATACGACTACAAAAAGAAGGACAAATACCGCCAAAATTAAAATTTGCGCAAAATGGCAGTGAAGCCTTTAAAAAAACCATAAACTTGTCACTAAGAGCAATAAAGATGTTCATTTACGCGATACTTCAAAGCCAATAGGACCTACATTTAACATAATAATAACTTAATATAATACGAAATTTCGTTTTAACAGTAGTAACAAAGCCGGGAAACAATTGGTTGAAACTATAACCATTATTAAATTAACTATAGCCAAAAAAAAGTTTACAAAAAATTTTGTTATAGATCTAATGCATTTAGGCGTGAGTAGCAAGCAGTTTTACACAAAGCTGTTGCTTTTTCTTAAAAGATGGGATACAAAAAGTCCAACTGTAATGTGAAAAGAGTTTCTTATTGTCAAGTAAACAAAGCACGTCACGAGGACAGGAATTTAGAGAAGCTGAATTGCTTTCCCTTGGAATAATCTTCTGGTAACGCAACAGGACCTGTGATTCCAGAATTTAGCAGTCTGAAACTAAAACAACGGGTCCACATGGAGTAACCGCTGCGCTAGCTTTGCCTTACTAGAGAAAAGCGTTGAGAAAAGATCTGATATATCAAAGAATTATCATAAATTTCAGAACGAGAAAGCTCAATTTTTTTGCGTCTTGAATGTTATTTTGGGGCGGAAAAACACGTCTGAAGCTAGAAAAAGGACTCAATACATCCGGTTAGATCGTTCCATTTATTTGGTTGTTTTATTGATTTTAAAAAGAAGAACAGTTCCCCCAAAAGGTTTTGTAGCATTGAGGCATCCCTAAAGAAGTAGTTTTAAGCTGTCCCCAGGTTCCGTGAGGTGCCACTGGGCAGTTTAAAAAGCATGCCTCACAAAAAAGGCTCTAAGATAAAACAAGCGTCTTCTGAAGATTTTCCATGCGGTATAAGTAGTAACAATTGTACTGCATTTAGCATACAATGCTTCAATTGTCTCAAATGGTTCCATGCTAACTGCACAGACCTGTCAGAGGAAAATTTTAGGACACTGGGGAACATTAATGGATGTTTTTGGGCATGTGTACATTGTCGAAATGAAGTCGTGATTCCCCCAGATCAGTCAAACATTAAAGACGAACTATCTCAAAAAATTGAGGATATGAAAAGCAACTTGAAATCTGAAATAGAATCATTCAAAACGGAAATTCGCGATTGCATAAGAAATGTTCAAACAAATATGAATTCAAAAATTTCCGAAACAGATAAACAGCTCTCTTCAAAAACACCAAGTGACAAAAATCAAATTCAAAAAAGTGAAAACCTAAACAAATTGATTCTTTCTGGAGTTGCTGAGAAACCCAAAGACGGCAACAACTTCTTTTGTAGAGCTGATCAGCTACGTTAAGAAAAAAGTAGTAGAGATTGCACAATCTTGTGGAATTGACAAAATCATGGTTGAAGATGTTTTCCGGCTGGGGAAGTTTGATGAAGCAGCACAAAGAACACGTCCAATTGTAGTTAGGTTGACTAAACCTTGGAACTATCGACTGCTCCTGATGTGGAATCGAAAATTGAAGGCTCAAAACTTTTTTGTGAAACCGTTGTTATCCAAAGATGGTTGGGAGAAAGAAAAGAAGCTACTTGATTATCGTTCCAAATTTGCTCAAAAAGGGAACATTAACAGAGCAGAAATCAAAATTGGATCAGGAGCGTTGTTCGTCAAAAACCAGCTCGTAGACATAACTCTCTCAGTAAAAGAAACATGTCAGAAGATAGGTCATCAAACAACTTCACGCTCATGACTTGAGGAAAAACAGGTACTGAAGATAGGTTTATTGAACTGCCGGTCAGTTTTAACAATTGATCGCAGAATGAATCTCGATATTTCAATAAGGGAACATAATATTGACATACTTTGCTCAACTGAAACATGGCTTACAGATGAAGTAAGAAATTCAGAAATTTTCCTAAATCGGCAATATTTTGTGCAGTCCTGAAAAGATAGAAAAGTTGGAACTCACGGTGGTACTCTTATCAAATCTTTGTTTCAATCAAGGAGCAGAAATTGAAACAGACTTTGATTTTTTGTCATGTTCTGTTTATTTCCTGAACGACATTGTTTTAATAATCATCACCTTCTATAACCCTCCACAAAACAGCAAATACAGGGTTTCTGATACAGATTTACGAAGTTCAATAAGTATTGTATTATTTAAATTGAAGTCACTTTTCGACTCCAGTACTCAGAAAAAAATTGATAATTATGAGTGGTGATGTAAATTTTCCACATGCTGACTGGAATACACTTTCTAGTAGTAATGAATATGAAAAAGCTTTCATAAAAGAAATAGATGCTCTGAACCTTTGCTCAATCCTCAACTGCAGCTGTTGTCCCGACATCTTTTCATGCAATAATCTTGAGCAATGTAATCTAGTGGTTGAGGCTAATTCCTTCTCAGATCACAAATTGTTCATAGCAGAAATTTTTGTCAGACTCACAAGAAAAGAACAAAAGCATCTCTTCCAAAAACTTAACATCAACAAGGCAGATTGGCATTTTTTCATCTCTCATTTTGAAATCACCACTATGTCAAACAGATGTCCCAATGACTTGCTACATTGCTTTTATCAGACTTTCTACAATCCTTGTGAAAAGTCAATACCTCGTATAACAAAACACCGGCTTGACGCACCATCTTATATGTCTTCCCATAGTGTACACATAGAAAACAAGCTGAAGACGCTAAGAAAAACAAACAAAAGATCACAGGAAATTACAAATTTAGAGGTGGAGTTAAATTTATCCTTGCTTAAGGACAAACAAAATTTTATCGAGGGTTTCTGTATTTCAACAAACAACGATGCATACAAATTTTTGCGAAGACTAAACCAAGTACGAACTTTCCCCGAGAAAATGAAATAAAGAGGCCAAGATATAATGGGTTCTGAGCAAATTGCGGAAAGTTTCAACGAGCATTTTTCTTCAGTATTTATCAAAGATAACTCTGAAATTGTTGTGCCTGAAACAGCTCAACCAGAGATTTTTCTAGACGATATCACATTCAGCGCAAAAGATGTGCTAGACGAAATATCACGAATTAATTCTGGTGCCAACTCTTATGATCAAATAACACCATCACTCCTTAAAGCCTCAGCGCCGTACGTTATAAATACTATCTTGTATATATTTAGCTGCACTATTAACGCTTGCCAATTTCCCAAAGTCTGGAAAAACATACACGTGCGTCCTCATCACAAAAATGGTAGCAAAACGGAAATTAAAAACTGCAAATCAATCGCACTGCTCTGTACAATTTCTATGGTTTTTGAAAGAATAGTTTACAAACAAATTAAGAAGACATTCGAAAGGAAGCTTTGCACTGCTCAACATGGTTTTCGGCAAAAACATTCAACAGTAACCCAATTGTTACTATATTGTGATAACTTATATCAAGCTTTAGACGAAAATCCATCCCGATAACAGTTTACATGGACATTGCTAAATCTTTTGATACGATTAATTTTAATATTAGGCTTCAAAAGCTCGCTCGTTTTGGGTTTGATGAAAAGTTTTTGAAATTATTTGCTTCATATCTGGTTTATCGACAGCAGAGAGTAAAAATTTCAGACAGTTACTCGATTTTCGCAAAAATCTCAATCGGGGGTCCCAGGGATCAATATTTGCTGTGTTTTTGTTCTCCGTGTACATAAATGACCTACATGATCAACTTAATAATAAAACATTCCTTTATGCAGATGATACGAAAATAATAGGACAGATCTCAGAACGTGAAGAACTCTAGTTTGATATAGATAGAGCTATCGAATGGTCTGGTTCAAACAAACTAAATTTCAATTTTGACAAATTCAGCATTCTCGAGTTCTCATACAAAAATACATATTTCGTCTACAGAGTTATTTGCAAACGGAATTGCCATCAAAAACAACAAAAAACAATTAAAGATCTCGGATTAATTTTTACGGCCAGCATGATTTGGAATTGTCACCTCGAAGTGGCGGTAAAGAAGGGTTTTCAAACACTGAATCATTTAAGAAGAGTTATACCCCGCACCAAGAAAGAAACTGTCAAATGCACGTTGGTGAAAACATATTTTCTCTGCGGTCTTTTTTGCGTCAAATGTCTGGAACCCAGGACCACAGTATCTTCAACGCTTGGAACGACTGCAGAGATCATGTTTAAAATAAATAACTTGCCGTTCTGTTCTGGGTGACAAAGAATAGGTTGAGATCCTAATTCGAAGTCGCCTATTGCCACTCCGTTATTTTCTTGTTCTTAACAACCTAATTCTACTTAACAACATCTTAGTGGGCTTAACTTCTATGAATGCTCCGACCACTGGTCAGTAACTTTTGGTTGTCCAAAGACCAGATCAAGTGAAAAGTTTTTTATTGAAGCGAGAAAAACATTTCGGAAACGTTCTGAAGATAATTACTTTAATAGAGTAGCCCGATTCAATAATTCTTTGTCTTGACTTAACAGTTTTGCTAACTATCCACCACACAAAAATCCAAGTCAATTTCGAAGAGAAGTGAAGAACTTTTCGGAAGGGGAGGCATTGAAAAGATTCAAATATAAAAGTTACCCTTCAGGATGAAAAGTTTTCGAGAAATTTTAATTATTGAAACTTGATTTCTCCCCTAATCTGGGGAATACCAAGCTGGTTCTAACCATGTTTGGTTGAATTCAATATTATTATAGTCTCTTACTGCTGAACGCGTGATTGCCAAAGTCATGAAAAGAGATGCTCTGAAAATTTGTCCAGATCTTATGACTGTTCAATGAGTGAAAAAAACTATGGATCTGGCTAATAGGACGCATCACCAAGACCTTACAACTGTTAGAAGGTTGAGAGAGAACAACCTAATGTAAATTGTGCATAAAATAAGCTTGTCGTAGCTTGACAAGAAGCTCTACTTTTTCAACGTTTACTTGGCTAGAGAATTGAAGACTTGAGAAACAGGAAAGAACGTGAGAACGGGTTATAAGAGATGCCCAAGTTCGAGAGCTTAAGACCAGTTGGTGTAAATAGTTTAAATTGCTTTCCTTTGTCGGGGAATGGGTTTAAGACATTTTGTTTAATAATAATAACACTTTTGAGTTTTGGAGTTGTAATCTCTTTCACAATGTGAGCAATGCTTTCAACCCGACCAAAATAAAAACAAAGTTTAGAATTGAAAATTCAAAACCGCATCAACCTATTGAAAAGTAGCCATTGCTAATGAGAAATTGGGTGAAGTTTGACTTTCGAGTTTTCGTCTTATTCATTGATAAAAAAGGCACACAAAAATCTCACTCAAAAGGAACTACATATCTGACACAAAGATGTCAAACAAGAAAGTTAATTTTGGACAAAAAATGACTTTGTTGCTCTATCGCTCTGTTTAAAACTTTTTCTTCAAACATGGCTGCCAAGAACTATTAAAGGCGTTTTCTGTTGTCGTAGTTGCCAAAATGTCATGGGACAAGGGTCCGGGAAACAGGACCTGTGTTTCAAGGATTTAGCTGTCTAAAATCAAAACCTTACGGGTCCACATGGAGTACGCTGCTACACAAAACGGGTACTTTATTCAGGTACTTTATTCAAGGCATTTTTTAGTCGTCGTAGGTTCCAAACTCTAACATACTACTTGCCAAAATTTCCAACAGTTGCAAAGAAAATTTGATTTCGTCCTATCAGTATTTTAGCAGGTTGATGTTGGAAACATGAGAAAAATTTTGCTAGTAAGTTTCATACTAAAGTAAACAAGACTGGAAACAAGTCTGGAACGTTCCAACATACGTCGAACGTTTGCTAAGAATAGAAAAAAAATTCTTCTAAGAAACTGAGCGTTTTCATTATGAGTACTGTGATTTTATAACTACACAAGTCGGCAGCTACTGGGGAAAATTTGTTTTTAAAATTTCTTCAAGAATTTTTTTTGCGTTCTCGATGCAATGTCTCTTGGCCAATTAAGGTTTGCAGAACCTTCCAGCCAGGTTCAATTACATCGATTATATTAAAGTACAATCATAATGTTTATAAAACTTCCAACCCCCCCCCCCCCCACCAGACAAAAGTTTACAAAATGTTTTGTTATAGATCTAATGCATTTGAGCGTGAGTAGCAAGCCGGCATTTTTACCCAAAATTCTTGTTTTTTTAAAAGATGGGGATAGAAAAAGACCAACTTTATTGTGAAAAGAGGTTTTTATTGTCAAGTAGACAAAGTATACGTCAAGTAGACAAGAATTTAGTGCTGCTGAATTGCCTTCCTTTGGAATAATCATCCGGTAACCCAACAGGACCTGTGATTCAAGAATTAAGCTGTCTGAACTTTATACCATACGGGTCCACATGGAGTACCCACTGCAACAAATAACAAAAAGCCTGCTTCAATAATCTTTTACTGCTGAACGAGATATTGACAAAGTCATGTAAAGAGATGCTCTGAATATCTGTCCAGATTCTACAACTGTTCAATGAGTGAAAAAACTATGGATCTGGCTACTAGGACGCATCACCAAGACCTTACAACTGTTAGAAGGTTGAGAGAGAACAACCTAATGTAAATTGTGCATAAAATAAGCTTGTCATAGCTTGGCAAGAAGCTCTACTTTTTCAACGTTTACTTGGCTAAAGAATTGAAGGCTTGGGGAACAGGAAAGAAGGTGAGAACGGGTTATAAGAGACGCCCAAGTTCGAGAGCTTAAGACCAGTTGAAGTAAAAAGTTTAAATCGCTTTCCTTTATCGCTCTGCTGAAAACTTTTCCTCAAACATTGCTGCCAAGAACTTTATTCAAGGCGTTTTTTGTCGTCATAGTTGCCAAAATGACGTGGGACAAGGGTCCGGGTAACAAGACCTGTGTTTCATGGATTTAGTTGTCTAAAATCAAAACCCTACGGGTCCACATGGAGTACGCGGCTATAAATAACGGGTATTTTATTCAAGTACTTTATTCAAGGCATTTTTAGTCGTCGTAGTTACCAAACTCTTACTAACATATTACTTGCCGAAATTTCCGACAGTTGCAAAGAAAATTTGATTTCGTCCTATCAGTATTTTAGCAGGTTGATGTTGGAAACATGATTAAAATTTTGCTATTAAGCGTTATACTAAAGTAAACAAGACTGGAAACAAGTCTGGAACGTTCCAACATACGTCGTTCGTTTGCTAAGAAAAAAAATTCGTCTAAGAAACTGAGCTTTTTCATTATGAGTACTGTGATTTTATAACTACACATGTCGGCAGCTACTGGGGCAAATTTGTTTTAAAAATTTCTTCGGGTGTTTTTTTTTGCGTTCTCGATGCACAGTTTCCTGGCCAATTAAGGTTTGCAGAACCTTCCAGCCAGATTCAATTACATCGTTTATATTAAAGTACAATTATAATGGTTATGAATCTTCCACCCCCCAAAAAGAGTTTACAAAATGTTTTGTTAGAGATCTAATGCATTTTAGTGTGAGTAGCAAGCAGGCAGTTTTACCCAAAATTCTTGTTTTTTCTTAAAGGATGGGGATAGAAAAAGACCAACTTTTTTGTGAAAAAAGATTTTTATTGTCAAGTAAACAAAATATACGTCAAGTAGACAAGAATTTAGTGCTGCTGAAGTGCCTTCCTTTGGAATAATCTTCCGGTAACCTAACAGGACCTGTGATTCAAGAATTAAGCTGTCTGAACTTAATACCATACGGGTCCACATGGAGTACCCACTGCAACAAATAACAAAAAGCCTGCTTCAATAATCACTTACTGCTGAACGAGATATTGACAAAGTCATGTAAAGAGATGCTCTGAAAATCTGTCCAGATTCTATAACTGTTCAATGAGTGAAAAAAACTATGGATCTGGCTACTAGGACGCATCACCAAGACCTTACAACTGTTAGAAGGTTGAGAGAGAACAACCTAATGTAAATTGTGCATAAAATAAGCTTGTCATAGCTGGGCAAGAAGCTCTACTTTTTGAACGTTTACTTGGCTAGAGAATTGAAGGCTTGAGGAACACGAAAGAAGGTGAGAACGGGTTATAAGAGATGCCCAAGTTCGAGAGCTTAAGACCAGTTGGTGTAAATAGTTTAAATCGCTTTCCTTTATCGCTCTGCTGAAAACTTTTCCTCAAACATTGCTGCCAAGAACTTTATTCAAGGCGTTTTTTGTCGTCGTAGTAGCCAAAATGACGTGGGACAAGGGTCCGGGTAACAGGACCTGTGTTTCAAGGATTTTGTTGTCTAAAATCAAAACCCTACGGGTCCACATGGAGTTCGCGGCTACAAATAACGGGTGCTTTATTCAAGTACTTTATTCAAGGCATTTTTAGTCGTCGTAGTTACCAAACTCTTACTAGCATATTACTTGCCGAAATTTCCGACAGGCGCAAAGAAAATTTGATTTTGTCCTATCAGTATTTTAGCAGGTTGATGTTGGAAACATGAGAAAAATTTTGCTAGTAAGTTTTATACTAAAGTAAAAAAAGACTGGAAACAAGTCTGGAATGTTCCAACATACGTCGTACGTTTGCTAAGAATAGAGAAAATTCTAAGAAACAGAGCGTTGTCATTATGAGTACTGTGATTTTATAACTACACAAGTCGGCAGCTACAGGGGAAAATTTGTTTTAAAAATTTCTCCAGGAGAAAGAGGAATGCTAGAAGTTTGAGAGAGAACAACTTTTTGTAGATTGTGGATAAAATAAGGTTGAGATAGCTTGACAAGAAGATCTACTTGGCGTATACTTGGCTAGAGAAATGAAGCATTGAGGAAAAGAAAGAACATGAGAACGGGTTATAAGTGTTGCCAAAGTTCGAGAGCTTTAATTCCCAGGTTCTAGAATCCCAAGATCAGTTGGTTTAAATGGGTAGCACACTAGGCTTGCAAGTAAGAAATGCTGGTTCGAATCCAGTACTGGTCCATTTTAACGGTAGTTGCACCTTAATAGACCCCCTAACAAAAACCGATATTATCACTAAGAATGGACTAAAATATTCTTCCATTGTCTCACTTTTTGTAAAGGGCTGTAGGTTTTCAACCAAGCAAACTGAATAGCTCCAACTTGTTTACTGAATTCATCTAACATTTTAGCTTTGGATAGTTTTTTTTCTGCTGCAATCCATTTTTAAACAAAAAAATATAATAATTAAAAATTTAAAGAATTTTTCGGAGCGCCGTCTGGTCATCACCGTTTTGGATCTTTTCCGTTTGTGCCCCGTTTTTCCCTTTTCTGAGATTTCAATTACCTTCTTAAAATCATATTTGGTTTTTCAAAGAATAACCAGAGGCCGCTGGATAAACATAATTGCAATTTTTAATAATAACTTGTAATAATAACGAAACGGAAATTATCCAACAAATTTGAGAGTTATAATGAATTACGGCGTGTGAAATGTTCAGCACATTAGGATTACACGTTAAAAGATTATAGTTTGAATCAAGTGTTGCCATAATAGTGTCCTAGTCTAGACCTGGAATTATTAAAAGGCCGTCCTCGGCGGATATAAGGCGTGAAAAGACTTCCCTGGACAGATTTTTGACCATGGTCTAATTCTGTAGTAGTATCAACAGCTTAAACCCAAAATGTTTTCAGGAGGAGGCGCTGGCACTAGAACGCGAGAGGGCGGATATGGTTGTGACACCCTCAGTGTTGCAACCGCCATCAACTGCGGATGATTCTCTTAAGGGAGGGGTTGTCAATGCTAATAATGCCACTGCTGCAAATGTCGGAGCTGCGGGAGGCGTTTCTGGTGGCCCCCAACAAGGCTCTCAACCTCAGGATAATATCACCAGCAACACCCTCGCCATACCGCCGACTCCCATGGCTACTGTTAGATCATACTCGATTTTTCACCTTTGATATAATATAGAAAAACTGAAGATGAAATGTTGATAACGTGCGCTTGAAAATAATTAGTTTCAGCCAGACATCTGTCTGAAGAAATATTCTAATTTAATAACTGCTTTGCAGCAAAATTTTAAAATATGAACAATCTGATTTCATAACTTCTGCATGTTAATCGAAATTTGCGGAAGTATTTATCCAGCTGTTGCTTCTACATTGGAATGTATGCACAGCTATTTTTCCCAAAAAGAGTTCAATATTGAAAACTTAGAAATATCTCTGACCCTAGTATGATAGTATATCAGTACTGAAACATTTTTTCTCAATAGTTATTAGTTGTAGTTATTATTAGTTGTTATTAGCTGTATCAGTGCATCCTAACTGTATCTTGCAACCTCAGTTTGGGCAGTACAACATCAGAGATGTTATTTTTTCTCAAACCAGACTGTGTAATATTTTTATATAGCATATTGATACTGTCTCCAAAGAATGCTATCTAAAAGGAAATATATATATATATATATATATATATATATATATATATATATATATATATAATTGCATGAAAGGTATGAGCTCAATTTGTTGTTTATTTACCATCGATGATGAGCATGTTACAGAAGAGAACAGTGTCGAAGACTCCCGCTCTCCGGGCACCGTCTGCTCAGCTGGCCTCAGTGGTGGTGACAGCAGCCAGCATAGCCAGTTCCAGGCCAGGCACAACTGACGGGGGGTCTGAGAACAGAGATACTCTGGGACCCCTCCCATCAGCACAAACCATCAGTAAACTCAAAGGTCGGTCAAAGATGGGATTAGTCGAGGCTAGTTGATCATCTTGTCAGGTATTGCAACATACTGCCCGGGAGGAGGTTTCACCCCTATTTCACCCCTAATTAGCGGGGATTAGGGTGTAATCCGTTTTCCACTCTTATTTATCGGGGAAAAGAGTGTAAGAGTGGAATTTTAAAAAATTACACTGTTATTACACTCTTTTGTACACTCTTTTTACACTCTTAGAAAGAGTGTAATTAAGGGTGGAATGATAAAAGATTATTTTATTTTCCGGGAAAATCCTCCCCCCGGGTGTGTGATTGACAAGCCAATGATCGTTAGTTAGTTCATTCCTCTGCCTCCGTGAAGCTTTATGTGTGAGGATGAGCACTTACTTAACCATAGTTTCAGGTTGACCATAGCCTGACCAATGCTGGCCGCAATGATGGTACCACGTGAAAGTTTCAGACGCAAAAAAGTGGCTATAGTCACCAAAATAGCATTCATGCCCAGTAAATAAACAGTCTGAGATGTGGGGAATAATCGAAAAAAGACAGCTGAAAACAGGCTACTGTTAATGCAGACTCAAAGCCTAATGCTGCTCCGCTGCGATTACGCAGAAACAAAATTATTTATTTATTATACTTATAGTATCGTCATGTGAAGAGAATGTGAAAAATAGTTAACTATTATGTTGCATGATAACCATTCGAAGTGTACCTGGTAGTTATCTTTATGGTGAACGCAAATAAAGCCGAAATAAAAGTAAGCCGACATAAAAGAAAGCCAAAAGTTATGTAATAATTATAGTAATCTATCATTAATAAAATAACCGTTACAATCAACACCGCGCATTGTTTTATAGTGCATAATGTGTTCCAATGCACCAAAAGAAACAAAAATACGTCAATTTTTAGACATTTAGTTGGTACGGGCCTCAGTGGACCGCTGTCCATGGCCATGCCTCTCATCCGCTGTGGGATGTAATCTGGAAACCGCGGGCTGGTTATCGCGCGCTCACCGGCCCACCAGGGGCAACTTAAAATACGTGTATCCCAAATTTTTTTTGGCTTCCTTGAGTTCATTTTCAAGATTCGGCTTGCTTGCCTATCGGCTTGCTTGACCGCCACCTATCTTTATATCACAGGGTGTTCTGGTACACACAACTCAAGGTTAGAGTGTCGTGGTTGATAACACGGGTCAAAATAATTCAATAATTTGAAATTTAAATTAAGTATGGAATTGAAATTATACAAAAATTGGCTTGTCTTTAGCTAAATTAGCTAAAAATCTTTAACTTGATTGACATGTGAATAGATCTAAGTTGCAAATACCGGAGGTGATTTTCTATTTTAATCAACATTTCATGAGAATCATTCATGGCCTAGGTTCAATCGAGTTCATTATTTGGAGGTCTGTGGATGTTAGACTCGGGTCTCTGTGGGAGAAAAAATTAACTTCTGGCATCTGATTGATAGTTCAATAAGATATTGATAGCGCCAAAAAAAATAGAATTGAGTTTAGTTTTGTGGCAATTACGGGGTCAGTTCGTCAGGTACGTTCTTCTTTTGTTCTTTGAAACTTTAATAAAAAAAATTTCTAAGTTTATTTGAAACTATCTCACAGAGCCACTTATCTAAGCTCTACCAATTGTAACAACCCAACTGTGGTTTTAGCTAACTCTATATACTGCTAAAGATATTGAGCTTAGAGGACTCGAACCTACTATCTCCAGAACCGCTACCGTTGCACCAAAGCTCTACTGCAGTATCAACTTTGTTAGCTTGATATACCACAGCCTGCGTTATTACAGAGGTCTTATATTTATAACGTACTGGGTATGAAGCAATTGTTTATCAGTACTAGACAGTTGTGAATACAATTCTCACATGAAAAACGTCTTTCGGTTCTCCAAATCTGTCGGATTGTTTTCTGTTTTTTGTTGATGTTCGTGAAGGCTCTAATCGTTCGGGTTGTTGGTGCTCTGCGGATGATGTGGCTGCAGAAGATTCATCTTGATGTGAAGGTCCCACGTCTGTGTTTTGAAGTTGTTGTTCTGATTGAAATATGGTCTCCACTGCTGGTTCTGTTTTCACATTGTCCTCTTCTTGTCTCGCAATCTGGTTGTCGCTCAATAGAATAGTCCGTGTCGAGTCTTCGGGCTGTATGGAAGATGTGTTCAAGCCCTTCCTGATGATGAAGGTAGCAGGAGCTGTCTTTGTTTTTTCATTGGCCTTGAATAGAATGGGTTCGCACAATTCGAACTCTGCTATTGATGGTAGTCTCACTCTGCGTCCCAACAGGAGTTCAACTGGAGTTTTGTTCCGCGTTTTTGAAGTTTTGCGATGTGCCATCTCTGAAGATGATTCCAACGTGTATGGTCAGTGCATCTCTGTGTTGTCCGAATCCTTTTTCCGCTTCTGATCATTGTTTCCAATTGCCGCTTTTGATACGTTTCATTATGTCCTGGAAGAATCTGTTTGCTCCAAGTTCAGTTTTGATTTCTTGGGTCACCAAATCACCCTGAGGGAGGTAGATGTTATTGATTGGGAAGCACACACGATCGTTGTCGGATTCGTCTTTGACAAAATCCATTCTGCTCAAAGCATCTGCATGGGGTATCTGCTCTCCTGGTGTGTATTTCAACTCTTAGTCGAAGCCCATTAGAGCTATTCTCCATCTTGAGTGTTGTTCTAGCTGATGATGTCTTCGGGATTTTTTTGTCTGGTGCAAAGAGATATTTGAGTGGTTGGTGGTCCGCCTGTAAAGTAAATCGTCTTCCAAAGAATTGCTTCAATCTTGCGACCAAAAACACAATTGCCAGTGCCTCCCTCTCTATGTTCGAGTGGTTGTGCTCCAATGGAATCAATTTTCTCGATACATATATGACTGGATGTCCGTCTTGCGAAGGGGCCCCACCAATGGCTTTTTCAGAGGCGTCAGTAGTAACTGTTGCTTACAAGTGGGTTAGCAAAT
Source organism: Convolutriloba macropyga (assembly GCF_964194025.1). Taxonomy (NCBI): domain Eukaryota; kingdom Metazoa; phylum Xenacoelomorpha; order Acoela; family Convolutidae; genus Convolutriloba; species Convolutriloba macropyga. Next base: position 4,668,631 of record NC_134468.1, read on the forward strand.
AATTCATTTTTTATGTCTTCAAAAGATTTTTGTTGTATCTTGCCCCATGAGAAACCGCTTTTTCTCATGTTATTTACAGGTAGCATTTTTGTTTCAAAATCAGGAATCATTCTTCCGTAAAAAATTTGCTAGCCCTATAAACGATTCGAGTTGTTTGTTGTTAGTTGGTGCTTTTGCATTTTTAAAAAAAATTTTCAACATGTTAAGATCTGGTGCTGTTTCCTCCTTTGAAATGGATTATCCCAAACAAGCAACGCTGATGACTGGTTTTGAGTTAGTTTTTTTCTCATTAATATTAAAGTTTTTCTTATGTAGTCTGCTCTTGACTGCAAGCATTCTCTTGTCAAACTGCTCCATGGTAGTTCCATACACCAACACATCGTCCTGAAAGATCACAACACCTTTGATTCCTTGGAGTGTTGATTCGATGCAATTCTGGACGATTGAAGAAGAGTTTTTCAATCACTGAAGTAGTCGGCACATCTTGAACAGTCCCCGAGATGTGTTGATTGTGCATATATCTTTTGCCTCTTCGTCAAGTTCAATTTGATAGTAGGCATCTGAGAGGTCAATTTCGCCAAAGTATGAGGCCCCATGTAGGTTGTGGAAGATCGTCTCCATGTCTGGTATTGGGTAGTCCTCATCCATCAACTTGCCATTGATATGCAATTTCAAGTCCACGCAAATTCTCAGTTCTCCACTCTTCTTTCTCTGCCACACCACTGGAGATGCATTAGTGCCTCCTCGTGGCTGTACCGGGTCAAAGATGCCCTGTTTGACCATCTGTTACAGCTTCTCTGTGACCTTGTCTCGAAGAGCTAGAGGTATTTTGCTGGCTTTGAAGAACATTGGCTGTGATCCTGGTATCAGCTTCACATGAGCTTTTTAACCCTTCACAGCAGGTAGGTGCTCGATTGTGATGTTTATCACACCGTGCTTGGGCAGAAGGTCTCTACCAATTAGTCCAAATTCTTTATCAGACTGCACAACTGCTAGTTGTCTTTGTTTGAGCCGGCTTCCGTTCCACTCAACGTAACAAGTAAGTGATCCCAGAAGCGTTAATTGATGACCACCATAAGCTTCGAGATGTCTTATCAAACCATCCAACTGAGTTTTACTAAGCTCAGTCCATATTTTTGGTGATATCACTGTGCTATCTGCACCTATGTCTACATGCGTTTTGCTTGACAGTTATTTATTGAGATGTATTCCCATGTCGTAGACATGCTAAAGATTTTGAGCGACTAGTATAAAAGATTCCCATCTCCGATGCTGGAGAAGCTTGATCTGAGGAAATATTTTATTCTTTGTAAAAGTTATTCTGTTTATTGTACTTATCTGAATTTGGTTGGGGTTTGCTTCTACACATTTTTGAAAAGTGTCCCACCTTTTCACAGGTGTTAATTTTTTTACTTAGCGCTGGACAGGGTATACTAGAATGTGGCTTACCTCCAAACCTAGTTGACAAATTTGTTGCTTTTATTAGCCGTAAGTTTTTCATTTGGCTTTCGAAAGGTCTCTTTGAAGTTAAACCCAACTACTTCTTTAGCAATAAAAGATTTATTTCCTAATGAAGAATTTGCAAAAGCCATTAATTAACTTTTGAACTGTAAGCTCTCGGTCACTTTCGTAATCAACATTGTTGATTTTGCTTTAATGCCGTCTAGTAGTCTAATTTTTGCTACAGGGTCCCTCAAACCTGAGATAAGCTTTGTTTTTACCAAATCCTCTTCGGGGTTGGCCGCTGTTTTGAGTTTTTTGAAGTCACAATAGCCTGCTTCTTCTCTAAGACGTGCAAAAAAATCGTCGTCTGACTCCCCTACACTTTGTATAACGGACAAAAATTTAGCCCTTTCTGCCGTTACTACTCTCTCGTTAGGAGAAATATAATTTTGAGTCTCCAATCTGATTTCTTTATACGGAGTGTCTATCAAATTCCTAGGACTCATTAGGCTCCAAAGTTTAATAATTGCATCTTGCCCGCACAAACTAAGAAAAATATTGGTTACCTGTAGGTCTTGTACAGTACCATCGGTGTTGATCTTGTCATCTTTCTACTCCGCGTGACATTTCGCCACAAAAGACATAATCCACGCAGTAGCTGATTCTGCATTCTGTAGATCCAAAATTTGTGTGTATGATGCTGGTCTGGACACCATTGTGGGTGTCAACCATTCCATAAGTTGAACTTTAGATTAAATTCGGAACAGAAATTATATAAAAATTGTCTCGTATTTTTAGTAGTTATCTATGCGAAAATATACAGAGAAAATTTAGATTAGCCAAAAATATTTAACTTGATCGACATGTGATTAGATCTCAGTTTCGATTCTCGGAGGTGATTTTCTATTTTCCTCAACATTTTATGAGAATCATTCATGGCCTAGGTTCAATCGAGTTCATTATTTGGAGGTTCGTGGACGTTAGAATCGGGTTTCTGTGGGTGAGAGGATTAACTTCTGACATCTGATTGATAGTTCAATAAGATATTGATAGCGCCAAAAAAATTAGAATTGTGTTTAGTTTTGTGGCCATTACTTATTGACATAGCTACAAAGTTCGTCAGTTAAGTTCTTCTGTTCTTCTTTGAAACTTTAATAAAGAAAACTTCTAAGTTTATTTAAAACCATCTCACAGAGCCACTTATCTAAGCTCTACCAATTGTAACAACCCAACTGTGGTTATAGCTAACTCCATATACTGCGAAATATTTTGAGCTTAGAGGACTCGAACCTACAATCTCCAGAACCGCGATCAGACATGCTACCGTTTCACCAAATCTCTACTGAAGTAGGAACTTTGTTAGCTTGATATACCAAAGTCTGGGTTATTACAGCGGTATTACAATTATAACGTATGAAGCATTTGTTTATTAGTACTAGACAGTTTTGAATACAATTCTCACATGGAAAACGTCTTCGTTCAAATGAGAGAGATGAGAGATGGTTTTGTTAGTTTGAGTGCCCTTTGAGTTTTCAGAAATCTTTCAACTTGGTATAATTATCTCATCAAAAGTGCTGCAATTTTGCTGCTTCATCAACTAAATTTTTAAAAAATAGATCCAGAGTTTCATGTAAAGTTTTCAAAATCAATCTCAACTGTATTTTAAATTAAGCCCAAATTTCGTCCGGTTTATGACAAATTTCTAGTGCAAAATATGGAAGACATTACATTACCTGTGATATGATCATTTCCCAAGTTCAGGTCCCCAGAGGAAATCAATTATGTCCGGTTTGAAGATGAACACACGAGGGGCGTCTTGTGTGAAAACTACACAGTCTGTAAACAGAGAAACACACAAAAGGCTGAAGATGAACGCACGAAAGTCTCTTCTTAACATAGCTGATTTCAGTCTGGCACCTCAACCGGGGTTTGATAGGCATTTGGGGAATCCTTCTTCAAACCGTCCCTTAGCCATTAGACAAAGTGTACTAACTTAATACTTCCTTGAATCTAATAATTGTCAGTAATGCGCATAATTCTGCAGGAGCGTTCCGGGGTTCAGCAAAACAGCGCAGGTCCTCGGGTAGTCGTGGAGGTGACAGTTCGGACGAGGGAAGTGAAACAGGAAGTCGCAGGAGTAGACTGAGCACCCGAAGTGGCAACAGGAGCAATAGTCTCAATTGGCCAGACCACTCCAGTCAAGCAGGTACGCAGCCGGACTAATTGTATATAATATGACAAAAACTTTGAAAAAAACTTCGGTTTTCGAGAGAGAACTTTTATTTCACGTGCGGAATTGTGACCTCTGTTTTCAATATTTGTGCTCTTGGTTTGTTACAATGCTATTAAAGGCCATACACGAGTTCTAATGCTGCTTAGATGAACTTTTTGAATCCTTCAATTAGCGGCTAATTGTTCTTTTTCGACCTCAGAGTTCTTGTTTTTAAAAGAAGATTAGTGAACATTTTGTGCTTAGATCGGATTTGCTGTTCTTTTTGTTGTCTTCTCAAATGGTTGCTTCAATGAAAGGTTTCATTCCTTCTTTTTCGCATGAGAATTAAAGCCATTTAAGATTTGCAGCTGATATTGAAAAGGTGCGTTTTTTTAAAAAATTTTTGTGGCTTGTTTATCATTCTGTTTTTAGTCTTATCATTCAGTCGCAATAATGAACAGTCCCGTTGATTTTCCAGAAAAATACGGTTGTTTTTATGTGTTACCTTGATCGCTTATGGTTTTTGTAACCTTCTAAAAATGTCTGTTTTAAAAATTTTTGTGAAATTTTAGAATTGGCGCGTATTTCTTGTATGTTTTCTTGTTTTGACAAATGTCGTGGCTATGAGAGCCCATTTTGAGTTTTCAATAAGGCAAAAAGAATCCTATTGAACGTATTCAGTTGACTACTAACTTTTTTTGATACTTTGACACTGGGCGTTTTAAAATATTATCATTTGTTTCAGGGCATGTACCCTTTGTTGTTTTTGGTGGTCTTATTCTTAATGGTGGACTTAATCTGAATATTAATAGATTCTATCGGCCTTCGTTTGCAACAAACAAATATTTCATTCATTTTAACTTCTATACTTCATAAAAGCAGGTTGTATTGGGATTTTTATCAGTCAAA